>NC_142265.1:4331642-4640509 GCF_052056855.1 Sturnus vulgaris | reverse complement strand
AGCAGCTGGAAAACGCTGCCTTGTGCCATCTCTGCTCATCCCATCTCGTAGGCAGAGCAGGGCAGCATCCCCTGCTTGTCTAACACGGATTATACCCAGCAGGATTTCTGTGCTACACCAAGTGTCACAGTCCCGACAAGGCGATGATGGACTCGCCAGGTACAAGGCCAGGTGTAATAAGGCAGCAGCTGCTTTTGGACTCTGCTCTGGGATCTCTCGTCCTTGCAGAGCACATTTTTGGGGTATATTTGACACTCCCGACTCATGCAGAAGCTACCACAGCTGACAGCAGTGAGCAGGGAGGGCAGAGATAAGACCCTGGCATGATAAGAGACCCAGGGTCAGTTGTGCTGGGCCACTGAATGAGGCAGTCCCTGGTCCAAACACAGAATCACAGAACTGGAGCTGGAAGGACCCACAGGGATCATCACCTCCAACCCACAGACACCTCAATAGTCCAAACCTGTGCCTGAGAGTGCTGTCCAAACACTCCTGGAGCTCTGGCAGCCTTGGGGCTGTGTCCATTCCTTGGAGAGCCTGGGCAGTGCCCAGCACCCTCTGGGGGAAGAACCTTTCCCTGATATCCAGCTTAAACACCCTTGGACAACGCAAAACTACAACCAAGAAAAATGCCAGGCATATCCAAACTCCAAATCCTTCTGGCTGCCCTGCTGTGGTGGAGCAGGACTGTGGGAAGCAGCTGGATGCCCAAGACATGTATCCACCTTCCACAAGATAAGGAGGAAGAGGTCAAGTTTTCTCTCTCAGTCTTTTACAAACCAGTCTATACCACAAGCACACATCAGGTCATGCTGATGCTTCCAAATCCCCAACATCTCCGTTCTCCCTAGCAGCTCCTGGGGCCTTTGCAAGACTCACCAGATCTCTCCCAACAACCAAAACAAATTCTCCAGGCACAGTTCACCTCCCCACTCCCTGAACAGGAGCAGTTTGCTGCAATTCTTGCTCTTTGCATCCCTCTCAACCCTGCTCAGCTTCAGATCAAGCACTCAAATACTTCACTTCTAAGCTGAGAATGGCACAAACAGAGCAGATCATTCAGGGCTTGGAAATATTTATTTATGAATATTTTTTCTCTTTAATTTTGATATTCTTCATTGCTGCCTGCTGGCCTCTCCCCATTTTTAAAATTTTTTTGGTGTGTGCTGTATAGATCAAAGCAATCACAGAAAAGGACAAAACTCAGCTTCCCAGAGTGGGAGAGGCAGCAATCAGAGCCAGTGGAAAGGACACGCTGGGAAGCCAATGAAGATGGGAAATAACATTTACCAACGTGGGCTCAGCAGGCTCAGGGTACTTTGCCTGGCTCTTTGAACAGTGTGTGCTCCTCTTTCCCTTTGAGTGCAGCTGCTCCCTGAGGAAGGGAACCTGAGGATAATAACACTGGGATGATCCCTGCAGCAGCCTCACGGTGCTGTGATTTCTGCTTGCACGGCTGGCAAAGTCCAACTTCAAACACAGGGGGTGTTTAATGACTTTCTCTGGCCACTGCCTCCCTCCACACCAAGCCCCAGTGATGTTTCAAGGCTCGGGAGCAGCTCCCTGGCCCTGGCCACAGCTGGCAGCAGGGCCAAGCACTCTGCAAGGGGCAGGCAGGAGGCTGGACACAGCACTCTCCTCTGCTGCCCTCATCTTGCACAAAATATCAAGCAGAAAGAGACAGTGGCTCAGTTTGCCACCTAATTTCAAAGGCTGGTGCCTCCAGCTGCCTCTTCAAACCACCCTCGAAGAGGAAAGCAGCTTCATCTGGCATTTGTTTAGCAAGAAAAAGCACAAGTCCTACAAAAGGCCATGAGCAGGATGTCATAACTATTTACTGCTCACCCACACTGGACTGCTGCTGCAGCATTATCCTCCCCAGCACACACATCCCATTCCCAAGGAATCAGTGAAGCACAACACGTTTCCAGAGGAATGAAATGGAGAGACACAAAGAGAAGGACAGGGAGAAATAACATCTCCAGCTTAGGAAAGTGTTTAATTTTCAAAGACATCTCTCATCTATGCACACAAAGGGTAACGATTAATTCTCCAGCATATTGGAGGTTGGACATGGAAAAACCTCACTCTGTGCCCCTCTTTCTGCCTCAGCTCAGTGCCTTAGAGGAAAGATTTTTGTTCATTCTGGCTATCAGCACCATGGTAGAGGAGATGGAACACACTGGGCCACCAAAGTGCCACCTCTCCTTCTACTCATCCATAGTCCAGGAGCTGGAGAGCTCTGTGACTCCCAAGGAGCAAAGTAGGATGTCCTATAGACTATGGTCCATCAAGACATGCAGGGAGCAATAAGATCACCTATAGCCATAATGGTTTTCTCCCACTCCTGATTCCCTCCTCTGTGGTCAGTGGGTCCAATTTCACAGCTGCTCAATTCCAAACTGGACTTGTGCTTCCCAGCTGTCCTCCCACTCCTGCATTTGTTTGCTATCAGCTTCAATTAGGAGAGGTTTCATTTCCTGACACCTCCAAGCCTCTGCTCCAGCTCCTCCAAGGCTCCTCCTCACCCACTCCATGCTGAAGGGCCTGAAGGCTTGCAGCCACTGCCTTGGATCCATCTCCTTGGCCCCTGCCCTGCCAGCCAGGACCCAGTGTGGAGTGAAGGGACACAAACCCCCACCTCAGCCATGGGCACCTCAGCCAGGTCTCTGCTGCCTGCTCTTGCTGAGCTGTGATGCAGAACTGAGCTGGAGAAATCAAAGCTGATTCCAATCTTATTATCCAACACGGCCCTATCAGCTGAGACAGCGACATTTATCACATTAATAGGAATGATAGAAGAAAACTGGGATCCTGTCCAACAAGAGCACTTTATCACATGTTGCACTGTCTTACAAATCCAATTATCACCAGCCAAAGGTCTTAACGGCCCTCCAAGAGTGGCTCTGGAAATCTTAAAAGACTATAAAAGCACTTGTCCAGAGCCTTCAGCATCACCTCTGCCAGGGCTTGGGAAGAAGCATCACGTCCTATTCAGGAGACTGGAGCAGCTTTATCCCAGGAAAGGGAGACAGGTCTCACTAGGACATTGCCACCATGGCTTGGGAGAAGGAAGGAGAAAAGCCAGCTCAGTTACATGACTCAGGGAAGAGAATCTCACTACCAACAGAGCAGGGATGAAAGCAGTGCCTGCCAAACCACATCCCAGGGGAGGGGGTTGCCTCAGGATGCTGCCAAAACCTGTGGGATTTATCCATGCAAAGCCTGAGGTGCCATCCAAAGCAGAGGCAATAAGAGTTTGCTCTTCTCGCTGGTTTTCCAGGCCAAGAACAGCAGCAGGAACAGACGTCTCCAGGCACAATCTCAAAGGATTCTGCTGCTCCCTTGGCCTTCTGGCCTGTCTCACTATGAAAAGACTGGAGCAAAGCTTTTTTCCACTCTCACTGAATGGGGAACAGTCAACCCAGCATCAATTCCCTTACTTCCCTTCAGCCGTCAGTTACTAAGGTTGAATTCCAGCTTGATCCCAAATGATTTTTCCCCCTTTTTTCAATATTGCAAGCAAAGCAAAAGGCAATAAAATTTACTTTTTCCTCTCTGCTGTTGCTCTAATGATCGTATCTTAAATAATTTATCCACTCCTCTTCCCCACTCATAACCTTCCCTTCCCTTTTCCCAAGCATGCTTCAGCATTCCTCCTCCTGCCCCATTTCAGCAGGTCAGGAATGATGACCAGGGGAATTTGTCACAGCAGGAGAGGCTTTTCATGTCATTCTACTCCACTGAACAGCCAGAAACAGCTTCTTGTTGCCACCTCCAGCCCTGTGCAGTCATTCCACAATTTCCCAGGGCATGGAGACACCTCCGAAGCCACTGTGAGTTAAACATCTGAGTACCATCCCTGTGTTCCAAAGGCTCCTCTGAATTGCAGCAGGATGCTGGGACAGAGCAAGTGTGATGACATTAGAGGGACAGACGAGGTGCAGGGCAGTGAAAAATCCCAGAGCTGGCTTCAGCCACGTGAGGAGCAGCAGAGAGGAACAAATTCTGCTCTTGTTTGTGCTGGTGTGGGCACGACAGTGAGTGTTTGATTCCTTTTGGACTGCTTCCTGTGAGGGGTGCAGGGAGCTTAGCTGGGGTTTGGAGGTGTCTCATCCCTGATGGAGATGGCAGCCAAACCACCCTGGGCAAGAAGGAACAGGACACGTGCCCCCTTCAGCTGCTTGAACCTTGGAGGGGTCTTGGGAGCTCTGCCAAAATCTGTCCCTTGTCCTGCTGCCATCAATATGGGCAGATCTGTGGGATGGAGGCAGAATACCAGAAATAGGCAGAGACCAATTTTATTGGAGCAGAAGCAGCACAGACTCAAAGGGACAGGGTCAAAGCATCCCTTGGATCCTGCCAGAGGAGGTGGTCCAACATCAGGGCAGAGGTGGGGACTGTGGAAGGGACACGTTCTGTATCTCCGTGTCTCTAGACAGATGCAGCACAGCCCCTGATCAAACACCAAGTTTATGGGCACAGAGGCTTTCCTGGCTGGCTGTTCACCAGTTTCCATAAGCACAGCAGGTCCCTCTAATCTGGATTATTTCTGCCTGCAGGAATCAAGCTGCCACAAAACGAGCTTTGCCCTGGTGAAGCCCACGAAGGCAGAGCAGCTGTCACCTCACATAATCTCTGCCGCGCCACCATGAACTGATGCCCCCTGACCCCGACGTGGGAATGTCTCTCCTGATTCCATTTCCAGGCATTTTCACTCCTAAATAAAGCAACAAGCAGGCAAATTACCCCGGTTCTCTACAGGGTCCCCCCTTTTGTGGCCGTGGCACAAGAGAGCAATGTGCTTATCCACACCTGACTGGCATTACCAGTGCCGGGAAACAAGGGTCTCCATCGTGCTGCTCGTACATATTTAAAGTGATTTAATGGTTGTCATTCATTATTAACCACGGTTATTAGGAGGATGCCTAGGAACACACGGAGAACGGGATCTTTGCCTGGCTAGACACAGCACAAACACTGAGCAGAATAAAAAGATGTCTTCTAGGAAAAGCCCTGCTCTGATAAAACAGCAGCACTTGCAGGAAATATTTGGATTTTGGGGGCAGGGTAAAAAGAAAGAGACACATATATTTCATAAAAGCTTTTCCAGTTTTTAATCCTGGTGTATTTCATGCCTGCATTGTCCCAGCAGGACTTGCTGCCCTCTACTTACTCACACTGAGGTGGCCTGGGAGCCCCTGTGAGGGGCACAAGCTTCACTGAACAGGATGAGATAAAAAAGATTCTCCCTCCCCACGAGCATCACCCTCCAAAAGACTCCTGGCAGGGATAAATCCAGTCAATTCACAAGGCAGTGGGGAAAAAACCACACATTTGCAAAGCGCTGTCGATGTTCTGGGCATTAAAGAGACATTTTAATAAGCACCATAATGGAAATTTATGTCAGGGTCCACAAAATAATACAGATGGCGGTTTATGCAGCCCTTGTATTTAAAACAAAGTAAATTATATGATCCTAAAACAATAGAAGAAATTGTAAAGCTCACAAAGGAATGGAACACATCCAGCTCCTTCTCCTGCAGGACCCAGCATCCCACAGCCGGATGCTGCCCCTTACAAATCCCCTCCTTGCTTTCACTCATTCCTAATTAAAATAAAAAGAAGCTCTCAAGGCTCGGATAACAGAAAAGACCCTGTCCATGTGTGTAGAGTGAAGAAATGGATGACAGCAAGGAGCAATGGATGAGTGGGGGGATGGAGGGGAGAGAAAATCGGAAGGGAGGTGGGGGCAGAAGCAAAGAAACTATCAAAAATAGGATTTTTGAAAGCACAGCTTTAATCTTTTCAGAAATGAGGGGGATTTGGTAAAGCTGAGATGCACACCAGGAATCCTGGAGGCACAGCTGGAATTGAACACAGGTACCTTGTTCTGGCACAGCATCCATGCCAGCAGCAGGGGCTCCCAGCTCTCCCACCCCTTTCCCTGCTCTGGAAGGGCTCAGGGATGTGGGGATGGACTGAGGAACAAACCCCAGTGGATGCCTTTGCACTTCCCGATCATCTGATTTCCTCTTGGTAAAATATCTCCCACATCCTTCATTTTTGCACAACTGTACAGGAAAATAGGAGGAAAATCCCAAAGCTCAACCAATACTCATTTTTAAGCCCCTTGAGGTTTTGCTTGGCTTTGGGAATTGCAGAAGTTGCCTGGGCTGGGTGTTCAGTGCAGTTTGTTTTCAGCCCATAGAAGCATTTACCAGGTGGATTTTCTTCCATTTCCACACACTGAGGCTGAAAGCTCTGCTAAGAGGAGCTGTCAGGGCAGATTATCCAGAGGGGCTGATGCCTCTGGAGAAAAGAAAGTTGAAAGTAGGAGTGAGAATGAGGTGAGGTGACCAAGGGATGAGATGTGCATTAGAAGGAAGAATTTTAAAATCCATTTGCTGCTTAGTTTTTGATGGACTGAGAGCTCCCAGGCTGCTTCTTTTGCAGGGAGGACACTCAGCTTTTCACCTATCCTGCAACCACCACCCAATATCATCCATTGCCTCCTGAATTTGTCTTTCCAATGGGATTGTCAGTCTAAGGCTGCCCTGTAGCACGAGTTCTCCTAATTCTCTTGAGCTTCAGGCACAGGCTGGGATAAATTCCTCTTGGAGATTCTCTCTGATGATCTCTGATGGGGTTGAGGATCTCTGTACCCACCACTTACAGCTCCACGTTTTGGTTAAATAAATTTGAATTAATTGAAATTTGATCCAAGTGGCAGCACAACAACATTCTTCAAAACTCCAAGCCAGGTTGGACATGCCCTGAGCAACCTGATCCCTATGGCAGGGGGGTTGGAGCTAAAAGATCTACAGGGTCCTTTCCAACCCAAACCATTTTAGGATTCTGTGAAAATTCCCAGTGCATCCTGCTCACTGCATCACTCCACCAGAAAAGCAATAAAACCAGAGCTGGTGCTGCACCTTGTGTGCTGTATAAAACACCCCCAGCTACCTGCCCTGACACCACATTCCAACACCCCAAACAAGAATGTGGGGACACAGTCCTGGCCACCCCAACCCAGGGTGATTGTCACAGCCACTGCCACCCAGGCAGGGCACAGAGAGAAGTACAAAACTACCACTTTTGGGGACATTTGTTCCAAACCCCCATGGCTGAAAAACCAGCCTGTGTTAAACAGATTTCAGAGCCCTTTTACATTTGTTTTTTTCAATTTTTAAGAGCCTAATGTAATCACAGAGAGCCTCATTCCCTATGTGAAGTGCCCAATCCCTGCAGACTGAGGGAAGGCATGAGACAGAAGCAGCCAGGAGGGAGCATGGCAGCTTGTCAGAGAAAAAAAGTTAGCAGAGCACTTGGCTGGGGGAGAAGGAGGGGCAGGAGGAGGAGGAGGGCAGCAGAGGTGTCTCCAGGGCTCAGCTCAATCCTGCAAGTCACTGTGTCTTACCCCCTGAGGCCACTATCACCCCTCAGCTCCTTTCACACCGGTGCAGGGACCAGCAGCAGATGGAAGTTTAGGTTTTTAATGCCTGCAGCCTCAGCTTCCCCCTGGCAGAGTTCAGAGGAGCTCTGAAAACCTTCTCACAAAGCACTGAAGGGGTCCCTAAATTCACGATGCAGAAGGAGCAGGGAGAGACTCGGGGCAGGTGTAAGAAACTGGTTTGGGCACCAGAAGTTATGAGCATGGCAGGACTGAGCCCTGTCCTGGCTAATTAACCCCTTCAATTAATAGGGGGTGGTATTTTAATGAGGATACCCCGAAAAAGACAAGCAGGGCACAAATGCCAAGATTGGCCAGTAATCATCTTTGGCAAAGCTGTGGCTGCCCCTGCATCCCTGCAAGTGTCCAAGGCCAGGCTGGACAGGCCTGGGGGCAACCTGGGCTAGTGCAAGGGTGGGACTGAGCCTCAATATCCCTCCTACCACAAACCATTCTGAGATTCTATGAATTACCATCCAAAGCAGCCATTCACCCTCTGCTTCTCTGTCCACTCCTCCCTCCCTCATTCCCTCCTTGCATCCATCCATGTCTCTGGACTCCCTCAGAGGCAGCAAGAACTGGAAAATCTCTTTGACAAGAAGTCAGGAGATATTATTGGCATTACCCAGTGGTCAGAACGACTGGGCTGCCTTTGCTATAATCCATTTATTTTCCTACTTTTAGAGCTTTTGATCTCTTCGACCTATTGGATACATATGGATCAACCTGAGCAGGCACAGACCTCGGAGGGAAACCACACAGCAGGATGAATTTCTACACCACACTGCAAACGAGGGGGGAGACAAACAGCTCTGAGGAGCTTGATTTGGGGAGATAATAAATTAGAGCTCGCAGGCAAGGCAGTATTGAAACCTCAGGGTCTAAAGAGCGTCGATGGTGATGATCCAACAAAGGAGCATTCATCTCCTCCGTGCTGAAGCTGGCTGAGCATCCTTCACAGTAAAATCCCCCAGACCTGAGTAGCAGGGACAGCATTACCCTGACAATGTAAACACATTAAGAAAGCAAAGAGTTACAAGCTCAGATGCTGAGTGGCGCAATCACGTCCGAGCTATTTAGCAAATAACGTGGAAAGAAGACATGATGGATAAAGACGAAATTAATGACTGAACTGGTGCTCAGTGATTATCAAGAAACTAGTGATGAGGACCTGATTACATTCACAATGGATAATAAAGGCTTGCCCCAATCAGTAATATATATACTCAGGGCTTCAAAAGGACTCATTTCCAACGCGGGGGAAAATTATGGGAGAAATTGGCTGGAAGGAAAAATGTCAACAGAGAAATGTGGGCTCGTAACACAAAACTTATTAGAGAGCCAAAAAGTCAGGACTCCACAATCCAAAAAAGACAATTTTGGCTAAAAGCCCTATTCTTATTGCTAAAGCAGCAATCAAGCATAACACAAAAATAAAAGAGGAATAGACAGCAATCAATGTACATTAGGAGTTATGAAGCACATTGATAAGGAGAGCTAAAAACACCACGGGGGAGGCAATTGCTGCCTGCCTGAAGCATGGAAGGGATTGAACAGCCCTACCCCAGCCCAAGGCTGGGTTAGCTCGACTGGTTAGAGCATGGTGCTAATACCACTGAGGTTCCTGCAGCTAAAAGGCATCAGCAGGAATAAATCACCTTCGAGACCCTCTGCAAAGCCAACCATGCCATTGTCCCCTCTGCAGTCCCATTCCTAGCTGGGAATGGGTATAAGGACAGTTCCTGCCCTCGCTGCTGCTGTGACCTTTGTGCAAAGCCACCATCCCCTTGTCAGCAGGGATAGAGCCAGAGCCCCACCCCACCAACAAATTCCCAACCAGCCCCAGCAGTCTGAAGACAAATTCCCCCACTTTGACTCCTATTTTGACCAAGAGCTCTTCCCCCAGTTATCAATTCAAGTCTTTTCTTGTGCAAGGAGTGAATTTGTCACTAACCAGCACCAGGGCACAAATCATTTTGGCTGATGTCGATATCACAGCACTGATATTGAGGAAGGAGAAGCTTCCCAGGACATTTTGTCTTAGGAACTCCAATCCCAGTTAAGTTTTAGCCCAGGTAATTACATCTAATCTCCCCAGTTGCTCAAGCAGAGGAAAATACCCTCCTCCTACCCGTCCCTGAGCGGCTGAGCTGGAAAAGCTGCACACTGACAAACAGATGTGCCAAGCCTGGATATTATTGTAACGTCTTTCAAACAATTTGTATCCCCAGAACGGTGGTAAAGAGCTACTGTATGGCAAATAAATTAAAGCATTTGGCCATAAAGCCAATAACAGAGAGAGAGAGAAAGGAGTACAGACATTGGAGGAGAGGGAGGTTTTAAATGAGATTAAAGAAAGATGGAAAGTCAACAAGAAAAGAAGGAATCCTAAAAAAAAAATAAAAAATAATAATATTAAAGCAGCAGCAAGGATGAGCTTTCTGGGATTTGTGGATATGGCTAAGACAAAAGGTCAGCCCATTCGTGCCAGTCTCATGAAAAACTCTGAGATGAGAGGTTAAACCCTCACAAACACCTGAAAAAACAATAATGGTGGAAAATAGAAAACCAGGAGAGGTGAGGAGCGAGGGGAGCTGCTCTGGGCACTCTCCTGCCCGGCTGAAACACCTCAGTCCCCACTCCCACCTCTGCCAGAACACGAGGCCCAGGTAGATTGAGCTGCTGCTCCAGAGTCCCTGGGATGGCTTAAAAAACATTTTTATTAAGCCAGATGGAGAGAGGGGGAAGGGGAAGGGGAGGAGGGGAGCGAGACACATCTATGTGCCAGGTGCCAACAAGGGGGAAGCGAGAGAAAAAGAGAAATCAAGCGTGGAAAATAAGAGAAAATGTAGTCAGAGATATAAAGCCTGTCAAATTGGCTGCAAACAGTAACAAAAGCAAAGGAGAGATAGTTTTCTCTTTAACAAATGCTTTGATCAGCTGTAGTTGATATAATTACTATATAAAGCTACAGCAAGACAGAAATAAGACACATTTATCTTCACAGAGCAAAGAGAACCTTTCTGATCGCTTCCTTTCTTCCCCAAGCTGTGACAAGCAGATTCCAGGGTGGAAGGTCACACAGCTGAGACTTGGCCAGTCCCTTTCTGAGGGGCTGTGGGACCTGAGCCTGGTCCCTTGGGCTGGGCTTTGCTCATCTGAGCCCTGGGAGCCAGCACAGCTCCCCCAGGTCACACCAAGCGATGGCCTCGCACCATGGGCAGTGCCCTGGGCACAGAGCCAGGGAAAAGGGCAGGTCACAGCAAGGGAGGAGAACACTGCTGGGGATTTTTCCTCCCTGTGGTGAGGACTGGCTCAGGGGAAGGCTAGAAATGTCCCAGAGGAAAAGTAGATGCCCATGGGAATGAGAGGCAGGGGAGGGCTCAGGCAGAGCAGCACAGCGCACACCCAACCACCAAAACCTGCCCTCAGCATTCCCAGCTCGGTGCAGAGAGCAGGACAACAGCCAAGGAAATTTCCATTACAATCCCAGACACTCCACTCGCTGCTGCAACCATTCCACAACACCTGCTTTGCCTCCTTCCTCCCATGGCACTGACAATCATCACATCCCTCTCACCATCACCACAGCTGCCCAGGTGAGACTGCCAAAACCGAGAAACATTCCCTGGAAGAGAGAGAACTCCTCCCATGCATTCCCATTTTCAGGTCACACCACACCCAGAGGTCTGATTCTGTAGTTTCCAAGCATCACGTTTGAATTTCAACCACTCTTATTTATTTCAGCCTAGCTAGGTAATGTTAAAAATAAACACCACAACAAGCTATTTCTATGAAATATTTCCCTCTTGACAAACTGACATTGCTCACTAGAAATATAATGTAGCCCAAAAACGCTGCCAAACCCCTCCAGTCACAACCACTGCCACGCACAAGGGGCTGTCCTTGCCTCATTGACAGCCAGCTAAGCATCTGTTTGTGCATAAAAAGCAGGGACAGCCCTGCAGTGCCACTGGGGGCTGAGTCTGGGACATGAATCGCCATGCAATGATAGGATAGTTTGGGTTGGAAGGGAGCAGAAGGGTTATGGGGTTTGGTGGGAGCAGGGAAGGTGGGAACAGGGCTGGTGTGTGCATAGCACAGGGTGAGTGATGCAGCAGAACAGCAGGGGAGGCCAGGGCTCAGCAGGACACACCGTGTGCACCAACAGGACAGCCAAGAGTGTCCCTAAGGCCAGCAGAGCACACAGGTGACAGGGGTGGTGCCCACACAGACACCAGGGTCAAACCCCACGGAGCACACGGGTGTCTGTGCACCGGGAAGGGGGAGAGGGGCTCCTCTCCCACATTCCATGCAAACCCCTGATTTATTTAGACTGGAACAATTTGTCGTCGGCTGTAATTTTAACTACCTCCGTGCTGAGGAGCCAATCAGGGCTTGTGCTCATCGAGGCTTTTATGAGTTCCCATAAAAGCAGCAAAATGAAAACTCAGGGGCCCTTAAAATATACTCCGCGGGTTTGTGCAGTGCAATTGGAGGCTTTTATGACTCCTGTCAGGGCTTTTATGACCCTGTAAAACTGTGCAGCGGCCCAGCCTGCGATGAAAAGTGACCTCAGATGTCTTAAAAGCCTAAATGGTCCTGTACATTTACAAGATCTGCCGGCTGAACCCAGGGAAGCCCTGGGGGATGTCACCCTGGCTCAGCTCTGCTGCTGGGGAGGACACGGCGTGAGGGGCAGCACCAGAACCTCATCATCACCCTTAAAAACACAAACCCCATGTTTTTCCTACAATATAGGGGGGAAATAAGCAGTTTCCCTCCTGCCAGGACAGGGCACAGCCATGGGAGTTGCTCTGCCAAGCCGTGAACTCTCCAGCTCCACGTAACGTGATTTACAAGCAGCCAGGATGCAATCCTAGCAGAGCTCTGGAATAAGTGAGTTTGATGGCATCACACTCTCTCATTTCCCAACACAAACACCACTTGATTTAGCAGAAGCAGCAGGGTTTTGATTCCCCCCCCTTAAATGAAGCCAAGACTGAAAGATTAGGGATGCAGCAGGGAGGCAGAAAGAAAACCCATCAGGCAGGCAGTGACAAAGAAGCATTAATAAACTGCACGAGGTACCAAACACCAAGCAGACACGGGGGAAAGAAGGGCAAAAGGATAATACAAGATCCAGGAGTGTGGCCAGAGCTTTCAGGATGCTCAGGATTGGTGCTGGGAGCCAAGGCAGAAGCACATTGGGTCACTAAACCACAGAATGACAGTAAATGATGCAAATAAAACCAGTAGCATTGCAGAGGGCATTAACAAAACACATGCCTGATCCCATAAAAAAATAAGCCATCTCCCCATGCTCTCCTGAGCAGGAAAATACACCACAGTCTCTTAAAAGAAGAAGAGTTGCTTCATGCATGAGAAAAATGTGAGTATATCAGCACAGGGAAAACACCCAATCTCCTCTAGGCCACATCCAAATATCTGTTTTATTGCACTGAGAAGGTGAATGAAGAATCCCATCCCCAGCTGGGTCACACATTCAGCCCTGAATTCACACACTTCCAGGGATGGAGCAGCCTCAGTTTCTCTGGACAACCTGTGCCAGTGCCTCCCCACCCTCCCAGGGAAGATTTTGTTCCTAATATCCCATCTAACCCTCCCCTCTGTCAGTTTGAAGCCATTCCCCCTTGTCCTGTCCCTCCTGGCCCTTGTCAGTAGTCTCTCTCTGTATCAGATTCCCCTCTGGGTGATGATGGGACAGCTGAATTAAACATTTTTCTCCCAAACTCTCATTTTTTAATATAACCCAAGCTCAGATGGCAGAAACCAGGTCCTGATTAATATCAACTATCCAACCAACCCAACATTTGATGAGGTTGTCTCCAACATAGAGGTTGTCTCCACCTCTACCCCATCCCTTCAGCAGCCTTACAGCTTCAGCACAGTACAGGAAGATGCAGCAAAGTATTAATTCCACAAAACAAGGGTCAAAACAAAAATGCCAACAGATTGGTAACATGCCAGACTTGCCAAAATTCTGCAACCCGTCTGGAAGTGCTCCTAAGCAACTTTGCACACCCAGCAAAACACAAATCCCACGGGAAAGCTGGTGTTGAGCACGCAGGTTACTGGCAATTAACATTCAGGGCAAACACATGCAAAATCAGGGCAAAGTATAAAAAGAGAAACTGTCTTTATTTTCCTTTCCATCTCCCCTCTTCCCCCTCCCTGGTTTTTTTTTTGGTTTTTTTTTTTTAGGAACAGAGCATGGATGTGGAAAATAGCCTATTGAGCCCACTTCCCCGCCTCAGAGGAGCTGCAAATGTGATCCTTTGCTAGCTCAGACAAAATCTGCCATGCTACATTAGGCTTGATAGCAAATTTGCTACTTGCAAGCTTTTATCAAAACTGTATATCTTAAAAATCTTAATAACACCGAGCTTTTGGTTGGCCTTCCCGGCTGCCTCCTTCCACCCCTCCGCATCCTCAACCCGCCGGGCGCGCGCGGCTCCGCTCGGAACCAATTCCCAATTTGGAGCTCAGCATTTTCAGCCACGAAAAAAAAAGAAAAAAAAATGCAGAGAGTGCTGGGGTGGGGGAAGAAATCAGCCAGATCTCCACGGCTGGAATTTATTCTGGTGTGGAGACGCCTGAACGAGGCTGGAACGCTCCCCCCATCCCGCTCGTGACCTATTTTGAGGACTTACAAGTTCATTTCTGAATGAACAACCATCCACAGGCAGCAGAACAAATGTAACACGGCCTTCAAGGGCTCTCCAGCCATGTTCCCCCGCAGCTCTGAAGGTGCAAGGGCTGGTCAAAGGTGGTTTTTTCCTCCCTGAAATTGCTTGTATAGAAAAGTCTTTGTCCTCAGCCACTGTCTGTTGTCTAACAAAAGCTCTGCATATGCTGGAGCCCCAGTCTCATGGGGCTGCTGTAATAGCTGGGCTCCTTTACCCAGCCACCTCTTTTAATGAAATTTATAGAAATTTAATATCTCTGAGACCTCTTTCCTTCTGTCAAATTGGGTAGAAATTGGCCAGGAATTGGCCAAAGGGCTCAGAAACTACAGAGGGGTAGGAGTGGGTAAGGCAGACAGACGGGGACCGATGATTGCACAGGCTCCTCTGGAAGGATCCAAACTAAAAATCAATATCTTTTTCTTTTGTCTCCATGGGTTTGTATTTCTTTTTTGGTTTTGCTGTTAGGAGGGTGGCTTTTAACGCAGCAAAATTCCACACAGAATGTTTGTATGGCAAATGCATGGAGGGAAGCTTTCAGCCAGCATCTCTGAGATCTGCAGGACATCCTTTGGAAAAGGGATGCTCCCCACCTCCTCAACCCTCAGTACCTGGAGTTTTCCACAAATCCCATTCCCACGATGTCTAAACCCAAAAGAGAGGTGATGGAAAAGCATATTTTCTGCCTAAGAGACACACAGAGCCCCTACACATTGATCCAGTTAGAAGATCAACCCCACAAACTGGAAAAAGACACTTTACCTCCCTAAATCTCTCCACAAAACACCAGTGTCCTCAGTGAACAAGCTCATTCAGCCTCAAAATTGAGAGAAAATGAGAAAAACTTCGGTGGAGTGGTTTAACCCCCTCTTGCAGAGTCATCTCCAACTGCAGGTGCTCCATCTGGAGCCACACCGACGAGGTTTTTTGTTTCTGGAGTGAATTCTATCACCCAGCAACTGCCTGAGCCAGCTGGGAGCTGAGGGGTTTCCTTGAATTATATTAAAGGGATAATCTCCTCACCCTGGCTCGGGAGGGGGGATCTTAACTCCATTACTGAAGTCAACAGAGCAGATGGGCCCAAAGCTTTCTAGGAAAATGGATGCTCTGCACAATTCCATGAGCTAAGCAGGGCAAACACGAAGGAAGCCATCCCAGATTGCTGAAATGCAGAGGACTCTGCCTAATTCCTAATGGAAGTTTGTTCAGGCTTTAGCAAAGGGCAAAGCCTCGCCCCCTGCAAGGGGCAAGACGCTCCTGCCAAGTACAACAATATCTGGATTTTGTAACTCGCCCAGCTCCAGCTGGCCAAATCCTCAAATAATACTTAAAGATATTCCCTGAGGCTGGTCTGGACACAGAGAGCTGCTCTTGGAGCTCTCCAACACTTCATATCCAAGGAATGATGGAACTTTGGCAAGCTCACCTGAAATTAAGCTTCCAAAGGCTGGCTAATGAGATTTCTTCCTCTCCTTTCAGCCCCTTCAGAAATGCCTGATTTATGGGGAGACCTCATGGACTGGAAGAATTTTTTTTTTGTTCTCCTTATAATTCTAAGGAGGAAAACGGTGCCGAGGATCTCCTCATTCTGTCACAGGGTTTATTTCAGGTACTCAAATGCCCAAACCTGCCCACCCTGATGTTCTCAGCATAGACACACAGAGCTGCCAGTGTCTCCTTCCACTGCTCAGATTGATAACTGAGCATGAAGCTGTCGAGTCTCTCCCAGACAAGGCACCAAGAGGAGTATTTTTCCTGCATTAACCATCTTACTCCTCCACTTGACTGATTAGTTACTACGCAGGATCCTCTGGATTTCCATTAGGAAAGGAAAGCTATGACAGAAGCCTGTACTTCTGGTGAATTTTCCAATTTGTCAGTTTTCTTACGAAGCAAACAAAGGAACCATCTGCAAACACACTGCACCCCTCTGGGAAAGGCAAAGGTAGCTACAGTAGGCAATTCCCAAATTCTACACAGAAAGGGAATCACCCCAATGTTGGGGAAGTCGAAAATGGAAAACCTTATAAATACGATTGCCTGGCAGAAGATTTTGAGAATATGGAAACTATAAGTAAGATCGAAAGGAAAACCATCTTTGAGATACCAAACCTTAGTTACTAAACAACTAGAAAACAATAGTATGGCCAGCTGAGAATAATCCCCTCATGACTGAACAATCCCCTCTGCTTGCAGACAGGTCCAAGGGTCAGAGAAGACCCTACTAGCTTGGTAAAGAGGGTCCAAAGAGTAGTTTTTAGGGTTTAAACTGTAACACAGTAGGGTAATGTAGTGATCTTTATAGGCTGTATGTAAATGCTGTAGAATTTGTATCTTGTATTAGATTGGTTAGTGAGAATTAGAATGTTCAACACAGAAGAAGATTTATTGTATTGTAACGGGAATCTCACTGTCTTATGCTCTTACTTCTCTTGCCCTCTCCTATGTTCCTACCTCTTACCGCCCTTACCCCTCTTACCTGTTACCCCTTGCCCTCTCTTTACTCCTTTTCCTCTTGCCCTCCTGCTCTCACAGCCTGCTCCGAGCTGGCAGCTCCAAGCAGGGCCCTTTGCAATAAACCACAAGTTCCAACATCTGGCTTTAAAGATCTCTCCGCCAGTCCCGACCGTCTGGACCCCTGCTCCTACACCCCAAACTCCATCTCCTTGCACCATGGCTGTTGTTTGCCCCAGCACAGCTCTCACCCCACGCTGTTGGGGTCACCCTGTGCCTCTCAGCCCTGCCCTGCCCTCCATCCCCCAGCCACGCTCTGCACCCTGCATTCCCAACCAGGCTCTGGCCACAGCCACGCTGATTCCCTCAAGCACAGTGACCAGATAAGACCTTTATCAGTCAATTCTATTCCACGACAGGAAGAACACGGGGTGAAATTCAAAGAGGTTGGAGTCAGACTTCATAAAAAGGGCTGATTACCCACTTCACGAACCGGAGCAGCAGCTCCCTGTGCCTCTCCGGATTCTCTGTGCTGGCTCAGAGAAGGGACGCTCAGCCTTGTTTCCTTCTCCCTATTTCCCAGCCCAGTGACATCTCTGTCAGAGCTCTGGAGGCTCCCCAAACCTGTTGCTTGCTGCCTGGAGATCCTCAGTACAAGGTGCGGAGCGAGGTGAAATACAGCATCTCTGTATTCCGACTGCTACCACAACTCCAGCCGGGAAGGAAAAATCCTTGAGGAGTCGAGATCCCCTCGAGTACCTCCCGTGGGAGCTCTTTCCTTGCCTGGCTGCCCTGCAGTGCACGTGTCACGGGGAGCTGAGGACGTGGTGTGGCACAGACCCACATGTCAGCTCCGAGTCTGCCTTAGAAATGAATGGATTCTGCTATTTCCCCGAGGAGAGAGCGCTCCCCGCACACACACAAAATCAATAAGTCGTTGGGTCTCAGGGAACAGCTCTTTTAATTACAGCTCTCCCCTGAGCTGGGCGCAGGTTTTGCAGGTTGGCAGCGCGGTGGAAAGCAGGGAAGGACAGTCCCTGGGGGTGTGCAGGCACCATTGGTGATGCTGGAGGTGAAGAGCGGGAATTAACCATTTCTCCCAGTACATTCCAGTCCTGCCTTGGCACTGTCCCGATCCAGCCCAGCCTCTCCTCACCCCGATGTCAAACTCCAGCCAGACAGACACACGCTGCTATTTATCATACAGGGACTTAATCCAAAGAACCTTTCGCTGCTGGCTTTATCCATCGCATTTATCTGCTGATCTCTCCCATCTCATCTCGCATTCCGTGCAGCCTCCCCGGAGCTGCAGCTGGTTTGTGAGCAGCAGCATAAAGCCTGATTTAATACCTCGGAATGGGGAGCAGTGCCCTTTTCTAGAGAGCAGCAGCCGGGGCGATCCCTTTGCAAGGGGCATCGGGATGCTGCCAGTCCTGTCATGGTTCTCCAAGAAAACAGGCACTTGATCCCAAAAAACACTGCCAGGAAAAAGGTGAGACCTTCGCCCCAAGTCTCCCTTGGATTCAGCGAGCTCCCCCATCCCTCCTCCCTCTCGCCTGCTCCTTCTTTAACTCCCTCTCCAAATGCTGAGTTACTATCAAGGAAGGTTTAATAGGATCCTGGATTTTAAAGCCACTGGCAACACAGTCTGGGCCTTTTATGGTTAGTAATGAATAAAAGAACTCAAATCACCTTTTTTTTCTCTCTCTCTTAACAGTCTCTGCCTACAAATTAAAGCCATTGTGCTTCTCGCTCTGTCTCACTCCTTTTGTCTTCCTCCAACACCATCCGAGCCCATGCAGGACTAGTCTAAGATGTGCCCTGCTTCCCTCCTCCCCTTTTATTTATTTTGCAATATTTATCCCTTCCAAATCTCCCCATTACTTACTCTCACTTCCATCTTTTTGTCTTCCTATCCTTTCCTCTATTTTCCATTACCCCACATTATCACGGGAGCAATGACATTTCGGAACCCCACTGCAGAATGAAGCCATTGAGTCCCTTCCCTAGAGCTGGCAACCAGCCCTTCACGGTAGAAAAAGCCAAAATTGCTACTATCTTGTCACCAATTCTGGTTATTTTTAGCACTCTTTCCCTTAAAGCGCCAGCTCCCCGAATCATGTGATTACGACATGAATCTTATCTCTGATCTAAAAAAGTTTCATGCCCTCACAGCTGCCAGAGAAGTGCTGGGAAAGATGAGTCAGACTTTTAAAAACAGGCAAAAAGACTGGGCTTAACTGCATCTTGCTGAAACCGTAACTCAGGGGGCACCTAACCCCACTTATTAAATGTTCCTAATTTTTAATGCAATGCTGGAGAGAATTAGCCATTCAAGCACTGCTGGGTGGCTTCAGAAGTCTCTCCGTTACCTCACTTAATTAAGACAGCACAGAAGATCTTCATATCCTTTGGGTGAAGCGCTGGCTCTGCTGGACATTTTTTCATTAGCGTCACCATAAATAAGATTTCAAGCCTTGGCATTTACCACAGGAGCGGGATGAAGAAATCAACGCGGAGACAAAGCCTTTTGGTAACCGCAAGTGGATTTCGAGGCAAACCCGAGTCTCTTATCTTCGCATTTATCTTTATCCCAT
The DNA here is from genome assembly GCF_052056855.1 of Sturnus vulgaris. Classification (NCBI taxonomy): domain Eukaryota; kingdom Metazoa; phylum Chordata; class Aves; order Passeriformes; family Sturnidae; genus Sturnus; species Sturnus vulgaris. Next base: position 4,621,298 of record NC_142265.1, on the reverse strand, counting down.
TGATACGGCGCTATCGATGGCCAGCAGCTATCTGATGGCACACTAACAGCTCTATTTGCAGCTCGCCAGGCGATAGCCCCGCGCCCTCCCCATCACCAGCACATTTTGTATGACAGGAACGTTACCCGACCTTTTTCCTTCCACTTTTTCACCCTAGATTCATCCTGAGTGAAGAAATTACCAGCTAGCCCTAAAGAGCGCCTGGGTAACTGGGAATGGGATCATTATAATATATAAGCCAAAAAAAAAAAAAACCAAAAAAACCAAGAAGAGGGAAAAGCTCTTTATCTCCACCTTATCTCCCTGCCAGCCCCTGCCTCCCTGTCTCCTATTTACCCTTCTCACACATGCTTACAATTTTCCCTTGTTCTGCACTGAATGACACAGGATATTTAAGTAAACATTTTAGCATCCTACTGTTATTCATTATTAATAATATACTGCTCACTCTGCCCTTGTAGGCACCTCTAGGAGGGAAATAGTATTTGCAAGTGTCCATAGGCAGATTCCCTATGGATAGCCGTGCTCCCTCCCCGTGCCATCAGCAGGAGCACATCACTCTTTGTTTTCTCTGCACTTCGTGACTTTCTCCACCTTTTTTTTTTTTTTTTTATTTCCAAGAAGGATATAAGCTGGATGAATGCTTCCCTCACCCCCACACAAAAGAAAACTCAATCTCCTCGCACAAGCCCCAAAATATATTTTCCCACCTTGTGACTGAACTTGAACCTCCTCCACTTCACATGCCTTCCAAAATAACCCCGAGTCAACCAGTCCAAATTAAAGTGACAAGATCTGAGTGTTTGGCCCCCTCCATTTCAAATGACACACTCGAAAATAAAGAGCCATATTTGGCTTATTTTTCCATGCTTTCCCTTTCCCCCGGACAACTTGAGAGCTCTTGTATGAATGGGGAAATAATTTCAGATGGCTAAAAAAGCATTATTATTACTACAGGAAAAAATGCATGTGGAATTTGGTCTGGATGCCATGAGAAAAGCAGTCCCACGTCTGGCTGACTGTAAAGGCAGATCCATGGAGGACAGAAACATTTCAGGGAAATCAGAGCAGCACAAGAGCTTCTCTCCAAGCTCCATCTGGCTCATGGGGACATCACCACCAAGGCCACCACGGCAGCTCTCAGTGCAGGGGACACTTCAGGTCCCTCTTTTGAGACCAAAACCTTTCCACACAAAGTCTCCGGGATATTGGATCTGGGCTCCACAAATATTCCCATTCCAGTATAAGAATTTGTTGAAAGCAGAATATGGTTGTACACAAGGACAGCTGATGCCTGACATTTATCTTCATGACTGAAGACGGCAGACCACAGAACATGAGAGGCAGAGTTAGTTATCTTCTCCTTAGCCATGACTGACAGTAAATGTCAGCAAAGATTAGTTATTCTGTATCATATCCATGCCACGCATGTTTTTAATTCTCCTACTGCTCCACTACTGTTTCCACTTCCAGTTGTAATAAATCAAATGTACTTGCTCTGCATGAAAAGGAGTTTTTGTGGTTGGAGAAGACCTGCTGGTCACCCCCTGTACCCACTTCACATGTCCTCAGCCCAGACAGAGTTCCCTGCTCTGTATCTCTGATCACAATGGTTTAATTTTGGTTAAAATTGTAATTAAATGCATTTGCTATTTGTGCATTGCCTTCTCTCATGATGGATCCAGCAACACAAGGTAATTAATGAGTTGCTTCACTCAGCAGTGAAACAGCCACGTCTGGGGTGAAAGTCTGAGTTTAACAACCTGATGACACCTGAGAGGCAATTCTGGACAGGCACAGAAAGCCACTGAGGAAGAATTTGGAGAGAAGCAATGGTGAAGTCGGGAGGACACTAAAAGTGCTTTCTTTGCCAGCAGAAATAAAGCCCAACTCTGGAATATGGTCAGCATTCCAATACTTTGGGTTCAGCTCATTGCAGTGGGGTGACCTGCCATGAGGACAACAAACCCACCATGCTCTGGGGAGAGCACACATTAATGTCCAATTTAAACCCCAGCTCTGTGACTGAGCTGGTGACAGCTTCAGAGAGGGCTGGAAGGCAGCCAGCCTCAGACTCCCTGGGCACCAGAGTGAGCCTTTCCTTGTGCCCAAGCCACCCTTAGACCCACAGTACAGTGGGGCTGGAAGGATTCCATCCCTCCCACTCATCCATACCTGAGCTCTTCCTCACTGTGCATCACATCACCACCCTCGGACATGGAGTCCCATCTCTACTCACGGTACAATGAACACAAATGACTCCACACCCGGGCCTATTGCACCCTGATCTCCTCTTTGTTTCACCCCACCTTGCACAGGCTTTGCTGCTCTCCCCTTAGGGTCCACCTCAAGCAGGCCCTCACTGCACCCAGCCAATGATTCCAACCCAAACACAACTCCAGCTTTATTCCAAGGTGGTTTTCATCTGTTCTTCACCTTGTCCCCTGATTCAGTGCTGGGGTTTGCAGCCAGTTCTGCAAGCTGGAAGAGAAGCCAGCACCATCTCCTGAGGGCACCAGGTCCCTTCCTAATGGCTTTCATGTCTTCCTGTAACTTTAAATAATTGAAATCTCTTTGTTGCTAAGTACATCCAAGCAAGAGGTCACTAAAAGTTTTAAACCTCTCTGGGGACACCAGGACCAGGAAATCTAGACAATTCACAAGATGTCCTGCCACCAAAGTACCTTGTCTCCTGAAATGAGACTGACTGTGCTGCTCCTCAGAGCCACTCCTGTAGTGGTTGCTCCCTCAGGGTGCTTGTCATTACTACGGGAAAGGCATCCTCCCTGATTCCTAACAGCGTTCTCAAATCTGGTTTAAAAAATCACTTCAGCACTAGAGCACGATGCCTACAAAGTGCTGCTCCAGAGAGAAGTGGCAGCAGGGTGACACAAGGTTCCTGTCAGCCCTACAAAAGCACAGCACGCAGTTACACAGACGTGGCTGGCCCTTGTAGCAACTAGGTTACGTTCCTAAAGCACGAGGAACATGGAGAGGTAAGTCAGATCTTTCTATGAATTTCCCGAGGGAAATAAGACCTAAAAAGTTTTTTTTTTTGGCCCACAAGAGGAAGGCAGCTCTACAACTGCAAGGGGTGAGGACCTTGCAAGCAGGAGTAAGGCACAGGTCAGATCAGCAACGGGGCAGCTCTGGGTGCTGCTGTAGCTGCTCACCATCAGCCCACCCTGAGCAGCAGGAGGTCAGCAAGGCATCACTCAGAAATCAGATCTAACAGCTCACCCTCAAAGTCCACGTCTTCAGAGATGTGCCTAATTAAAGAATCTTTCCATTTCATTTGAAGACAGCAGAGGACTCTTACAGACCCTGACAGCTTGCTGATGATCCCAAGGTGGTGGGCAGCAGTCCCCAGGCTGCAGAGGGAAAGGATCAACACCAGGCAGGTGCCTGGGCACAGCAGGATCTCGGACAAATGACCCCAGGCAACTGCCCTGTGCTTCAATCACCGATTGCCACTTCCGATCACCAAATCCCTGTGCATCACTCCTGATGTAAATAACCATCCATTTATAACTCCTTGTAATTACCTGCCTATTTCTGCGGCCCGCCTTCACAAGGTAGTCTCTCTGCAATTACAGTTAATTGCTTTGATTGCTACTGCATATTTGAAGAAAGTTCAGAAAAAAATGTACGAGACAGGGTAGTTTAGCAAAGAGCCATATGGGGACCAGAACAGAAAGGGTTAACACTTGAAGCTTCTGATTTATTTCTCATTCCTGTCAAAATAAACCCTGAGGATGTGAAAGCCCTTCCACCAACACAAGTCTTGACCATTTCTGTAATAACTTGTGAAACTTTCTTTGAGCACAAGTCCCAAGCTGCAGGTGGAGCAGCCCCTGCCAGCCCCGTCCAGGTGTTCTCAGCATCACAGGGATGATGCAGGTTTACGTCCCATTACCTACAGTAACTGCAAATATCCTTTAACCCATAATCATGGCACTCATCTGTGCCCAGGCTCTAAATTTCCCAGGGCTCTGAGCTCCATCATTTAGCAAATTAGGCAAACTCCAGGGACAGCTCTGCCCCTCCAAATCTGAACAAGCACTCCCCATGCCAGAATGTTCCCTGCTCTGCCATGGCACTTGAGCCCAGGCTTCCACACGAGACCAAATGTCCACCACGAGCCATCAGTGTCCTCGTTTGCCCTCAGTTCATTCTCTGCTATCCTGGACGCCTCACGGATCCTGGCCAGTGCCCCACGCCCAGCTCCCAGAGCTGCACCATCCGTGTTACAATCCTCAGCCAACGGGAAGGTCACGCAGAGCAGGAGCTCCCACCGAGCCACAAATCCTCTGCTCACCTTCCTTCTGAAGGGACATCAATTACTCGGGGCTGTCAGGATGATAAGGCAGCCCGGCCTCCACAATAAGGAGGATATTCTGGCTAATAACTTCCCATTAAGCTCCTCGGAGCTGGATGTTTTCCATGCTTTTCTGCAGGGCTGCTGCCAGGGCTTGTTTGCTCTCCTTACCCAGCTAACTCTTGAAGGGATATGGCTTGAGGCAGTGCTGTAAAATGAGCTCTCTACCACCAGTCCGGCTGGAAATCCCTGGCAGAGCTGGACAGAGAAACCACAACCTCTGAGTTTTTGCTCTGGTCCCAGCTTAGCCCTTCTCTTCCAAAAGAAGATGACAGCATTCAACACAGAAGATAGAAACAAAGTTTTTTTTTAAAAAAAAGAAGCGGAAGAATCCTCTTATCCATCACCTCTGAGCAGTTCATGGCCTGCAAGCACATTCCTAGCATGCTGAAGGGATACCAGGAGAGGATGGCTGCGATGTTATATTTCACTTTTTCTCCCCTTGATGTTCACTAACCTTCCAATGTCCTTCCCCACAAACTGAGAGGTGAATGCAGAGGTGAATCTCAAGTTCAGGGTTAGTTTATGATGCTGAAGATCCACATTTGCATCCCTTCACTTTTTCAACACAACCTGCACTTCTCCTCATTCTTCCAGCATCTTATCCTTCCAGGGCCACCAACCACATCACCACACACACCAGGACGAGAATGGGCCCTTCTTTTCCTTCCTAATCCCAGGTGGGAAGTACATCAGGGATGCTCTGGCAACTACCCCAAAGCACTCCTTGTCCTGAATTTCTCAAGAGTGCAGAACTGGGCTGGTCTTGTGGGGGTTACCTTCACCTCAGGAAATTTGGTTGAGGAAAAAGAAATCTCTGTTCCATTAATGCTTCATAAAAATTTTACAAGGTTTCTGCTAAAGGAAGGAAAACAAACAGAGATGGTGTCGGCACCCAGGCACTCTTAAAATCAAACATTCTTTCTCTTATGCATCTTTTTTTAAATAGTACCAATCAGGAAAGCAATCAAGCACGAAGCCCACAGATCCCAGTGCTTCCATTTCCAGCATGTGAATTTTTTCCAGCTCAGGACATTCGCTCCCAGTGCTTCCACACAACCACACGTCCCACCAAGTCTCTAGAGCAGCTGGTGACACGAACACCAAAAAGCCACCCAGAAAGCCAAGGACAGCACATCCTTGACAGGATCCTGATTTTGATGGAATTCATTAACTTCACTCCACCAGCATCTAGGACTGGAATGGGATCGATGTGCACGGATACTGTGATCATTTTCCAAGCACATGGGGATGGGAGAGGGAGGAAGCTCCTGTCTTGCCCTAATAAAGCAGAAAACCTTCCATGCACCACAGCATTAACAACTCCTTCATTAAAATCCAGAGCCTGGCTGTTTTTTCCAGCAGGGAATGGTGCAGCACAGCCAGGATAGTAACGAGAGCTTTGCCATTAAATCTGCAGCCGAGGTCTGGTCCAGGCAGAGACATTTGGAAAGCAGGTACCTGAGTCAGCTCGAGACCTGTCTAATCAGTCTGGGAAAATGTCAAAGGTATTTCTGCAGTGTTCACTGGCCAAAAAAGACCCAATAATCTCTTTTTCCCCCTTGTTCCTTTGTTTTTCCGAGACTTTCCCTTTCTCTGCAGAAACATTTTGCTGTAAACATACAGGGCTCCCAAAAATCAGGCTTCATAAGCTGTATATTAAAAACCAACCCCCCAAAGAAAACTCTGCAACTGAATACAAAACACATTTATTGGAGAGCTGCACAGTGACAGCGATGAGGAACAAACCCACCCAAAGTAAGTGGGGAAAGAAGTTAATAAGGAAAAAAATCTGCTGAGAACTCAGGAGGCATTACTTGTCTAAGATCAAATGTGTATGGATAAAATATACATAAAGCTCATGAATCTATATCATGTAGACAGACTCAATGCTAAATACATATCAGTTATTTTGCAAAACTTGAAATTAAAATCTCTATTTTCATCCATAAATGACTTTTACCCTCTTCACCTGCCACAGGTTCTGAAAAAGGAAAACCTCCTTTCCCCTGAACAACTGCAGTGATTTGGGATAACCCCCAGGAGATGGGAAGGATGCAGATGATGAAGCCACCAGCATCCACCTCTGCAGCGAGGTCCTGGCTCTTGTTACCTCAAGCCCCTCAGCTCTCACCTCCAGCCTCTATTAAACGAATGTTCATTCCAAGCAGAGGAATGAAACCCTTCAGGCTGGAGCTGCCTTTGGAGGAGGAGAATCCCATTTCCCAGAGCCTGCTAACACCCCAAGAATCCACACTGCACCCCATTATTCACAGCCTGGCTGTGCTCCATTCCCAAGGGAGCAAAAAGCATCCAAGCTACCAAATAAAGCCAGAGGAGATGATTTCTCCCATCCATCTCCCCCCTGGAAATTTCACAGAGCTCTCTGTGGATGTCTAAGCTGGGTAAATACATGTGGGGGTCTCCCAAAACACACTGAGGATAAGTCAGACCAGGGGAGCTGCATTTCCATCTCATATTTCTCAAACCCTTCTGCATCCCCCAGGCTGCAGCCAGAGCCTCTGAGCATTAACAAGGAGCAATAGGAGAGAAACCCACAAGCCTAAGAGAAAAGAAAAGAAAAATTGCAATAAAGGCTTTGCTGCCTCCATGGCTGGCTCAGGAGAGGCCGGGAGGCTGGTTAATGGATGTCAGTTCTGTTTCCATTGAAGAAAAGAAAAATCAATGAAGCCTCTTAGTCAGGCAGGGCACAACCACGGCCCTTGTGCTGCTGTGCCTTCTCCTCACCCACAAACGGAGCTTGGATCCACGTTTTCCAGCCCAGGAAGCAGAGCCAAACAGCCCTATGGGTTCCCACAGAGGCAGGAGAAACAGGAACATCCATAAGCTAATCCTCCACACTGCCTCTTTACCTGCAGATGTTCACTCCCGTGGATTTCTGCAGCAACGGCTGTGCTGGGGGGGACAGATCCTCAGCTCAAACTGCCACGTTGGCAGAGACCCCACTGCAGATGCAATTATATAGGTAAAATTATCTTCCCAACTACTTTTGGGGCTGGATTTTTTATTGTAATCCTGTGGTTTTGCCACACTGACACGAGCAGCCCTTTGCTGGCAGAAGGGACCCGTTCTGGGTGGTCTCCATAGAGCTGGAGTTGGATTTTTCCCTTTACTGCCTCTGTTTCAGCCTCTCATGCAGAAAAGATGCAGCTCAGACATTTCGTTAGCACTAAAAAGAATACTAATGAACTTGCAGGTTGCTGGGTGAGGCACCTAATGACAAGCCACTTGCAGAATTGCTTAGCTGAGTCGCCTGGAAGTTGCAGGGATGAGATTTAAATGGACTCAGGATGCACAAACTCACCAAAAAAAGCCATTTCTTCCCCTATTTCTGCTTAGTGCAGTACCAGGTGTTTTCTTGCTGCTCCACACCCTCAGGAGGCTCTAATACACCTGATCAATGTTACATATTTTCTATTCTAATCCTGTGACTTCCTCTAAATGCTGGGGTTGGGATTTATCACCTCACCAGCCAAGTTCAGGCATTTTGGACCCCATTTCATAGCAAATGGAGAGAAAGAGGCACTGCTAGGACACAATCTGTCCAACCTATTTTAGACACCTGCCTTAACTGGGATGAATTGCACCCTAAGAAGGCCCATTGCTCCCCAGTGGCTGCAAAGGGGGACTGGGCAAACACGCTCAGACACAGCCACCCATCATCTCAGACACCTGCAGGTATCCCAGACTGCTCCTGCTTTTCTGGGCTCCTATGGAAATGCTCATGGATCAAGGTTTTGACAGAATTTTTGCCAGTTCATTCGCTTTTTTCTGTCTTCCCCCTTAGCCCTGAAGTCATCCCTGAAGTATTCTGGGAGCTGGGCTGGCCTCTCTCTTCCCAAGACCTAGTTGGATCAGATACCTCATTTCTGGATGGATCTAACTGGGAGCACAGAATCACGACATCCAGGACAGGATTAAAACATCCTGGTTTAAGGCATGGATGAAGCAGCCTCCAACAGGAGCACACTGCTCTCCCAGAGTTAATGTCTTAGGCTGAGAGAGCCCTCCCAGCCCTTGATGGAGGAGCTCTCCAGCAAACAGCTGCCTGAAAATACAGCTGCAGCATCTTGAGGTAAGGATCAGGGCTTTGGAAAAGCATGGATGGCGCTCATTTTGGACAGGAAGCCATGCATTACCAGAAATAAGAGATAAAACACCACATCCCACTCAAGGCAAAGTCCATCTCCACCAGGGAGCTTTCTACAACACCAAAAAAAATTGACTCAAAACTTGTGCTTGAGAAAGGTTGGATATGGATGCCATTTTCCAAGTTGAGTTGTCTCCAAATAACATACCCTGAAACATTTTTAGCCTTGAGTCCTACTGGGACGAGCTTATTCAATCGTGCTTTTCACCTGCATACCTCTGCCTAGCAATCTTCCCCAATAATTCCTGAAGCCTTTGGCCAATTTTAACTAAATTTGACAGAGGAACAGATGGCTCAAAGACATTAAGTACCTGCAAGTCTAGTGCAGATAGGCAGCCAGGTACAGGAGAGGGACTCTGTGAGTGCCCCACAAAAGGAAAGGCCACAGGAAAATGAGATTCATCCCCATCTGAACCTCAGAGAATCCACTCAGCACAAAGCCTTTCCAAACGTCCTCACCACAGGCAGCAAATCATTGACTCCTACTCGCACTAAGATGAAGTAAACTTATAAGAACCTCGGCTTTATCGGCCTCTGTGCCAGTCAGAGGATGGATTTTGCATATGAAATCAGAGCCGGTGTGACAACTCAGACAAAGGAGGAAAACCAACACAGAAGGAAAGTCAAGCTGCTGCTGGCACCAAGGAACTGCAGGAAATCTTGCACCAAACCTTCCCACATCTATCCAAGCGCCTTGGGTGCTGCAGGCTGGCTGAGGGGACGACTGATGCAGCAAATTTTGGGTGGTTCCTGCACCAAATGGTTCTTGGCTCCATTCAAGACATTTCTTGCATCGAGGGAGGAGACAAAACAGGCGATCTCAGCGACCCCGGGCTTGCCCAGCACACCAGACGCCAGTAATAGAGCCTCTCATCTATTTCCCATCAACGTATCTTCTTAATGAGGGAAGATGGCTTTTTAATAAATAAAAGCTTTCACCAAAAATAGCTGCACGGTCATCTATAATCCCCTGAAAACTTCTAAAGGTCTAAAGTTGAGATGCAAAGCGCAGAGCAAGAGTTAGTGGGGGGTGGTGAGGAAATAGGGCAGCCACTCCCAAACCTTTACAGGCAGAAAGAAATGCAGAGCAACTTTTCTGCACACACCTGCCTCACCCTCCCGGCGCTAAAGCCGCGTCAAAAGCATTTTGCAAACTAATATTCCCAAATTCCCAGAGCTTAGCAAGTACTTCTGTTTCTATTTCAGCGCAGGGGGGGGAAAAGGCAAAGAGCAGCAGAATTACTTCACTGGAAAGGGCGAGCTGGTGGCACAGCAAGGATGGAGGAGGCAGCAGCTCCCCGAGCCAAAACCAGGGAGGGATTAGGCACTGAGCCTCGTGGCCACCTCCCCTTTTGTATCTACCAGCACCATCTCCCCTTTCCTCCAAGTAAAGCAGATTTGTCCACAAAATCAGCTCCGGGAGGTGCAGCCTCGCCCAGCAGGTACAGATGGACCGGCTGAACAAGATGAATCATTTGGCACGTCCCGATGACCCAGGCGCAACCGCAGAACGGGCTCCGAGCTCAGGGCCCTCTCCAGGGCCTGGGCACCGGGCACAAAAACGAGGGGAGCCTCCAAAACAAGCAGGGCCCCCACATCTGGCCCCTCCAGCTCATCTACTCCCCCCTCCCCACCAAGGTCTGGCTTGTTTTCCTCACCAGAGCCCCCTCCCCGCTCTCAGACAAGGTTAATAGGGTAGAGAGAGAGCATCTGTTTATGAGAAGGTTATCAAGTGAAAGGCAGTAACGCAGCCTCCAAACCAGCTTTTCATAGCCTCTTACTTATTATTTAATTTGGCTCCAGTACGTGAAATTAGGCTAATGGCTGTTAAGTGGTTAAGGCATGCACATTGTCCATCTGCCGAGAAGGCTCCAGGCCGTTGTTCTGTTTCAAAGGCTAAGGAGGAAAAATAATATGAGAGTTGCATGCTGTTAGTTTGAGAGCTCATAAATGCATTTTTTCTCCTCTTTCCCTCGCTTTTATATTTCTTTTATCTCCAGTGCTTTGCCTGTTGCAGCATTAGGAACTTCTGGAAAGCGAGTTACAAGCTTTATTATTTTTTTTTTTTGTCAGTTCTCTTGTGCCTTTTTTTGCCTTCTTTTTTTCCTAAGCAGAGGGAAGGGTGAGCCAGCCCGTTCCAGCAATGCCACAGCCACCAGCTGTTGCGGTCTTCCCATTCAGCTGAGCTCAGTGCAGCATCCCCTATTTTAGAGCAGGAGAATTAAACACAAAGCCCTGAGCTTTTGTCTCTTCTCCTTGACACCAGGACTGGCAGCTTCTCTCTACCAACACAACATCAGCTCTGCAGTTTTCTTTACGCACAATCTGGAGTGCTCAACCCCTCCCCACCTGCGCTCCTTGCTGCATTTAATGAGCAGTTCCACACATTGCACGGAAGATGTTTGGTTTCCTATACATTTTAAACCTTAAATGATGCAGTCTCAGGCTGGAGCTCCCTCTTCCCTTGAGTTTTACACGTAACCAGCGCCCACGCGGATTCTGGGGTGTCTCCTACGAGAGCTGAGCTCATCCTGTCGTTACTTCAGAGGAATAATGAGGTCTCTCAAGCTTTACTATTTTCATGGGAGTTGTAGGAATGCGACCTCCCTGTAAAACCTGACCAAAACCAGGCAGCCGATTCACAAAAGCCAGTAGGAATGGTGAAAGGGAAAAGGGACACCTGGACCTTTTTTCCATGAATCCACAAAGAAGGTGTGAATGAGTTTTAGGCAGATGAGCTACAGACCTAGCGAGGCTAAACTACACGTGAAACCTTGCCAAAAATCCTTGGAATCACGGGATCACTGGATGGTTTGGGTTGGAAGTTTAAAGATCATCCAGTCTGCCATGGGCATGGACACCTTCTACTATCCCTGGTTATTCCAAGCCCCATCCAACCTAGCCTGGAACACTTTCAGGGACAGGGCAGCCACAGCTTCTCTGGGCACCTTGTGCCAGGGCCTCACCACCCTCACAGGGAAGAATTTCCCCCAATATCCCTTCTAACCCTGCCCTCTGGCAGTGGGAAGCCATTCCCCTTGGTTCCATCAGGCAAGGGAATCTGACAGCAGCCCTGGGAAGGAGCAGGCTCTGAGGAGGGGAACTGCAGGTAGGAAAGGGAAGGAGCCCTCCAGCCACTGCAAAAAAATAAAAGCCCAAAGCCATCTCTGTCCCCTGCACAGGAGCTGAGCCATCTCTGACTGAGGAGGGTTATTTATGGGGACACAAGGAAGGAGAAGGCAGCTGACAAGAAGATCTCATTTCCCTCCATGACTGCAACAACTCCACTTGAAATTCAACTTTATTTCTTCCTTTCCTAGACAGGAAAAAAAAAATAACTAAATGCCACAACCAAAGTCAGTCTTCCATCCTTGTTATCCCCTGATTTTGGCAGAGGTGAGTGGGGTGGTTTCAGACTCACAGCAGGGGAAACAAGCAGCAGTTGGCAGCACCAGGAGAAAAGATTGGAGCATTTACCAACAGGCTTGTCCCCTCACCTCTCCCAAAAGGAGCCCCCAGTGCTGCTTTTCCACAGAAACACTTTTCCAGGGTATAGCTGTGGCATCCAGGCTTGCCATCTGCTCCATCTCCCCTGACTTTATTCCTGTGTCCTGCCTCTCTCACCAGGTATCTGCATGGATTACTCCTCTCCACTTGTACCTTTGTTCACAGGACATAGAAATATAAATACATATTTATCTTTTAAAAATCTTTTTATATTTTACATTTTTTGCATATAAATGTAGGTATTTATTTACATATTGGGGATTGGCACTAGATTATCCTGAAGGCCCCTTCCAGCCTGAGCATTTCTATGATCCCATGATAAACACACACAAATTTGGTTTCTGCACGTGCCTGTGGCTGACACGTGCAGAACGAATTGTGCTCAGGGGGTGCTTTGTTATAACACTCAACTCCTAAATTCCCAGCCCTATACTCATTTTGACACTGCTCTCCCGCTGAACCTGACCCAAAATGCAGCATCCAGACTGCGTTTTTGGGGGAAAGATATGAGGCAAACAGGAAATTAAGCTGCTGGTGCTGCCTGACGGGAGGATAGAGCGGCTGTGTGCTGGAATAACCACCAAAGCGAGATGCTCAGCCCATGTCCTGCAGCTCTGCACCTGCTTGTGCTGACAAATAACTGTGCTGTCTGGGATTATGGAAGGGAGCAGGATGCACAGAACGCTGCCCAGATTTGGTCAACCAGCGCAGGAAACTCGTGCTGGTGCAGCAGTTTCCAGTGGGGGTAGTGAGCTTGTGCAATATTTTTGTTTGACACTGGCAGAAGCCCTGCTCTGACACATTTCTCCCTGTTCTGCTGCCAGCTCTGCTTAATTCCCGTGGCAGGCTGGCGGGAGCGGTGAAGCGATCCTAGCAGAAGTCTGACACCAGGAGAGTTCTGTGTGAATAGCAGATCCTGCAAATCTGCAGGATAGAGAACATCTGAAAACCAGGTTAAGGGATAAATTCTGACAAGGCCTGACTGGAGAACAGAGTGTTCATTCAAACACCTGCATGAACTGGGGGATTGTTACGGTTTTCCCTTTAAATGCTGCTGAACAAGGGGATAGATCCGCATGGAAAACCAGAAGGAGGAGGAAATTCAGAATCTCCAACCTGCCCCTGAAGCATGGGGGGCTTCCATCAGAATTTAGGGGAAGCTGGCAGGACGGGGTTTGCAGGAAGCATCCTTCAAGGAGTCCTTCCCATTCCCACACTGCCAGGGAGCATATGTAAGGAAGGGAAGGATTACAGAATTTTGCTTCTGATCATCCCTGTTTTGAAGGGGTTTTTTGGCCTTAGTCGCCAGCAATTTTGGCAAGAGGTTTCCCAAGCACTGAGTTGGCAGTTGTAGGGAAGAGGGTGGCTTTATTCAAGACATAAAGATCCAGGGAGATGGCTTTGAACTAAAGCTGATGCAGGAGAAAGACAAAAAGGAAATATCCTTGTGGGCACAGCAGCTGCTCCAGAGACAGCAGGGAAAATTTGTGGAGAGGAGGCTGAGCTCAGAGGAGAGTTTTTCCCTCTTCAGGATCACAGTGTGGAAGGAGGAAACCTGAGGAGGGAAGGCTCCATATTTTTCCTCTGATTCCTTTTAGAAAGGGAAGCTTTGACCCCCTCCTCTCGTCTCAGGGGAACAGGGAAAGAGGACACACTGCTCACAGCCTGCAGCCTCGCTGGTGGGACGGGAAATTGCTCTGTTCCTGCTGGGATCTGCAGCCCTGGCTGCTATGGGGAGTGATGGATGAAAGGGAGGGAGAGGAGGAGGAAGCTGTGTCTTAAGGCTCTGCAGCAGCAAATGGCCTCAGCGATTAGAACTGAGTGGGCAGCTGTGTATCACTCTGGATTTTCTGCCTGTTTCATCACTAGCAGTGACTCAGGAATATTCTTCATCGCCCTCAAGCGAGGATATGATCATTTTCTGCCACTTGAGATGAAGCTAATTTTACAGCAGCTTAGAGGGAGAGAGATGTCATGTGCTGATTTCTGTACTGATTTCTGTACTCTCTGTACTGTGGCCAGTGCTGCAGCACAGCCAGGCCATAGGTGTTGACAGCTGGAAGTTAAACCACCCTGCTCCAGGACAGAAAATCCAGGGAAAGGGGGTTTGGAGTTTCAGGTCCCAGAAAGATGAGAGGAGAAGAGCAGCACAGAATCAAGAACTCCCAGCAAGGAGAAACCTAACAGCATCCCTTCCATGAACCTTTGGGTTCATAGAATCCCAAAATCGTTTGGGACAGATGGGACCTTAAAGATCATCTTATTCTACCCCCTGCCACGGGCAGGGACACCCTCCACTATCCCAGGCTGCTCCAAACCACATCAAACCTGCCTTAGACGCTTCCAGGGCTGGGGCAGCCACAACTTTCCTGGGCCATGTGTGCAGTCCTGTTCATTAGTAGAGTCTGCTCCTGGCAGTACAAATGTGCTGAGCAAGACCAATGGGCAGAGGGCAGATCTCACCACTCAAATCCAGCCAGTCCCAGGGACTCCAAATTTACCAAAACCAAATCCTGATGAGTGTGTAGCCCACTTTTCATAGGCTCCCAGAGTGGTTTGGATTAGAAGCAACCCTAAAGCTCCTCTCAATCCAACTCTCTGCCATGGGCAGGGACACCTTCCACTAGACCAGGCTGCTCGAAGTGAAAAGCCTTCACAGGACTGGTGCCAAATCACTCCCTTGGCACATCAAATCCTGAGCCTGGCTGAGGTCCCCCTCTCATCCTCTCAGTGCTCCCCACGGAGCTGGGATGAGATGGCAGCAGAACCAAGTGACACCACTGGCACTGCAGCTGGACTGCCCAGTCCCTGGCTGGGGACCAGCCCTACAGCCACATTCTGATGGGTTTTCGTGCTCACTGCTCAGGCCATTTATTTATTTTTGAGATGCAAAAGCTGCCTTCACACCAGGCCCTGGCAGTGCCTCACCAGGCTCCCTGTGCAAAGCCACGGTGTCCCAGCCACCACCCAGCATGTGATTCCTTGACAGCCCTGGATTCAGGAGCTAACTGGCAGTGGTGGCTGCATTTGCAGGGGAGACGGAGCAGCACTGCCAGCTTTTAGTGACAAAGGGAGTGTTTATAACAGGCGCGGTGACAGCTGTCCGAATGCCACATTTATTTACAAAACGTTAGTTAAATTACTGACAGTTGGCGCTGCGGAGGGAAGCTGAGAGGAAGAGCTGACACGTCCCCAGCATGCTCATCCAGCAGCCCCACGGTGCTTCTCAGCCTCTCTTTCCACTGTGGGTGGCACAGCCCTCTGCTCAGGGCATCACCTGCACCTTCTCTCCTTCCCTTCCCACCAAACCTGCAAGGGGATCAGCTGCAACTCCCACCGACCCCAGAGGGTCAGACCCCTCCAGCTGGGTGAAGTTCCTCCAAACACACACAACCACCAAGCCTGCAGTCTTTTCTGCATATTCCAAGATCACCCTGTGATCAGCAGTTCACATTATTTCAGTCAGTGCCACTTGGGTGAATGGAGGTCACCGAGAGCACCTCTGGATGGCCAAAAATGTCTGTGTTGCTTTCAGACTCACAGAGGTGCCCGAGGTGAAGGCCCCGTGTCTGCTGAGCAATGTCAACAGTCTGCAAGCTGCTGGCTTGGAACCAGCGAGGAAATTGCAGCTGCCATCCTCCAGGAGACAAGGACAGCAGGAGAAATTTAGGAGCCCAGCTGACATGCACCAGTGAAAGCATCTCCCCTGTCCAAACACCTCCATGACAAAGCAATAACAACCCAAGATGGAATTTTGACTTTCCAACCACAGAATTGTTCAGGCTGGAAAAGACCTCTAAGGACATCAGCTCCAACCATTCCCCCAGGCCACCACTCACCCATGTCCCCGAGTGCCACATCCACATGGCTTTTAAATCCTTCCAAGGATAAGGACTCCAGCACTGCCCCGGGCAGCCCACTGCAGTGCTTGACAGCCCTTTTGGTACAGAAATATACCCTAATATCCAAACTAAACCTCCCCTGCTGCAATTTGAGGTCCTTTCACTCATTACTGGTGAGAAGAGACCGACCCCCACATCCTGCCCTGCCACAGAATGCAAGAGAGTGAGGAGATCTTTAATTCCACAAGTCAAGGCCAACCAGACACCTTTGACTCCTTGTGTTTGTAGAGGACTAAATCACATCACTTGCACACACACCATGAGGAACCTCCAAACTGCTCCCTCCCAACACTGCCACGTTTTGCCCTGACCCCCACACTGTGCAAGTTTGCAGAGCAAACAGGGTCCTGATGTGTCTTGGCCAGCTGGAAATTTGGCCTTGGAAAACGAAATTCAAAATAAACTTTGATTCAAAGCGGAGCAGCTCTTCCAAATAGTAGGAAGTAATGGCAGGGATGAATTTTGATGGAAAAATTGACCCAAGATTTAAAGCAGTTTAGAAGTGAATAGGGAAAGATTTGTTTTCAGCTACAGGGAAACTCTGTGAGTCCAGAAATCCTTCCCTTCTGAGCCTGAATGAAATCAGAATCTCATTATTTCCTATAAAACACTTTTAAACCCCAAATCTTGCTTTAGTTTCATCAGAGAACTTCCTGTGACATTTGAGATGATGCTTCACTGAACTCACAAACTCAGATAAAAGGAAAGAAATACTGTTTTTCCAAGCAAACCCAAACCTGCCCTCTCTCCCACAAGGGAATTCTAAGTCAAATCCTTTCCAGCCAAGGTATGCAAGAAAGAAATGGATTGTTTAATAAAAACACCTGGGTTTGAATTAAAAAAAGAAAAAGTAGTTTCTTATTTAACAAATGATGAAAGTCTGAAATTTTTGAATGAAAGGAGAAGCTGGTGCTCTCTCAGCTCCTGCTGAATAATAATGGAAGAAAAAGGACTTGGAAAATACTTCCTTGAATTTTCACCTCAGTCACCCTTCCTTTGAGCTCATCAAGAGCTTTCTACTGGACTATAAGAGAGGAAAAAGGGATGCAAGATAATTAAAAGTTATCTTTATGGTTTTCAGGGTTATTTAAAGAATAAAGCCCTACACATAAAATTGACTAAATTTGGAGGACTGAAGGAAAAGAACCCAAATATGCCTTTAAATATTAGTGCTGTGCCTATCTGTAGATCCAAAGTATCTTGAGATTTGGAAGTGTCTCCGAGCCTGGAGCTGCCCTGCTCTCCTTTCATACCTTTGAGAATTTGCTTTTCTCAACAGCTTCCTCTCATGCTTCTTATTAGAGATGTGTAAAAACCATGAGGCTGAAAAACACGCTGGTTTTGCTGAACTGAGGATGTGAAGCTGCGAAAATAATGATCCCACCATGACAAAAAAAAGGGGAAAAGAGACTCAAAAATCCCAAGTAATGAATGTTTGGATCATGGCCGGGGCTCTGCATGTGTTTGATAAAACAGACACAGGTGTCAGAGCCATTTATGGTTGCAGGCACAGAGCCGGTCAAAATCTCCCATCTCTGGGAAAAAAAATCCTGTGATATTTCACCAGCTGCTCATGTTGGAAGGTGGTTTTATCCCTTATTTACTCTGTCCTCATTGACATGCAGAGCTGGACTCACTCATCTCCTGTTTGACCCTTGGTGTCCTTTCCTATTCAGCACTGTCCCCACCTTCAGACCAGGCTCAGCTCTCCAAACCTTGTCCCAGTTCTCTCCCTGGATTTTCCAGGGGAGAATCCAGCTGCAAAGTCAAGTTTTCCTGCAGATTTTCCATACCCACCCATCTGCCTCCTCACTTTGCACATAAACTAAGGATGCTTCCCAGCGTGACTGTGGTGGTGACAGCCAACACCACTCCCCGGCAGCTGAAGAATCCTTATTTAAACCAGGATTTTTAATATCCTCATGATGGAGATGCTGTTGGTGGTTCAGCAGACGCTGCAGCAACCAGACAGCCAAGCCTGAGCCTCAGACTTGGCTCCTTCACAGCCTTGCACCTCTGAGAGCTAAACCCAAGGGGAGCAGAAGGTATTTCCCACTTGCTTTGCAAAGGTGCCGCATGCAACAACGAGCAAACCCCGAGGAGAAGGAATCCCACATTGCTATTCCACACACAACCCGTTAGCAGTCTGCATATTATAGCAAGACTGAAATGCTGTCTTCCAACGCGATCCCCAGTCCATTACAGTTGGGATAAAGACTCGTGGTGACATTAATGAGCACTGGATCAGCCCCTTTGCTGGCATAAATCTCTCTGTTGCATCGGTGGGATTGCATTTTCCCCATTTGCCTGTTTGTTTGGCTCTGGATTCTCATTACAATTTCTATTAGTCCAGGCTCCCACTGATGTGGTTGTAGATTAGTTCCTTCCTGATTTTTTCCTCTGAAGGAAAATAAGGGTGTCTGAGGTTCAAAGTGGCAGGTTTTGGCAGGTCTGGAGGGAAGAAAACAACTCCGTCTGATCAAGAGGAGGATTTTTCCAATGGCATAAATTGGAGTAACTCCAGTGAAGCCAACAGAAGAGACAAAGACTTGGGCAAGCTGAAGATGATCCATATCCCCAGCCCACCTCTGCTAACACACACCTGGAGCTGCCAGTTCAGGGCTGCAGTGCCAGGAGTGTGGCCCAAAGGGTTCTGCCAGGGTGGCACTGGGACAGCACACAAGGACAGTCAAAGGCTAGAGGTGAAGCCAGGTGCTATCCCTTGGAGTGGCACCCACAAGTGCTCAGGTCCAAGGCTTACACCAGCTCATGGTTTTGGTGAGTCAGCTTCAGAGCAGATTTTGGGGCTGTGAGCAGCCCCACAAAGGCACTGCTTTCCCAGGTCCCAATATCCCTGATTTTATTTCAGCTCCCACCTCATCATCCACCCTTCCAGCAGCTCTGCAGTACCCCAGCCACACACCAGGTATCCCCAGAATGACAATTCCCTGGCAGAGCCAACCAAAGAAAGCTCCCAGTCCCCTCTTCAATCCCCAAGCAAGGGCAGGGCATGGGTGGACACCTCTGGTGCCCTCCAGTAGGACACTTTCAGCATTTTCCTTGCAGAGGGATGAATCCTGCCACAAAGAGACTGCAACGCAAGCAGATGACTCATGGAGCACAGAAAGGAAGCGTTGCAATCGCTGTGCACGAATCAAGACATTTATAGGACCTGGGAGGGCACCTAACGTCACACGAGGAGCCGAGGGCAGGGCTGGCAACTGAAAATCCATTTCCTCAGCCTGCCTTAGCCATTAGAAACACCACCCCAGCACCCCTCCACTGGCCACCTGTGGGGCTGCTCTGGCCTCCCTTCCCCATCCCAAGGTAAAGTCTTTTTGACTTGAGCCTTTCCAGATGTGAGATGCTTAATCCAGGATGGAGATGACAGCTCCACAAAAGGCCACTTGTCCCCTAGGAGACCCCAGCTCCAGTGAACCAGAGGCAGCAGCTCTACCAGGAAAGCTATAAAGGGAAACCCTCCTCTGGCACAGCAATCAGGAGCTTGTCTCATCTCAGATGGAAATTGCACTCAGGGAAAAAAAAAAAAAAAAGAATAATCCATGCATATGACAATTTTTTTTCACCACTTTAAGCTGATTCCATCTCCGAGATGGGAGAGAGGTGGCAGAGATTTGCTGACATGTCACTTTAGTAATAAACTCCTCTTTCAGAAACGTGCCATCGCCAGCAAAGCCATCGGCTCGTGAGCTACAAACCCTGCACGTGGGGCTCCTGCAGCCTCTCCCACGGGGCATCCCCAGGAATGTGGGCACAAAACCCTGACCAGAAAGGAGGACCCGGGAAGAGAAGACAGGCAGGGAGTGAAGTGGCACCGTGAAGGATGCAGGAGAACACGCTCTGCTCCTTCCTCACCTTAATACAGGAGGGGTCACAGCAGCCCTGAATTTATTCCCTAAACCTCAGGATGAAAAGAAGAGAGGTTTGAAGAAGGGCAAAGGTGGTGGATGCTGGAGAATTGGGGGAATTAACTTGGGTTAAGACATGAGTGTGCAGCTTAGCTCCATCCTCACCCCATCCCCACAGGACTGCTGGAAGCTGCTCCCAGCCCATCCCAGGTGCTCAGAATTCCTTTACTGCTCAGGAACTGAGAAAAACAAAGGTGTGAAACCTTGGCCTCTACAAGCCCCTGCTATATTCCCCCACTTTGAGCTTGGGAAGCAGGCAGGGAGTTGGGAAGTACACAAGCAAACAATGAGGAGTCTCTGAAATAAATAACTGCAGCAGGGTGAAAACTACCAGGCACTGGGCTTGGATACCATTGGAATGGGATGACTTTTCCACAGGTGTGAGCCCTGGAGGGGCAGATGAGCACTGATCTGGAAATAAGGAATGTGGTGGTTGTGCAGGGAAGGGGGGAGTTGGCTGGGCAGGGCAGGAGATGGGAACACCTGACTTGGGGTGTTCTCAGCTGGTGGGACAGGGCGGACAAGCAGCACTCCCTCCGTGGGGTTATTGCAGCTCACAGTGGGAGTGGGAGCCTGGAGCAACATGGACACAGAGCTGGGCAGCCACCAGAGGAGGTTTAGCAATCAGGGCTGGCCCCTTTCATCATCATCCTCTGCCCTGTCTGGCTGTTGTTACTCACACCAGGAGCCCAGCCCCGTGCTGGGCACTGCTCTTTGAGCCCCCCTGAACCCCCCGAGGCTTTCCCAGGCACAGACAGCCTGGAATGGGCTCCCCTGCCTCCTCCCCCCGCAGGATTTCTGCACTCATTGACTGCAAATCACAAAGGCAGCTTCCCAAAACCTCAGCGAGGATCACCTCCCTCAAACCCTGGCAGGAGCAGCACTGGGGGAGAGACAGAGGCTGCCCCAGGAGCTGGGTGCTGGAACACACCACATTTACCCACTGGAGACCATTCCTATGTTTCTATTACACAATAAAAACACAGCAAGGCAAATTCCTGTGAATAAAGGGGAGAAGATGGGGCAGCAAAAAGTCAAAGAAAACAGACCCATCTCTGAAAAATGGTCTTTTCTGCTTAGCAAACAAGCACTTTCTGTTTGCACCCATCAAACAAGCATGCTTGATTTTGTTTTGTTTCACAGCCAAGTCATCATTTCTCCAAAATTATTTCAAGAGCACAACAGGGGCCAAATAAATTTGCAAAACAGGCTTAGGTAAAGAATGACAGAGCTCAGTGGCAAAGCTCACAGCCCTTTTCAAAGCCTGAGTGGAAACCACGGGAAACATCAGGGTTAAAAAAAGCTTTGCCTCATGTTTAACTCAAATTTGACTTTTAGTGCTGGAATCAAAGAAGGGAACAAATGAAGGCATTGCATCACCCTGCCAAGGAAACCAGAGGAGATGGAGAGAGCAGCACAGGAGGGTTCGGGGGGACACCATGCAGGCGCCTGTGCTGCTGATGGGAACGTCAGAGCCTCGCCATGGGAAGTGCTGACTGATGCCAATTAAAGTGAAATCATAATCAAGCCATTTGTTTTGGGGCCGAGAGAGCTGCTCCAAAGGTCTCAGCAATGCCTGGACTCGGTTCAAGCACTGCATGGAAGTTCAGGATGGAAGTTCAGTTCCTCTCCAGCATGAACTGCTCGCTGCTGGTGAGGGCAGAGCTGTCTGGACACGGTGGGAGGGGATGAAGATCAGCCTCATCCTCACAATCTGGGCTTGGCGACATAAGGAAGGACAGAAAACTCCGACTTTCACCCGCACACAATTTCCCATTGCAACCCCGAAGGCAGGACCAACACACCCATCAGTAAAAACACTGTGCTGTTGGACACTATCTTCAAATCCTTTCCTTATTCCCACGGGCTTTGCTGCATCCAAGAATAAATCTTACCCCTCCTATCCCAGGCAGCAGCTCTAACCCAACCTCTAAAGCTTGATTTAAATTTAATACAGTGATCTAAAGTGCTGGTACCCACAACATGCCTGTACCCTCCAGCAGAAACATCATGAGACAGAAGGAAATATTTGAACATCGTCCATGTCTCTGGTCCTAAACTGATTCCTTACAGTGGATTGTACAGAGCAAAGCCTTTACAACAGAGAAGTCTCCTTGCAGCTTTCAGTCCAGCTTTTTTTCCAGCACTGAATTCACTCTGCTTGGAGGGACAGAGCTGAAAAGAGCCTCTTGGCAGGGCACTGCTGCTCAACAGCAGCTCGGGCTCCTCAGCACCTGCCACCCCAATAAAATAACCAATTTCCAGCAGCCAAAGCCTCTCCTTTGGGAAGAGGGGAGACAGGACTTTGCAAGTGCTCCAGAAAAGCAGCAACTTCTGCTGTTTTCAGCTTGCCCTTCCCTTTTGGCATCTGTGAAACACCAAGAAGGGACCTCTGGAAACATCTCTCCTTCCAAATCCTTGGCTGCAGCTCCCCATCCTCCCACCTTGCATGGAAATGAGTGAGATTGGATTAGACCTGATTTTTTTTTTTTTTTCCCTCACTGCCACCCATGCAGGGCTGGGCAGGAGGTGGCCGGGAGCATCGCTGGGGCCCGGCAGAGCCTTTGTAGCAGCATTGCTATTCTGCACAAGTTAACTCCTCCACAACAGATCGATGGGCACGCCGGGCTGGGAGGGGAGCAGGCAGGAAGATTCATGCTGCCTTGATTTCCTCTGGTTTTCTTTGCTCCTCCTGGCTCCTGCCATGGCACAGCACAGTGGGACTGAGCAGGGGATGCAGCAATGTCCCACTGCCTGCTGGGCCAACTACTCCCGCCTCAAACCAGCAGGAAAACACCTCCAAATGCCCAGCAAAACCACACTCCTGCACCTCTCTGTCACCACAGCAGAGCACTGAGCTGGTGGTGGCAGCAAGCCTTTAATTCCAAGAGCAATCCCTGCTCCAGGTGCAGGACAGCAGGAATATCATCGGCACAGTGGGAACAGCATCTGCACAGGCTGCACATCCCAAAGCCCGTGTGCCCCTCTCCTGGGACACGCCTGTATTGATGAGGCACCTAGCAAGGGACATGGACATCCCTTGCCACCAGACTGGCTCCCAGCTCTACTGGGATGCACCTGTGGCAGCTCTGGGTTGATGACACATTGCTGTCCTCCCTCCCTCCCCAGAGCCACCTCCTAGGGGCAGGATTTGTCCCCCTTCCCATGAAGCCTCCCTGATAGAGGAATCCCTCCTGCTGACTCACCCAAGCTTCCCTTTGTTCTCCTCCAATGCCAGCGACCACCCAGTGCCAGGGCAGAGCACCTCGATCCGTGGTGTGGATCAAGATCCCTGCTCTGTGCCCAAAACCCCGTGCAGGCCCTCACCAGAGCCTCTTCCCTTAAGTTTGCAGAGCACCCACCCAGCTGCCACCCCCGTGTGTTTCACTGCCCAGACCCCCCGTAACCCAAACCCCTCCCGTTTTGATAGCAGCATCTGGAGGATTTTTTGGCACTTGGGAGAACACAGAAATTCAGGTAAGAAAAGAAGCTACTACTTTTTTAAGCCAAGCTCAAATTCCTAAGCTAGACACTCTGTCCTCCACCCCCTGCCACTCGATTTCCAGCCTCTTTGCCCAGCCGTGCCATGACGCAAGACAAATCCAGAGGAACGGCCACAACACAGCTCCCACCCTCCCACGAGCACTCGGGGGCTGTGGGGGGACACAAGATTTGACTGCAAACAACTGAGTTGCAGGAAAATTCCCTCTGAAATTTCTCCCGGGGCTTTTTTTTCTGCCCTGGCTTGGCCCTTCTCCACTGGCTGGTGTAAAGCAGCAGCGCGGTGTCACTGCACACACCCAGCTGGCCCCGCAGATGTTGGTGTCACCTATGCAATGCTCCGGAGGAGCAAAGTCGCTCCCGAGCATGCCGGAGTTGCAAGCACCGTTTCCCAGCGCTGCAATTAAAACCTGGCTTTTGATTTTTAATGTCCCTATCAAGCATCCTCTGGGATGACTGCGCCCATCTGCTGTGAGGACAGGGATTAGTGTCTGGGCATAAAATGTCCCAGAAATTATGCTGAGCAAAATTACGGATTCCTTGGCAGCCCCTGAACCCCTCGGATCGCTGCTGCAGGAGACAGGACCCTGGTGCAACGCCCAGCCCCCATCTCTCCCCTTTCCAAAGAGGGAAAGACGCCAGGGAGCAGCAACCCCTCGCCTCTGGAGCAAGGGGATTTTTAAGGAGCGGAGCATCCACCTGCCCGGAGCCAGCTCCATCCCGCACTTCCCTATTCCAGCGGGTCTGGAGCTGAGAAAAGGCACAAAGCCACACCAGGGGGTCAACAGCTCCCCCTTTTCCCAGGCTGGGGCGGTCTGATACGGATGAAGACACCCCGGGCACTGCGCTCCAGGAGCAGAGCAGGATTTATCTGCACCGAACGCAGCCGAAGTGCCCGAGCCGTGGCACCGACAGCAGCAATTGAGCCCCTGCCTCGTACTGCTGTGGGGCAGGGTGCCAAAAGGAAATCACAGTCCCTTATTTTTCATCCCCCAGCAACTTTCCCGAAGACAACTGGGAGGGCTGAGCCCAAGCCCAGTCCCCTGGCACTCCAATCTCTCAGCTCGCTGCCCGGTACCGCCACAACCGGCACGGCGCATCCCCCGCGGGGAAACTGAGTCACGTCCCCAAAGTCACCGGGCCAGCAGGACCCCCCGGCCCCCCCAAGGCCCCAGCCCAGCTGCTCCTACCTGAGCGTGGCGCTCTCCCCTTGCCGCACTGTCACGTTGTCCATGGCTTTGGGGAAGGTGGCATCTCCGCTGCGCACGGGCACTCCTGCGGGCACAAGGAAGAGCAGCCTGAGACAGAGGACGACCAGGCACCTCCAGGGCAGGGCCAAGCACCCACCGACCCCCATCCTGGGCAGCGGGGACTTTTCCAACAGGCAAAAAACACACCCGACAAGGCGAAAAGGGGGAAGGGGTGGGTGGAGAGGAGGGATGGGGGGGAGCAAAACCACCGGGGCGAGCGCTGCGGAGCTCCACGGAGATCAGGAGAGTCCCCGGCAAGGCTGGCTGCGAGCGCTGAGCCTGCCGAGCGGCATCGGAGGGAGTCCCGCTGTCCTCGGGCGAGGGAGGAGGACGGGAGGGCCGGGGGGAGGAGGAGGAAGAGGAGGAGGAGAAGTGGCAAAGGTGCTGGGCGAGCCGGTTCTTCGGGCAGCAGTCCGAGGCTCACTTGGGCGAGGATGCGCCGGGGGGGCCCGGCTGTACCCCAGTCCCGCACGCTTGTCCCGAGGCGGGGCCAGTCCAAAAACCAGTAAAAACCCCAAAAAACACCCCCGAGGCGAACTAGCAAAGGTGTCCAGACGCAAGAAGGCACAGCGGGCAAAAGCCTTCGGGATGCCCTGCAGCTCCTCTCCTCCCGCCCCGCTGCCGGGGGGCTGATCCAGGCGGGATGCAGGATGCCGGGATGCAGGATGGGGATGAGAGCACGGCGGGATGCAGAATACGGGGATGTCAGGGCTGCCGGAGCCCCTGGCTGGCCTCAACGGCGGGCGGGAGGGGCGCGGGGGGGCGGCGGCAGCACCCCGGCCCCGGCCGGCAGCATCCCCGGGGTTGTCATGGCAGCGGCTCCAGCGCTGCCCGGCGCCTCGGCTCCCGCACGGCCCGAGCCCCGCACACGGGCGGGCGGGCGGGCGGCAGCGGGGCGGGATGCGCAGGAGGACACGCACATTAACCCCCGCCGCGCCGCGCTCTTCGGGGCCATGGCAAGACCCCCCCCGTCCTTTATCCTCTCTCCCCCGGCGCTTACCTGCGTCCCGCAGCCAGCACCGCACAACTCCCCCCTTTGCCCTCCTCTACCTCTGCGCCTTCCCCATCCCAGGCGGCAAAGTCACTGTGCAGGAGGGGAAACTGAGGCACGGGTAATATCCCCCCCTTCTCCCCAGCCAGGTGATGATGAGGAGAGGCAGGAGCGTGTCCTCCTGGTCCCCTGCACCTCACAGGCACAGCGTGAGCTTAAGTGGCAAATTCCTCCCCAGCCGCAAGCACGGTCCCCGCGTACTTTTTATCAGCTCATAATTTAACAAATATCACATTTGCTTATGCCGAGTAATTCCTCCTTCCCTCCGCTAGTGGCTAAACACATTAATATTTCCAGGCACAGTTCCATGCTGGTAAAAAGGTGCCGGGGAGCATCCTCAGAGCAGAGTCTTGGAGGCAGCAGCCACCTCACGGCTTTCGGGGTGCTGCACCCCTCAAACCCCTCAGCTGCTGCAGCCCAGCCAGGTCTCCACCCTTGATTTTTGATATCCAAAAATCCTCCCTCCATTCCCCCACCGTGTGCCCGGCAGGTTTTGCACGGCACCAACGTGAGGTGGTTAATTTTGTTGTTGTTTTTGAGTTCGCTGCTGGCAACCTGAGCTGGAGTCAGACTGGTGACCTAGATGTGAAAGGATCCATAGCCCGTTACTAATCCCTGGAGTCTCCGAATCCCCTGTAAACTACTGCTTAATTCACTAACTGTGCTATTTAATCTCTAAAACATTATGAGCTGTGCCGGGCAGAGGAAACACTCCATCAAATAAAGCTTTATTATTATTGTGCATGCTGACTGGTCATACGAGAAGGGGATTGCTCTGCAAGTCTCTCTACTTTTTTCTTGTCTGAAGGTTCTCTGCTCCTTGAATTTAGCGCTGGTGGGACGTGCTGCCTCGAGCCCTGTGTTTTCCCAGAGGAACGGCAGCTTTCCCCAGCTCTTGGCAGAAGGACTTGAATCCCTGCAGTGAACTCGGCTGTCAGAACTGGCAGCGGAGTGGGGAACGCTGCATTCAGCGCATCCTTTGGGGCCACAAATGACATGGGAGGGGTCTCTGAAACATCACTGCATAAGGAGAGACGGTCAGAGGCAGGGGAAAACACTCTGTCCGGGGTTGTGTCATTGCACCGGGGTGTACAAGACGGCAAAGAACAAAACGCAGCAATCCTGCTGACTGCTGCGGCATCCAGGTACCCCTGGCAGGACGGGGACCCCGCTGGGCTACCTGCAGGACCATCACACAAGAGCTTGCTCTTTCTGGGGCCGCTCCTTTGAATGGGCAGAGACCAACTCCTGTGTCAGCAAAAGCAGAAGGATTCCAATAACCACAACCAGTTAACCTTCTAACACGGAATTCAGCCTCGGATCGCCAGGAGCATCTTAAATTACGAGCAAAAAACCACCTCCCTGCACTGAAAGCATGCGAGGCTGGGGCAGATGTGACCTGCAGAGCTGTTTCAGCCCTTGCCAGGGCTGAATTTGGCCCACTGTTAGGAGATCATCAGCAGCATTGTTTGAAAATCCCAAGGAATTTACATCCAATATGCTCCTGCATACTAAAGCCCGGCAGAATCCCTGGTCTCCCTCCCTCTCTCGCATACATACAATGTACATATAAATCAGCCTGTCACAGCTCGTCTCTTTTCTGACAGCTGTAATTGCTTCGGACTATAAAAATATCTATAGACAATAAACACAACGCGGGAAAACAGCAAAGAGAAAACCAAATCAAGGTTCCTTTAAATAATTCAGTTGCTCCAGCGGCAGTGGAGCCAGCAACTGAGTCCAGCTGTGAAGGTTCAGCAGCGAGAGAAAGAGAGCTTTGTAGCCTCCTCTGGGGATGAGAGAGTCTTTTTTCCTTCATTGGGTTTTGACCACAGCAGCAGCAGAGTTTGCTGCACACGGGCTGAGCCCATCTGAGCACCAAACAGCCTCTCGCTTTCAGATTCTTCCCTTTCTTCCTACTTAGGTGAA
Organism: Sturnus vulgaris; assembly: GCF_052056855.1. Classification (NCBI taxonomy): domain Eukaryota; kingdom Metazoa; phylum Chordata; class Aves; order Passeriformes; family Sturnidae; genus Sturnus; species Sturnus vulgaris. Next base: position 4,593,680 of record NC_142265.1, on the reverse strand, counting down.
AGTCTTGTGTGGTTTGTTTTTTTTTTTTTTTTCTCCCCCCCCTCATTGCGAGCAACAGGCAGGAGACAAACAGAGCGAGCCAAGCAGAGCACACTCGAGGTGTATCTTTATCTCCGGATCCATCTCACTGCTCTCCTTTCCAGCAAGGCTAAAGGCCCCCCTCTCCTGGCAGAGACCACAAACAGGGCACAGAAGCAGCAAGGGCTGGACCGGCTGGGAAGTGATGCAGCGGCAAGGATGGAGCCAGGGGAAGGATTTTCCCCGTGGGAGATGGCAGCTGGAGGGGAGGATGCTGAAAGCCTGGGTGGAGAAGGGGTTAGAAGGAGCAAGACCCTGTGGGTTTGCTTCCCAAAGGGGCATCTCTATCGAGAGCTGGGGAGGAAGAGGTTCAGAGGCAGAGCAGGGAGCAAATCAGTCCCAAAAATGGGAAGAGTGATTGCTTTTGGATTGCTGCAAGGTACCCCGACTCCTTCTGCAAAGACCCTCCCAGCAAACACCGCCACGGTCTCGGGCTTTTCATACAAAACCAAGCCTTAGGCAGCTAATCTGCAGATCTGAGTGCTCTCAAAGGCCGATCATCAGATGCAAATTTGCAGTTCAAGTTCTTCTATCAAAGGAAATAACAACATTGCTTCATTTTTCCCTGCTTCCTCCAAAGTATCCAGCACTATTCTAATTATTGTAGCTGCTTGCAGGTCCAAGTTAAAGATCCTTCTATCCTACAGACCTGCCTGCAAACCTATATCCATACAATCCTACACCTCCCCACACCAATGGATTTAATTCCTGGAGAACAAAAAAACTACTTCCAATAAGTAGGTCATAGCAAGGCAATTCATGCAGCCAGATTTTCCTTTTAATTCCTTTTTTTCCCTTTTCAGGGAGTTGATAGATGGCAATCTATAGCCCCAGAGTGGAAATTTATTTTTAATCTGAAATGGCCAAATATGATCAGAAACATAATTTATGCTCGAGACACTCTCGTTCCTTCCAAATGAAAACACGATTTTATAACGCCAGCCGTGCTATCGCATACCACATTATTCTCCAATAAGCTCCGAGTTGCACAAAAAGTGCTTAATTTCCTTGGCATTAGTCAGGTGAATGACACACGAGTCCGGAGGAGCTTTTCCTGAATAACTGCTGAGCCTTCCGCGTCTACAGCCATTCACCGAAGCCACAAAGGACGCGGGGCTCCAGCTCCGCTCGCCGCCTCATTTATGCCCTCGTTAGCGGTGGCCCCAATTAAAGAACAATGATTGGGAGCCTTACTTGGCCGGAGCCGCTTGGAGCCCTCCTCGCCCCAAAGGCATTCCCGCTCCGAGCTGGAGAAATCGCCTGTTCAGGGCTGTTTCTAGGGCAGGTTTTGGAATGCAAGCAGCATCCTCATGGGCGCTCAGCCCTCAATCCCTCTCAGGCAGGGACTCCCAGCACCCTCTTCACGGTGTTTAAAAGCAACGCAGGAGACCCCATTAATCCCTGCTAGAGATGCTGTTAATATTTAACTGCAGCTTAGATAAACTTACAGCACCCGTCCTATTAAATTTAAATAAAATGTGCTTTTGGGAGCCTTCCCCTAAAGCCACGCTGCCCTGCTCTGCCTGCACTTTGCACCAAGTGCCTCGCAGTAAAAAAAGGAACATTTTGTTTGCCCTTTAAAACACTGCTGGGCTCGAGTTTGTCGCTTGCTCTCGTCGTGCTCAGGGACTTCGGAATTTTCAAGCATGAATTAACTCCTTCCAGAGCTGCAAAGCCTCAGCCAAGGGGCTGCAGGAGCAGGTGCCCTGGAAAAGGCTGCAAATCTGTCCCAAACTGGCACTGCAAAGCCAGCACAGGACTGATCTCCCTGCACCATCTCACCAGGTAACCCAGAGCATCCCCTGGAGGAAAAGGAAAGCCAAAAACACCCCACACAGCACTGCCAGCCCTAATACACAGGAGGACACTCAATAGCTCATCGCTGGCAGTGTTCAAAGCCAGGCTGGATGGGGCTTGGAGCAATCTGGGCTGGTGGAAGGTGTCCCTGCCCATGGCAGGAGGTGGAACAGGATGAGCTTAAAGGTCCCTTCCAACCCAAACCATCCTGGCATTCTTTGTACATTCCAGGGAGGCCAATGCTGCAGCTTAGAACATAAAATCAGGAGGATGCAAAGCAGCCCTCAAGGCCTTGCTTTTCCCTTTGGTTTAGTCCTTTCTCCCACAGCCCTCCCTCCGTGTCTGGGCCTTTCTCAGCAGCCCAGCCAGGCTGACACCTCTGCAGGTCCAGACTCCATATTAAACATCTGTGCTGAGAGTTAAAAAACTGATTAAAGAACTACCAAGCCACGCTGGCAGAGCGAGAATTATAAACTGGGATGGATCCTTGGCACAAATCAATATTGATTTTATATAAATCTGTTTCTCGTGGCTTCCTAGTGAGGTTATGGGGCTGTATGAACACCCCAAAAAACTTCTTTGATACAGACTCTGCATGCCCAGCAGTGTTTGATTAGCATGGCTCGGGTGCTAGGGACACTGATGACGTGGGATAAAGCCATGCCATTAGCCATCTAATAGCATTTGATAAGTGTGTGACATGAACCCAGAGCTCTACAACTCAATTCCCACAGTCAGTGAAAAGGGGGAAACGCTGAATAAGCTGAAAAGCAAAGCCAGACACTCCTCAGGTCTCACCATGGATATTTGGGAGCTCCAGCACAGCTCCCTTAAATGTGAAAACACAAGGTTTCGCCCCCTCTGCCCACAGTCTGGGGGCTCTGTGCTGGATAACTGTTTGGAAAAGCAGCTCCAGGAGTTGCTGTGCCTTGTCCTGGGATGGTCCCAAGGCAAACACACTGAGCCAAGCCTTTCCCAGCCCATCTGGATGTCACACACATTCTCCACTGCAGGGAGAAGCAAAAAGCCTGGCTGGTTCACCCCCTCCAGCTCAGTTTCCCCCCAAACTCTTCCTAAACAGAAAACAGGTCAGGGAAAGCAGACAACAGGGAAGGAGCACATACCTCAGCTTAGACGACCACTAAGAGCAGAGCACCTAAAATCCTTTTTGCAAAAACCACTGAGTGTGCTCAGCTGTGCTGGGTGAAAGCCCAGCCCACTGCCAGGTGCTCTGCATCCTTGGAATCAGCCTCTCCTGGAGCCACTGATGTCCCTATTGCCTGCACCTGCCTCCAGACTGGCATCAGTCACCTCCACACCAACCTTTCCTTTCTGAGTCCCCATCAGCCACTGCCCAAAATGGGCTTTTTATCATTTTCACCTCAAACCAGCACCTTTGCAGCACCCATCTTTTACCAGCCTGCTCCCCTGAAGTTGCCAAATTGCTCAAGCACATTCTTTGGGAAAGAAGTCCGGGCTCGTCCCTGTCTGCCTGTACCAATTTGAGTTTTGCCACTGGTCCTCTGACCCTCACGGCTCTCTGCATCCAAGAATAATATTAATAATAGTCATGCCATTAAGCAAAATGCTTGGTTTGAATCTGAAGATTTTGAGAAATGATCTCATAAATTTAATTCCCGGGGTACCATCTTTGAGCGTTAACAGGCACAGTCGCCTCTGAATTCTGGGAAATGAGCATAATTACATGGAGATCGACAAGGCACAAATGCCAAGAATTCTGTTAACCTTTAATACTGCAAAAAAACTCTCCCCTTGTAATTATCTCTTTCCTTTGTCTTAAATGTTACTGATGAATATTTAGTGGGATAAGCAAATAAAAGGAGGCTGAGGGGTGCAAGGAGGTGCAGTTCCCTGTGGGATGAGTCTGAAAACCTCACAGAATCATTGTGGGTCAGGGTAGGATGGGAGCCCAGGTCACAAAACTACTCCACGGGACAATGACACCCCTGTGGTGACACACAGCCATGACAGAGCCAGCAGAGGGGAATCTGAGTTACATCCAAATCCAGATTAATTCCCAGCAGTGCTGCAAATGCATCTTCACCCAGGTCCATGAAGAGTAACCCCATAGTCCCCGGTGGGATGGGTTCAGGTGCCCTTTCTCCGAACAGAACTTTGTCTGGGAATAAAACTTCCCAGGTAAAAAACACATCACCTTTCAAACACATCCTCCCTAGGGCTGCAAATGGCACTGCCCTCTTGCTGCACATGGAGCCTGATGGAAAGAAGATTTTCTCCCGGTGTGAACTGCATTAATATCTGTCAGAGCTCTGGCATTTCTGTCTATAATGATGAAAAATATGTGCTGAGAATGCGGGGTGCTCTCAGCATCACCTCCCTCCCCATGAAGTGAAATTAGAAGCAGCTGCTTCTGCTCCCGTCCTCTTTACAGCCCTACAACATTATCTCTGGAAGCTGATTATTTGGGAGATGGCGTGGGGATAAGGGAGCCCCGTGACCTATCCGTATTCCAGCAGTGCTGTGCTGCAGACAGGGCTCAGCTCTCCCCTCTCCGGAGCTGGAGACCTGTGGAAAGGTCACTCTCCTCTCTTAATGTCGTGTCAGAGCCACTGCTGAGGGAACAAGGGAAAGAAAAAGGCACATCTCCCCCCTGGATGGAGAAAATCCAGCTCTGTCCTGGGAGGAGGAGGAGGTTGGGCTCTAAGCACCTGCGACACCAAATGCTTTCAGAGCGCTGTCCAGGAGCTCTGGGAGAGGTTCCTTCCTCCTGGATTTGAAGATTCTGCTCTCAACCCCATCCCAGCCAGCAGCTGCTGATTTGGACGGGCAAGGAGGCAGCAAATCCTGTGCCGTGGAGGAGAGAGACTGCAGCACACCCCTGTGCTTGTCCCAAAATACTGAAGGTATTGGGGGGACAGAGGATATCCCACCCATGAGCGTTCCAGCCCCAGATCCCAAATGAACCGGGACACTGAGGTTGGGAGCTGGTCCACCCAGAAGCCCCGGAGTGCCACCAGAGAGGCTGGGGCTCACGGGAGTGCCTGGAGCAGTCACAGAGCAAACTTTGCTTCCAGCCTCAAGGCCAGACCTTTCCACATTCCCTCCTCCCTCATTCCAGGAGGAACAAAGCCAAAGCAGAATTTATTCACAGAAGACTGGGGAGAAAAATGCAAGGAAAGAGGTGAATTCATTAAGTCCAACACCTCCCCCTCCAGGGATGGCTCTGCACTTGTAGGGGGAGGAACATTGTCCCAGCCCAGGGCCAGGGCTGCAAACCTCCCCGAGAGAGGTGACACCACAACCACCTCACACCTGGGGTCTCAGCAGCTCCAGTGAGCTCCCCCAGCTACTCCTGACCTCAGAGCGTGGCAGATGTTTGCTCTCCTTTCCCTTTCCTCGCCTTCCACTGGAGCAAGGTTTCTGGTCTCCAAGCTGCTTTTATGCCCCTTTAAAAGGTTATAAAAGCTGTCTTTATATTCCAATAAAGGGATATAAAAACAACCTTTTTCGCAGTTCAATAAATGTGGTTAACTTTTCCCCCCATTAATACTTTTTTTCCTCAATGCCATTTGCATGTGTGGGCTGCTCCAGGACATGGACAGGGAGGAGGACGGGGCTTTGGGCATCACATCCCAAGGCAGGAGACAGAGGAGCATCCAAAGGGAGAAGGACCAAGAGGCTGTGCTGGGGGCACCAGGCAGATCTGATGCCAAGCAAAGATGGGCATCATAATCTGAGCAGCTGCCCAAAAGGGAGAGAGATGAGGATACAAAGTCACTGGATACTGTGCAGGTGCATTTACTCCAAAGAAAACAGCTCCAGGAAGCAGTGTGAGCTGAGGGAAGGGCTGTGCTGTGGCATAAGAAAAATTCAAGGGATGAACTATGAATCAGGGGGCAAAGAGTTGTCCAGCAGGGTTTTGCCTCTCCTTGTAAAGGCCCGTGGTTGTTAGGGATGATGAGCTGCAGCCACTTTGCACCATCTCTGCATAAACCAGCAGCTGCAGCACCCAGGGCTGTGCCACCTCTCTCCTGGTGACAAGGGACAGGTCACTTCATCCCTGCACTGCCAGCCTCCTGCCCTTGGCAGCATCATTTAGACCTTACAGGCTGTGGGTCAGGAATTGTCCTGTCCGGAGCAGGAGTGCCACACGAAGCCTGACAGGTCCCTGCTCCCCTTGTAGCCTCCAGACACGGCTCTAATTATTATTTACCGTTTGTGCAGCCATCCCGTGACTCACAATCCGTCTTTCTCAAAAGCGTCCTTTTCCTTGGAAGAGGATCTAAACCTGTCCTGCTGCTCGTCCAACAGCCTCTCCAGGCATTAAAACAAGGAGGTTTATTATTTTTGGTGACAGCCTGCTCTGCAAGGTGAACACAACTCGTATGAATCAAACCGGCTTGGATTTCATTCATCATCCCCAACAGCACCAACGTGAAGGGCAGGAGGGGTTTGGCTGCCGAATGCAGAGCAGAGCAGGGAGTTTATCAGTGCTGATCTATTGGGTATGGGGAGCCTGTGGGGTGCTGGGACCGTGGCTGCTGGAGGGAGAAGGGTAGGGGAGATGAGAGTCTATAAATAAAGCAAACTGGAGAGAGCAGCTACCAGAAACTGGAGTTGAGGCTCAGCACCAAGGCAGTGAGAACCTTTCCAAACATGTTCTCACTCTCTGGCCTCGCTTCTCCTCTTCCTGCCCCTGCACAGGTACTGTGGGATGGGGACCAAACTCTGAGCAGGGCAGATGATCTTATCATAGAATCCCAGAATGGTTTGGGTTGGAAGGGACGTCCCACTATGAGCACTTTTCACTGTCCCAGGTTGCTCCAAGCCCCGTCCAACCTGGCCTTGGACAATTCCAGGGAAGGGACAGCCACAGTTTCTCTGGGAAACCTGTACAAAGGCCTCACCACACCCACAGTTGGGAATTTCTTCCTAATATCCAGTCTAACCCTGCCCTTGTCCCCACCACACACCCTGTCCCAGCTTGCTCCATCCCACCCAGGCTGAGCCCTCCCTGCTACCTCCAGCTAATTAACCCAGCTAATTGTCTTTGCCAGGTTTCTTTTTAAGGCAGTGGGAGAATGATGAGGGTGAAGGGAGAGGGTGAGCATCCAGGGCTCCCTGGGGAGTTCAGAAGCATTTACAGTCCCTGGCACAAGAAAATCCATACTCATCTTGGCTCTGGGAGGCAGGGCTGCCCTCCCACACTCCTATTAGCAATTCCCAATCATCTTTTATTAGGCCTGCATTGATTTGCTGCTCATTTCGGTGGGAATGAAGAACTAAGAGCCTCAGCTGAGGAATCCAGGCACAGAGTGGATGGAGCCAGAGGAGCTCTTGGGGGATGCTGACCTGGGTTCAGCTGTGCCATTACACAGCAGAAGCAGAGCTGTCCTTTCCAAACAGCCTTTCACATCCCACAAAGCTGGGAAGCACATGAGGAAGAGGGATCAAGGGTAGGACGGGCTGAGGCTCTTCCTGATCCATATTTAGGGTGCTCCTTTCGTAGTGGGGAGGGGAATATTGTCTAACAGGGATTCCTGGGAGAACTCACCTGGATCCTACACTCCAAGCCCAAAGCCTGCAGAGCAGCTGGGGCCAGTTATTACCCCCTGGGAAAAACAGTCTCCTAACACTGCTCCAGTTTCCAAACCAACATTTCCATGTAGCTTGTGAAACACAAATTCTGTTAGGAATCATCTGAATATTTTGTTCTAATAATGCCATAACACCAGCGTACCCATTAGCACATACACAGAAAGGAGTATTTGAATATCAAAACAAAGCGAATTTACAGTCTTTTTTTTTTCTCCTCCTGGCAAAGGCATCACTGCTAGTTCTCAGTTTCCAACTGTTTGCACCACAGCTTTTCCATGCGTGTCCCTGCTGTCATCAAACCTGCTGCTCCCTGCACCCCGTGTCCTGAGATAACCCGAGAGGTGCAGCCAAGGCTACAAAAGGGCTCACACCCCCAGGGAGCAGAAGGGCTGGGAATGACAGGGTGGCAAAGGAGATGGTGGGAGATGCAAATTGATCTGTGTGAGCCACAGATAAATCCCTCTGCACCCAGCAGCTCCAGCAGTTATGATGGGGGTCCCATCATAACACATCACAATAACATCTACCTCATCCCACCCTAGCACCCACCTCACCCCATTATTGCTCTCACCTCATCCCATCATGCACCCACCTCATTCAATCACGGCATCCATCTCATCCCAGCACCCACCCCATCTCATCACAGCACCCATCTCATCTCATCACAGCACCCATCTCATCCCAGCACCCACCTCATCTCCTCACAGCACTCACTTCATCCCAACACCTATCTCATCCCATTATTGTTCTCAACACATCCCATCACAGCACCCATCTCATCCCATCACAGCACCCACCTCATCCCACCCTAGCACCCACCTCATCCCATCACATCCACCTCTTTCCACCACAGAACCAACCCCATCCCACTATATCTCAGCACACTGAGGTGGGGGGTGCACTAAAAGCCACGGTTTTGTTGCATTTAGAGTTAATTATATGTTTTTGTTTTTTTTTAAATGCCCCTTCATTTAGAAAGCCAGAGACTCTGTCTGAAACACGGCAGGAAATCCGAAGCCTGGAGAGCAGATTCAGAGGAGAGCAGCTCACAGTGCCTGCGGTGAGATGGATGAAAGCCAAGGGCTGCATCCTTGGATGTGCCTCACTTCAGACAGAGCAGGAGGAAATTCAGACACTCTTAAAATTCTGCCCCAGATCTGCCAGCACAGAAACTTTCCCTCTGCTTTGAACCAGGCAGCTGAATTCTCTCCCCGGGAAGCGGCCGCCCCCGGGCAGTGTGCGGGAGGCGATGGAAGAGGATTTTGGATATCAGCAGGGCCCAGCTCTGCCCAGGGGGTGGCCAAGGTGATGCTGCAGGAGTGAATGTCACCCACCCAGGCCATGCTGGGGCTGTGGCACCCATGATCCTGAGTAAACCAGGTGTAAACATTGCCACCAGGAAACAAGGGTTTGCTTCTACACACACGATGCCAGTTACAAGTGTGTAAAGAGCAAATTGGGTCTGATCCAGAGGGTCTGAGAGCAGCAGCCCTTTAGGATTGAGTCAGACCTCACATTACTTAAAGATCCATTGTCCATTTTTCCTCTTGCTTTTTTTCTCCCTGTCTACCTCCAGGCAGTCAGGGAACAAGGCAGGGGAATGAAATCTGGAACCCCATGGGACGTGAAGTCCTGTAAGGAATGAGCTGTTGGATTCCTCTTTCCCTGCCCATTGGTGGATGCTGGTGTCACACAGCAGACAGAGGTGCAGGAATTTTATCCCACTCTGAAATGGGGCTGTCACAGCCCTTGCTGGCACCCGCCATGCCTTTGCCTGGCATCAGTGCACAGCTCACAAACAGAGCGGGCCAAATTCCTCCCTGGGGTAGCATAATTAAAGTCAATGATGGTACACCAGGGATGAACCTGGCCCAGTGGCCTGAGCTGGAGTCCACAACAAGTCCAGCTGGCAACTCAGAGGCAACACGAAGGATCCCTGGCACCGGGAACAGCGCTGGGAGCTGTGGTCGGCATTTGCGAGTGGGAGACAGACTCAATAAACCCAGGGCTAAGTAAACCAGATCTGTACTAAATAACAACCAGCATTCCACCTCTTCCAAATGCTGTGGAGATCTGCCCAAATTGTCCTCCCAAGCCCTATGAGCGGTGGGGACATTTCATTAGCCCTGTTACACTGACAGGGAAACAGGCACTGGGAGCCTAATAATAATAAAAATCCATTATGTCACAGTGCTTGTTGTCTCTATCCCAGCTAGCAGCTCCAAAAGACAGGGAAATGGCTGGGCTGGTTTTACTGGAGTCAGGAGGATGGAAATGTGCAAGGAGGGTGGTAATTAGCTTCGGGTCACTCATCAAGAAGAAGTTTGCTAATTGGTGCCATCAGGTCACATCCAGGCTGGGTTGAGGGGCTCAAAGCTACAAGCAGGATGGATCAGGGAAAATGCTGTTCCACAGCTGCTAGCTGAAGGAGAATCAGAGAATTCAGAGAATCCCAGAATCAAAAAGGTTGGAAAAGCCTCCTGTGACCAATCCCAAATTTGTCTCCCAGCACAGAGCACTTAGTGCCACATCCAGGTGTTCCTTTGACACCTCCAGGGATGGGGACTCCAACACCTCCCTGGGCAGCCCTTGTCAATGTTCGACAACCCTTTCAATTAAGAAATTCCACCTGATGTCCAACCTGGACCTCTCTGGCACAGCTTGAGGCTGTGTCTTCTCATCCTGTCCCTTGTTCTCTGGGAGAAGAGGCTGACCCTCGCCAGGCTGCACCTTCCTGGCAGGGAGTTATAGAGAGTCAGAAGTCCAGCCTGTCTGAATCTGGACAGAGAGATCTGCAGCAGCTCAGATCCCTCTGCCCATCCAAACCCCTGCCAACAGGCCCCAGGGAGGTCCCACCAAAACTTTAATGTGGCTTTATGCTGAGCTTGAGGGATGTGATTGCCCAGCAATTGTGCTGTGATTACACCACAGTTTTGCTTCCCACACCTGCAATTTTCACTCTATTGCTACAACTCCAAGGCTCCATGGCCGCAAATTAATTAAAGTGTAAATGCAAAATCAGTGGTGCCACTGAATGTAAAAAATACCCTTCCATGGTGACCGGGAAGCCAAAGCCACAATTTTGGAGATGGAGGTAATGTTAAGATTTGAAATGTAGTGAAATTCCAGTTATAGGGACAAGTGGGAGGTGGTGAGGTTCTCCAAGAGCTTTACCACGGTGTAATTACACCGTATTCGTCAGGTAATTACAGCCCTGCTATTATATGCTACAACTCTCCGTTCCATGCCTAATCCCATGAGGTAGATTCAGAGGGATAAAAGGCAGCAGCATCAGACACCTGAGTGCTGCAAGGAGGAATGATGGACGTGGACTGACAGGGACAGCAAAAGGACAGGATAGGAATGGAAATGCTCCAGGTATCCAGAGCAATCGCTCACACCCAGAGCAGCCCCACCCTCTGATGCTCCAGAGATTCACACCATGCAATCGGGAAGAGCCAGGCTCGGCTGCTTGGGATCTATTGAGGAGGCAAAAGCATCTGTCAAAAGCCAATCTGCTTTTGGAAAGCAGAGAAAGAGGTTACTCCGGATTAATTTTTCACTTCCAAAGCTTTATGGGGAATTCTGAAAGTGTCAGGTCGTGATACTTTAATATTTTCTGAATGAGAAACTCGAGTGCTGATTCCAAACTCCTCTGTTTGGATTGTCAGGTAATTTGTACCCAAACATTTCAATTAAAAATTTCTGTTGGCTCATCTGTTTGGGTTTTTCCTCTGGGGAAAGAGATGAAGGACTTGGAGGTTTTGCTTATTTCCCAATTTCTGTCATTTTGATGCTTCATAAGCTGCTTCAGAGTTGAACAGGGAGGAGGAAACCTAAGAGCCCACTGCAGGGACAGCACCCAGCCCTGGCTGAGAGGTGGGTTCATCCCTACAGCCCTTCCCCTGCCCTGTGGCACATCTGAGTGTCCCAGGGTCCCCAGGGCATGCTTTTCTGGCAGCAGGGAACAGCTGGAATCCTATCCCTGGAGGAATTTAAAAGCTGTGTAAAGCTGGTTAAGTGGTGGGTGTGGCAGTTCTGGGGAAATGGGTGGACTCAGTGATCTTACAGGGCTTTTCCAACCTAAATTATTCTATTCTATTCTATTCTATTCTATTCTATTCTATTCTATTCTATTCTATTCTATTCTATTCTATTCTATTCTATTCTATTCTATTCTATTCTATTCTATTTTCTCTTCTCTTCTCTTCTCTTCTCTTCTCTTCTCTTCTCTTCTCTTCTCTTCTCTTCTCTTCTCTTCTCTCTATTCCATTTCATCCTATTCCATGATTTCCAGGGCTTTCCTCCACCCAGACCAGTACAGGGTTCCTGTTCCCCAAGGCTGGGTAAACATTCAATGGAATAAATCCCACCCTGCTCCATGGGGTCCCATTTGGAGCTCCAGTGCTCCATGACCTTATTTAACACTGTCCCATTCCCAAGGCAGCCCAGCCCAGCCCTGATGTTCCTCACAGATCTCCTGCTGCTCCCTCCTTCCCCCAGTCCTATTTTCCTGGTGCTATTTGCACTCATATTTCCACAGCAAGTGGGCACGGGAGGGGATGTAAGGAATTGTATCCATGGTGGAATTCAGCAAGGTCTGGAATAACCCCAACCCTTCCTGTTGCACAGCACGACACAGAAAATGAAGACAATTCCCTTTTGATGCTCCCAAAACATTTATGCAGAGCAGACGTGGGCACGGAAATATAATCAGATGGGACACAAACTGTGTTTTTGCTGGGGGTTTTTGCTGTTTGGGTTTGTTTTTTCCTTCTTTTTCTTTGTTTTAAGTCAAGCTGGACCAAATTCTTTATCATCTGCTCCTGCAGAAGCTGCACAGGATTTGTGGGGCTACAGCCACAGAGAAGGAGCAAATCCCTGTGGGATGCCAGAATGCATCCCAAGGGAGCAACTCACGGAGTTGCATCCACGTGGAGTGGCTCTAATCCCTCTGGGTGCATTTCCATCCACTGAAATCCATTCTTTGCAAGGTGCCAGCACAGCTGCCATGGGAAATAAGGGCCGAGCCATTGCTGGAATGATCTTACAGGAATGATCCCCATCTCCATTAGGGGCTCAGCTAAGCCATGAAGCCTGAAAGTTGATTATACATTTCGTTAGGAATGACTGAATGATGTTTTAAAGCTGGAAAATGAACTTGCAGCTAAGAGGAAACACTTTCTTGGCGAGGCCGTAGAGTAGGTTCCCCACGGAATAGATGCAGCTGTGAGAGTCAAAATTAAATTGATATTAGAAAATTTCCTGAGGGGGGGGAAAAAGTCATCTGGTGCCTGCAGAAATGGCATCATGCAGAGAGCTGACTAGGAAATGGAAAGCTGCTGAAACTCAAATATATATGTGTATATATATGTGTATATATATGTTTAAATAAAAAAGAAAATGTCCTCTAGCTTCCCCATCTCAGCAGAAATTTCCAAAAAGGTAAAAATTTCATGGAATAGATTATTTCCCCCCCTGCCCTGCTTTGCTAATGCAAGGACGTTCCAGCTGGCTCCCAGGTCCTGGGAGAATCATCTGTGTCCTGTAGATGGGACACAATATGGCAAGTTACTTTCCAGTGGGTTTTAGGGTTTGAGGTTTTGGGGTTTCCCACTGCCTCCCAGCAGGTTTTCCTGGCCAGCAGGAACAACTCCTGGCTTAGCCATCGGACAAACAAACCACTGAGCTCCATCCAGGCAATCACCTTAGATTTGCCCAATAGAAAATCAATTTCTCTGGACGAAAATTAAAAGTTTCCCAGGAATTTTGCAATAAAAGCACTTTCTGTACAGAAATGTACATTGATAGAAGACCAATGCGCTCTGACCAATCTGATCTAGTTGCAGATGTCTCTGATCACTGCAGGAGATTGGATTAGGTGAGCTCTAAGGTCCCTTCCTACCCAAACCATTCCGGGATTCACAGCCAGAATTCCAAAGGTGACTTTCTCCATCCCTGCTCGCCATGCCCTGATGTGAGTTTGGGAATGGGCAAACGGAGCAAAACAAAAAGATGCAGATGCAAAAGCACGAAGTCTGTGTGGAAGCAGGAAAATCCCTCTTTCATGGCCCTCCCCTGTCTCCCTCCATCCTCCATCCAGACAGAGGCACCAGGAGCCTGCACATTTCCATTTGCACTCGCAGGGAGAGCAGGGACAGCTGCAGCCACATCCACAGCGGGAACCTTCGGATCAGATTAACAAAAAGCCGCTGATGGCGACAGCTCCTCTGCTGCTCCCGTCGCCTGCTCACACTTTAACAGCCCCCGGAAAGGGACACACATTCCTTCAGTGTTTATCCAAGGAAAGGTGGGGGATCCATGGGGAGCTCAGCCTGGGGGCAGCTGGAAGGAGCTGGCAGCACCCACTCACCCCCACCCTGAGGCACCACTCCCAGACACGCTGCTCAGCCCAGCCCAGGGACACATCCACAGCCTTGGCTCTGCCTCACACATCACCTCTCCCTTACTTCCTTAAATAAAAGCTTCCAGCACGGCCAGCTCCCTCCAGGAATGAGTGGAAGCTCCCTGCAGCACAGGGCCACCCCTCCATCACCACAACCTAGCACTGGACTCCTTCAAAATTCCCACTGAGAGCACCTCCATACCTTCACTGCTGCAAATTAGACCCTCCCAACCTTCATTTTGACCTCTAAAATAAAATCAGTCATAATTAACATGAGCTGGGTTTATTAGCTGGCAGATTCCAAGACATATTTTCATACTTTTTTGTGCAACCCCAGCATCTCAAAGCTGCTGCTCACCCAAAGCCTGGATTCCTCTGCAATTGCACGGTGCCAGTAACATTAAAGAAAACATCAACTCTGATGAGACCACTGAGACCTGCAATAAAAACAGGAGGGATGGTTGCACCACACACATCTGCTGCCAGCATCCTCCTCCACACCTGACTCCTCTCTCCAGGCTGGAATCCAAAGGGGTCACAACACTCTCGGGGAGCCCCTCACCACCCACCCATCTCTGACTGAATAGAACCATTGCCAAATCAGAACTCAGAGGATGGAAGCTCCAAACATTCACTCCCAAAGGCAGCTTGTGAGAATCTGTGAGAACCAGCGGGGATGGAACGAGGTCAGAAAGGGAAAAAATCAGTGGCAAAGAGGAGCCAGGACCTCGAGTCCAGGCTCTGAGAGGGAAGATAATAAAAAGGCATCATCCCTTCGCAGTCAGTGAATTGTTGCTTAAGCCCAAGGATCACAGACAGCCCTCTCGTCTGAACGGAGCAGTCAAGTGAAGACATTTCCCAGCCATTAAGTCGAGCGATAAAGTGCCTGCAGTAAAGACAGGGAAGTGGAATTTATCATGGCACCACACAGATTGTAGGGCTAGCAGAGAGCTGCCTCAGGTCAACAGGTTGACCTCTTGTGCTGTCTAAAGATCCTTCCCTTCATCACCTCCATTAACATCCCGTCTCTGCGCTGTGGCCGGCGCCAGAGCTCCCTCCCCGGGGACTCTCCCCTTTCCCTCCCAACTGGGGGGCACTTTCTTAACAGCCAAGCAGAAAAAGTTTCCCTTCCTTAGCTCCAAGGCACTACTCCTTGTCCTACCACCTTTGGAGACCATGAATAATTCCTTGTCTTCATTTCAAACATGGCTCAGAAAATCTTTAGAGATTTTGATCCCATCCCACCTCCTCAGGAGGCTTCTCCTCCTTTGCTAGACTATAATTTAGGGCTGGAATGGGGCACCTCAGCCTTGTGATGTGTCTGCTCTGAGAAGTCACCTCCACCTTCCAGGGAAGGAGTTTTATCCTGCCAATGGCTTTTTTTGCTCAAATATGCACAGGGATCATCATGCTCTTCCCAGCCAGCGCTGCAGCTTTAAATTCTCTGTTGATCACAGAAGCTGTGGCTGCCTCATCCCTGGAATTGTCCAAGGCCAGGTTGGATGAGGCTTGGAGCAACTTGGCCCAATGGAAGTTATCCCTGCCCATGTCAGGGGCAGAAATGAGATGAGCTTTAAGGTCCCTTCCCACCCAAACCATTCTGCGAGTCTTCGGTTCTACAAAATTCTCTTTGGTTATGGTGTTCAGTAAGGAAATAAATAATTTTTGAACAATGACATGCAGCCAGTAAGGGCAATTTGGGGAAGTCAAGGATGGCAAAAGTTCCTCCAAACCCCTGTGATCTGAGATCTCAGCCATTCAACTCACATCAGGCAGGTTTTTGTTTGGGATCGATGAACTTGTTTAGAACAAAATCATCCAAGCCCAGCAACCTGCAGCACAGAGGATGTTTTCTTGCTGTTGGTTGGCTGAAGTTATTCTCATTTCTGCCCTTTTCTATTTGCTAGCAGAGACAGCAGAATAACCATTGGGAAGACAATTCCCAGGATGATTCCTGCCTTGTATCAGAGGAGCCAAACGCGCAGATGAAAACTCTGCAAATGTTTTGCAAGGGAGCAGGAGCCTTTTTGAAGATGGCTGATTTCCCAGCACAAACATTTCATCCAGCCCTGAGAGTTCTTTGCAAAACAGTTTGAGCCCCACAAAAAAAAAAAAAAACAACCAACAAGAAAACCCAAAAAACTGTCAAAACATTGTGAAGGAGACTGAATTTTTCTGTTCATTTCAAAAGGAACCATCAGCATCCAGGACCAACAAACTGGTGGGTGCACAACAGTACATGGAATTCAGGTATTTGGTTTTTCTGTCTTCTCCATGCAAGAGCCAAGTGGCTGCAGTGCTCCTTGTTAGAGGGACAGTACAGGGTCACCTCACCTAAGCTCCAAAATTAAACAACCAACCTCTCTGTACCCAAAAAGCGCAAGCCAAAAAATGCTGAATCCCAAATATCATAGAAATCCAGAATGTTTTGGGATGGGAGAGACTTTAAACCTCATCCCATTCCAAACCCCTGCCATGGGCAGGGACACCTTCCACTATCCCAGGGTGCTCCAAGCTCTGTCCAGCCTGGCCTGGGACACTGCTGGGGATGGGGCAGCCACAATTTCTCTGGGCACTCTGTGCCAGGGCCTCACCACGGAGGAATTTCTTCCCAAATTCCAAGGAGGAATTTCTTCCCAATATCCCATCCTCTGTCAGCGCCAAACCATTGCCCCTGGTCCTGTCCCTCCATCCCTTGTCCCCAGTCCCTCTCCAGCTCTCCTGGAGCCCCTTTATGCCCTGCCAGGGGCTCTGAGCTCTCCCTGGAGCCTTCTCCTCTCCAGGTGAGCACCCCCAGCCTGGCTCCAGAGCAGAGAGGCTCCAGCCCTTGGAGCATCTCCATGGGCTCCTCTGGACTGTGTCCAGCAGCTCCACATCCTTCTGCTGTTCGATGCCAAAAGGAAAAAAAAAAAATTGAAAAAAAAAATTGATGCTATTCTGCTTTTTCCTCGCTGCCTGGCTGCTTCCCACCCTCTGCCCTTCCCTTCTGCATCCTCTCCTGCTGTCCCCAGGTCCAGCTGATCCCCTCAGCCCTTCCCGGCCAGCCTGGTCCCCTCGGTCGCTGCCCAGCCATGCGGATGGATGGCTGCAGCAGCACGGGCGAGGCTGTGCCGGTGTCTCGCCCCATTTCCTGCTCTCCACCTGGCTGGGCAGCTCCTGCCAGGAGCAGCGAGGCGATGGCAGCGGGAGCCGGGTGGATGGGCAGCGACTGTCAGCACGGCCAGCGCTGCACAGACGCTCCCAACAACCTCCTGGGGTGCCTGCCAGCCCCAGGCCCGTGTGCTCCCAGCTATTCCTGACACCCCATCCCCTCACCTGGCTTGCTCGAGCACCAGCCTAGTGCTGGGGCATCACCCTTCTTGAGGAGCAACAAAACCGAACCACCAGACCACACCCAGCAGGGGGAAAATGGATGTTACCACACGCTCCCAGCTCACTTGCTAAAAAACCAGGCTAAAACCAGGCTGATGTGGCCCCAAGCCTGCAGTCCCTCCTAGGTTTAGCTCTAGGCATGACCTGTCCCTGTGCTGGCATGGATTTAACAGGCAAACCAGGCTGCAGGAGCCTAAGGAACCACATGAAGCCCTCTTACATCCAAATCCCAAGAGACATCCATCCCAAGCTGCTGCCCATCCCTCGTTTCTCTGCATTCCAGCTCTGCTTATAAAAGCCAGCTGGGAGGGAGGGATGCAGGGAGCTGCTGCTTCCCAGCCAAGCCAGAAGGCAGCTCTGGTGCTTATGAGCATCCCCTCCCCGTGGGAGGATCGGTACCCTGGGTGCAGCAGGCTGGGGGATGATGGGATGCAGCAGCTAATTTGCACTAATGGTCCCAGAAAGGCAGGGAGAGCTCTCCAGAGGAGAACACACTTGAGCAATAACCTAAATAGCTCCGCGTTTCCAAGCAAAAAGTCCTTGAGGAGGGAAGAGAGGCCCTACAGTTGAATGTCTGTCCCCACCTGCACTGAACTTGGCTGGGGATGTTGGAAAAAAGCTGCCCAGGCAGAGAAAAACATCAGATATGCAATGTGAGCAGCAGCTCTTGGAAGAAGCTGGACCATGGCTGGATGTCCAACGCTGCTTTCTGTGCCCGCTTGGACAGACTGAGGCAGTCCTGGGAAGAGCCCAGCCCAGAGCACGTTTGGCTCCATCACCAGCCCAAGGCAAAAAAAGTCAGCCCATCTGTGCTGAGACAGGTTGATATAGAGGGTGAAATGCCTAAGTAAAATTCCACAACAGGGCATTAAAAAGATGTAATAAAATATACACGAGTTATTAAATATTGTCATCAAGATGAATCATAAATCAGGGATTTTATGGTTCCTGATTATAAATTCCATTTATTCTGTAAGCGTTTAAAGAAAGAAAAATGGAGATTCAGTAAAGATTTAAGCCCAGCCATGATGCTGCTGATATTTCACTGTTGCTTGTGGATGACATGGTTGTGGGAGCCAATGTTGGGTGCACAGAATTGTCTGGAAGGATCCTCTCACGCCATGAAAAATTCCAATATTCTTATGGACACCACTACAGAGTTCCTGTATTGCAAATTCTCCTCCCCACCTCTCTCCTCATTCTGCTTATGGGTTGCAAGATGCAACTGATTTTCACAAAGAGAGAAATCATCATTATTTCGGGGAAGGGAAGGCTAAAAGCAGCAAGTGTATGTGGGAAATACCTTTTCCCTCCTTCAAATGTCAAGAGAAATATCAAAGAAATTGCTTTCTTGGAAAGACTCAAGGGTTCAAATAAATTGTCAAGTGCCGGGTGCCAGCACTTCCCTCCTCCTGCCGCAGGGACCGTGAGGCTTCTCCTGTAGAGATGCCACCACAAAGAAATGGTAGGAGAGACAAGCCTTGAAAAGATTTCCACAGAAAACAAGCAAAGAGATATTCCATGCCATCCCATTCTGAGGAGGAACTCAGCCCAAGCCAGTCTGGAGCTACCAAAACCCTGCTCTGCCCTGCTATTCTACAGGCACAGCCCAGGCGTGTCAGCAGCCCTGGCACTCCCTCAGCAATGAGTATTTCCTATATTTAATGCCCATTCGCATTTTTCAGCATCACAAAACAGCGCTAGATTGTTCCTTGTCCAACCCTAAAACCCTAAAACAGGTTGACTCAGTCCCCAACCTGCATTTTTCAGCTAAGACAAAGCACACATCTGATGTACAGCTTTGCACGGGCTGTTTCCGTTCACCCTAATCCATTCACCATCTATTGCAGTTCATTTCCAGGGGAACCAAAGCCCACGGACACAGATCCATAACCCCAGCCATTAAATCCCATCTCTCAGATAGGCTGGGTGGAAGCTAGACCACAGGGCAGATCCTGTTTAATTAGGGCTCATAAAACCAGCTCAGTGCTGCACCGGGGAGTGGGGCTGATTTGCAGCTGCCTTTAAAACGGAGCAGGCTTACTGCTTCAGCAGTTTTCCCAGCCAGTTTTATGGATGCAACAATAAAGCCCCCCCCCAAAAAAAGAGGTTTGCATGCCAGCAGTTT
Organism: Sturnus vulgaris; assembly: GCF_052056855.1. NCBI lineage: Eukaryota > Metazoa > Chordata > Aves > Passeriformes > Sturnidae > Sturnus > Sturnus vulgaris. The sequence continues at coordinate 4,574,319 of NC_142265.1, read as the reverse complement.
TAGTGCCGAAGCATCTGATAACGTCACGGCAGCTTGTGGTGGGATGGGGGAAGGAGAGCGCTGGGATGGGAGTGGAGATGTGGATGAGCTGCGGGAGGGAGGCAAACCCAGCCTTGCTAAGCCACAGGAGCTCCTCAGCGGGGAGATAAGACTCGTTTAAAACGAGCTGTGCCGCATTTCCAAACAGCCTGTGTGAAGGTTTATGTCTGGCCAGATGAAGCAGTGATGGGCTGCCAGGCTGGGGGTTATGAGGTGCAACAAGGAGGGGATGAGCCTCGCCTGGGGGGAAACACTGGGATGTACAGAAATCCCAAACTGGTTTGGGATGGGAGGGTTTGCAAGCTCATCCCATTCCACTCCCTGCCATGGGCAAGGACACCTTCCACTATCCCAGGGTGCTCCAAGCCCAACCTGGCCTTGGACACTTCCAGGGATGGGGCTGGGAGTGAACACCTTCTCTGGGAACCTGTGCCAGGGCCTCCCCACCCGCACAGGGAAGAATTTCTTCCCAATATCCCATCTAAAGCTGCTCTCTTTCATCAAAACAAATTAAATAAGGCTTCTTTAATTTTTTTCTTTTCCTGAACAGAAATTCTGTCATCCCCCCACAGCCAATTCCTTCTGAGCTTCTCAGGCTGCACCTGAATTACTGTTCTGGTGTTTTACAGCCTGGTGCACATCTCTAGACAAGCTCTCCCAACTGTGTGCACATGGAATCCACCAGACAAGGAACCAGGCTATGGAAAAGGAGCAGGGACGAGCTTATTCCTGCTGCTGAGCCTCCAACATGCAGCCTGACCCTGCACAAGGTGAGCTGGTTGGTTGTGTGAGCACCCATGGCAGCCCCAGGTACAGGCATGACAATGCAGGTGGCATTTGGAAAGATGAACTGGCAGATCAGGGGAAAAAAGGGAGGCAAAAAGGAGCACACAAGGTTTCTGGGATAGGAAAATAAGAGGATGAAAGCCTCCCTCAATGCCAGCCAGGGCAAATCAGCGCTTCCCTTCCTGCCTCGCCGGCTGCAGCTTTGGGTAAAAATGTGATGAAGCAGCTTTATGCATTAAAGAGGCCAATTTAAAAGAAAAAAAAAAAAAAAACCAGGGCAAGTGTAAGGAAAAAGAAGAACAGAGCGAGACTGATGGGGTCAGGGCGCTGTTAAGGATGTCAATACCCATCACTCACCAGTAACCTTTCTGTAACTCCTGACCCCGCAGTGGCTGTCGCGAAACCGCAGCAAAATTAAAACAGAAATGAAGCAGCATCAGGTCCCGGCGAGAGGAGGCAGCACCTGACAGGCAAGGTAAGGGGCTGACGTGGAGACAAGGAGGGGGCACGGGCCGGCCACGGCGTCCCCTGCGCTGCCGGGAAAAGTGCGAGGGATGCAGGATGCGGAGCAAGGGGAGCGCTGCCGGCACAGCGGGACACGGAGCGGGGGGAGGCTCGGCTGACAGCGGGATGGAGGAGATGAGGATCGCCCTGGGGAGAGAGGAAGGACGGGGCTGATGTACCCCAAGAGCTGAGGTTGGATGGGGGACAGCGGATAGCTACAGCCAGTGGGGTTACAGCATCACCACTCTGTGCTTTGGGGGATTTCTGCTAAGAAAAGGCGATTTCCTCCGGTTGCAGGTGGGTTTTCACGCAGTCCTGCTTCCCATCCATCCATAAAAGTAGCGAAACAAGCAGCAGACCTCCCTCTGAGAGCGAAACAAGCAGCACGACGCTCCCCTCTCCTCCTGCCCCTGGCTCTCTGTGCAAATTTAAAGCATGTTCCAGATATGGGCTGACCTTTCCAGAACACACGAAAAGGCAAAAGGAGAGGTGGAAATGCACAGAAAGGAAAATATGACTTGCAATGGAAAACAGACCATGCATATCCCACCTAGCAAATTGGGAAAAATGGGGGAGGAAGGGGATCTGGCCTGGGATCAGTCCTAACCAGGGCCAGGTTTTCATGATGCTGTCCCAACCTCAAAGGGCAGGTCCCAAGGCAGACCCTGAACAGATGTAGCCCAAAAGCACATGGGCCCAGCTTTTCTGGTGAGCAGAAGCAGGGGTGCCCTTGCTGAGAAGCATCTCTAAGGCTCATCCACAGTCATCTCCCAGCTGTTTAACACAGATTTTGGGGGAGATAAATTCCCCAGATCAGTTTACAGAGCAGGCAATGGCCAGCACACCATGGCAAAATCTTTCCAGCAATTTCACCCATCTCACGCAGCTTCCAGAGCATCCCTCTCCCTCCCCATCACACAGATACCTGCCTTTCTCTTTTGCCAGCCTCTCCCTCAGCCTGCTGTTGTGAGAAAAGGAGGACAAGCTCATCCCCCGGTGCCAGCGGTTCTGCGCCGCACCAGGCACAGCCCTCGCCAAGAACAAGCGCACAGAGGGAAGGCAATCAGGAGAACCGCGGGAGATGCTGTCACACACAAACGGCACCGAACCTGCTGGGAGCCCGTGGATGTGTGTGGTGGCAAGGACACAGATTCCTGGGGTGCTGCCTTCCCTGTCACGGCTCTTTCAGCTTTAAGCCGGGCCAAGGTGAGGGTTCCTGCGCTTGTGGGCACGACCCTCCCTCCGCCTCCCAGCCCGGCACAGCGTGCAGGATCAGCTCAGGCTCCTCTCTGCAAGACATCCAGAAGCTGAGACAGAGCTGATCCATCTTCCCCGCTGAAAGAGTGTAAACAACTCAGCTGCAGGCTTGGAGTGCAAGAGAGGACACGCAGTTGGAAATTTTAAGGGCCAATTTACTAGGTAATTTACTAAACACGCTAATAATTGACATTGCAAGCACCATCCCGCTGTCCCCAGCTCCTGCCTAATATCCGTAGCAAGAGGGAGAAAACAGCTTTCCCTGTCCTCGTCGCTCTGCAAAGCCTTCTCTGCCAGCCAGATCCTGGATGCCATCTGGGCAGCTTCGCTCTGCTCAATCCCAACCAACACAACAGCAACCCTGGCAAAACCCAGGCTCCTGATTAGTATGCATATTTCTGAGCTCTGATTCCACCTGAGGATCTGTGCAAGGGAAAGGTGTGTTGTAATTACCACCTCTTCCCTAGCTGTAATTAAAGACAAACTGAAGGGAGCTATGCCCAGGCTTTCGGTTCCCCTGAAGCTTTTCCCCGCGCCAAAAAAACAGCTCTGCAAGAAAATTCCCAGCAGCGTCTTGGAAAAAGGCAGCAGCTCAGCCTGGAATTGCAGCCTGGTTTAGATTATGGTACTTACACTGGGCTTTTCATCCAGACACAAGGAGAGGGTTGGAATACAGGTATCCCACATCCTTTAGCCACCTGCTGCAGGAGGGGATGGACTGCCCTCTCTGTGAGGAACACAGGTCATGGAAGGGTTTGTGATGGAAGGGACCTTAAAGATCATCTCTGCCTCCCTTGCCATGGGCAGGGACACCTTCCACTATCCCAGGTTGATCCAAGCCCTGTCCAACCTGGCCTTGGACACTGCCAGGGATCCAGGGACAGCTGCAGCTTCTCTGGGCACCCTGTGCCAGGGCCTCTCCACCCTCACAGCTAAGCATTTCTTCCCAATATCCCATCTAATCCTGCCCTCTGGCAGTGGGAACACATTCTTGCTTGTCACTCCAGGCCCTTTTCCAAAGTCCCTCTCCAGCTCTCTTGAAGCCTCCTTAGGTGCTGGAAGGTCTTCCCTGGCTGGCAGATGACCAGGTTAAATCTTGATTTAAGTGACTAAGCCTGGGTGTGGTGTAGCCCAGCACACCCACTGCTGGCATCTCTGCACCACTGGAAGTTACACGTTCAGTCCTGTTCAACAAACCATCCCAGGCCACTGAATCTCTGCACAATTGGGAGGGATTTGGGCTGTTTATTTGGTCAGAAATGCTGTTTTGTTGAAATTTAAACCTTCCCATGGGAACATGTTGATTCTGACAAAGTCACGTTTGTGCTTTTATTGCCTTGATTTGCTTCATTTTAATTCCAAGCACCTCTGCTGGTTCTTAATGGTTTATATTTCTACTTAGCAAATCTTTTGGGGAGATGTTCTGCTTCCCCCACTTCTCCCCATTGAGAAACTCCACTTGCTGGGCAGGAAATGAAATTCTAAATTCAAAATCCAGTTCATATTTAGCAAAACCTCTGCATTATTGACAGCAATTCCAAATCAACGCAATCCTGGGCACAGTGGGGAGCACCCACAGCCGGGTGCCTAAAGGACCAGTGATAATATTTGAATTTATTTCTGTCCTACACCTGGCTGGATCTACCCATTAGAAATGAGGATGAAAATCTGATGAGCAGCAAATAACTCTGTGCCCTCAAAGGCATGGGAGTTTCAAGAGGCCTCTCACCATTCTCTCAAGAGAAAAAAAAAAAAAAACCAAACCAAAAAAAACCTCTCAGGGTCCACAAAGGCTTTTCACATTGAGCATCTTCAGCCTGAAAAGCCCTTCAAAGTTGTCACTCTCAGCAAGCTGGGTCACAGTTTGCAATTAATCATTCACTTGATTAATTTTGCCTCCTTTAGCCTGTGAGTCCCTGCAGGCACAAGACACTGCTGAGGTGAGGAAGCCGTGGGTGGGCTGTGAGTGCACAGAGTCAGAGCCAGCAGAGCCTGGGGAGCACGAAGCCAACCCCCCCACAGCACCCTGTAAGAGGGGCCAGGCATGGACACAAGGTCAAAGCTCTTGCCCAAATGTCTGGGCAAGTAAATTCCTTAAAAAATTTCCTCTGGTGGGTGCAATGACTTCTCTGAGACATTACATAACACATCCTTCCTCCTCCTCTTGGCCTTACACTCAGCCTTACTTTACTCTCTCTAGTAGACCAGCAAAATATTCCTTTCAAATTGCTGTGAGGTTTTTTTTTCGCTGTTGGTTTTCTTTCTTTTCTTTCCATTAGGAGACATGTTCATTAGGAAAATATCAGAAACCTCTGGGGCAGCTTGTGCTTCTAACTCATTTTCCAAACGTATAATGAGCCAGGAGTAAATTTTTTAGGGTGAATTTAATTGACCTTTACAGTGGCATTAGGCAGATTGGCTTAAAATCTATTAGAGCATAATGTAACCTGGTGAGATTTTAGGGAAGGGTATTGGAAAATCTGATGGAGTTGGACCGCTCTCCTCCCTTCCTCCCCGAGCTTACCTCACAGAGGAAAAGAAGGATGGCTCAAGAATAGAGAGGGATGAACAGAAGGGGAGAGAGATGAACAGACGGGGAGAGAATTAAAAGGGAGAAGTGAGGAAAAGAGTGGGAGGCAGAGCAGCTCCAACTGGCCCTGGGCTGCTGCAGGTTTGGCTGCTCAGGGACGGCAGCAGCAGCCACCGACAGACCAGCTGGGCCATTTGCTGGGTGACACAGTGCCAGCTTACAGCAGCTGAGGATCAGGCCCCTGGCGGTGGGAAACAGCCCAGCTCTGCAGGGATGGCTCGTGAGCCGCTGGGCTCGCAGGGAAAGGCGGATCTGCCGTGGCTGTGGCTGACAGATGCTGGGCTCCGGGTGCCACGGCCAGGGACACGTGTCTGGGACCTGCACCTGCTCAGGGACACCCCCGGGGTCATGTTAAGCTGTCCCTGTGGAGGCTGAGGGAGGCTCCACATCCCGGCTCATATCCAGGAGGAGATGTCAGACCTCCAGTAGTGCTAATAGGGGCTCTCCAGGGGCTGCTGGGAAGCAACAAATGGTGAAAACTACAGAATTTCACTCCAATGAAGAGAAAAAGCACAGCAAGAAGGCATCAGCCTACAAAACCATGTCCTGCACACACCTGTGACTCCAGTCTTGGGCTCTCAGGGCACATTTGGGACCCAAATGCACTGTGGTGTCACCCCATGCGGCACATGAAGGCTCCAAGCACCTCGACATGCATAAAAATATATATAAAATGAGAGAGTCATGGAACCCCAGAATGGTTTGGGTTGGAAGGGACCTTAAAACTCATCTCATTCCACCTTGCAGGGACACCTCCAGCTAGACCAGGTTGCTCCAGCCTGGCCTGGAACACTTCCAGGGTGAGGAGTCAACAACCTCTCTGGGCATATATATACACATACACATATATATACATACATATATACATATATACAAATATATATATATCTACATCTACATATACACGCATATATATAAAAATAAAAATATATATGTATGTATGCATGTATATATGTATATATGTATATATGTATATATGTATATATGTATGTATATATGCATGTATATATGTATGTATATATGTATGTATGTATGAGAAGAGTTAATAACCACCCAGCCCTTACACCAGTACCAAATCTCCATCCCCAGACTGCAATTCCTGCCTCCTTCTAGCAGCTATGGAGGGAAGATCCCCTTTCAGGGTCAGCATCCCCAGCCCAAATCTGACCTGCAGCAGCACCGGGGCACCAAGGAGTGGGAGCAGCACCTCTGCCCTGGGCACTGCCACACTTCTTGGAATTATATGAACACAATTGCAGCAATCAAAGGCCTCGGGGCAAAGCTGGGTGCCAGGAAGCTCGGCGCTGCTGATCCCACCCTTCCCTGTTTCACAATGCCCGCACACCGATCCCAGGATGTGTTTACAGGGAAGTCGAAATCTCGGCCCGATGTGACCCCGGGGTCGCAGTAGTGGGGTCGGAGCCCACGGAAAAGGCTCTGGCTTCCAGCACCGTCCTGCTTTGTAGCCACCTCTTGTACCCTGCCGGACCCAGTGCAATTATCCGAGCCCTGACCACAGGGATGCCCCGGGGAGAGCACCCAGGAACACTCACCTGTCAGCACTAAAGAACTATTTTTCCTTTAGTGTTTTTGCGCCAGCCTATAAAGGAGGGCCGGAAAATCAGCCTGGGAAAATCTGTGTTTTGAAACATCTCTTGTTTTGCGTTTTTTTCTCCCCCACCCTGCTCTGATAATCTCAGGCACTCCCTGTCCGTGCAGGGGTGGGGTATGAAATGCCAGGCTCATTCCAGCCCACACCATTCCCACTCGGCGTGGGGCAATCCTCCCTGAAGTCATTCCCGACTCTGATAAGGAAATGGGGTGCAGTCCCTAGGGATGGGTGAGCAACGTGACACTGCGAGCCCCGGGCTGAGCCCGGCTACCCCCGGGCTCGGCTGCTCCCTGATGTTGAAACCATCCTCCCTCCTCCCCTCTACAGCCAAAACAGCCCTGCCGGGATGCTCCTCTCAGCGCCACCGAGGCAGCTCACACTTGTTATCCCCCTACTGCCACATAAATGAGATTCCAGCATCCCAATTTTCAGTTACAAATCCTCCACCGTGCACTGACCGGTGCTAAACGTGCCCGTGGTGCCGGCGGGACTTTGCTCCCTGATGCACAATCTGGGATTTGGGAATTCTCTGGATGCCCTCCCTGCATCAAACCGGCCACAAAAGGGTTACCGACCTGCTCTCCTTTCCAAACTTTGCTGCTTCATCCCCTGAGAGGCTGCAGCGAGGGAGAAGAGGGTTTCAAAAGCGAGCCGGAAGATGAGAGAGAAAAGGGGAAGGTTTCAGCTGGATGCAGTGAAATGGAAGGCTTTGTGTTTTCGGAAATTAAGGGTGTAAGGGGTCTCTTTGTGCTAAATGCTCTGGACGGGATGAAAGTAAATAGAGCTCAGCTGGGCAGGGGAGTTCGGGCGGCATTGAGAACAATTTTTAGCCCCGTTAGATATTAATTTCCCATACATCATCCCCCTGTCCTCTGCCCGTTTGAAGTGCTCAAGGTTTCAGGCTTCAAAGCGCACCACGCCGGCCACCCGCACAAAGCTCGGGGTCCGTGGGGAGCCGCAGCAGCAGCAGCAGGCTCCAGCCCCGTGTCCCCACACCGACACCCCCAGGGGCCAGCCCCGGCATGTGGCACATCCCGGTGACATCCTTGGGGCTGTGCTGCAGGACGGAGGCGGGGAGGGGGGGCAAGGCAGAGCGGATGAAAGCGCTGACCCATTTTGTAGCCCAAAGTGCTCATTAAAACCCAACCACATGTCCGTGGGCGCCTGGAAAAGCCGGTGGGGTCATAAACCCCATCCCTGCCTGGCTGTCACTGATGAAGCACCTACCAAAATCAATGGCGCTTTGTTGGGTTGCGTCAGCTAACGAGGAAAAGGCCATTTATTGTTTCAGCGGGGAAAGGCTGACACCACAAAAAGGGCCCTTTGCCTGACTCAGAGCAAATATCTGCGGCTTTTCCAGGGTGATTTGCCTTTGACAAGAGGCTTCTGTCCTCCAGCAAGACGCCTGGGCTGACGGTGCTTCCCGCTGGGACTGGATCCCCAGTGAGGGATCTGCATCCAGCATCACTGATGCCGGGGTTTGCAATTTCTGTGGATGCACAGCACAAGCGCAGAGCCAGGCAGGCAGAGCTATTCCAAATCTTCTCCTGGGCAGAGCGAGGCACGGCTGACCGAAGAGCAGGAGGCAGAGCCCAGGCTGAGCCAGAGCCAGGCCAGGCAAAGCCCAACCATCTGCCTGCTGCAAAGCCAAACGAGCTGAGGTTACTTGATTGAAACAGCGAGTGCATAAATATCCAATAAAATAAACAACAGCCATAATTAATAATAAAATAAAAATAGCCTTTCCTTTCTGCTCCTGCACTTTGCAGCCGCAGAGCTCAGGGCACATCACACGCCAGAGTAACAACTAATTATAAGCACCAATTACGATGATAATGAAATAATCTACCTTCCAAACCTGCCTGCCATTAATTTTCCCTGGCTGTAAAGCGGGTTGAGAGCTCACACTGGACAGAGCGAGTGATGTGGGTGGAGTCTGCTGTGTGCCACAAACCAGCCTGACAGCAACAGGGGGACAGGGGCATCCTCACACCCCGGCACCTTCCCCCAGCAGTGACTTCCCCAGGTCACTGCCCAGAGAAGCTGGGATGGCCTAATCCCTGGAAGTGTCCAAGCCAGGTTGGACAGGGCTTGGAGCAGCCTGGGGTAGGGGAAGGTGTCCCTGCCCATGGCAGGGGATGGAATGGGATGGGCTTTAAGGTCCCTTCCAACCCAAAGCATTCTATGATTCTATGAAAGCCACACACTCTTTGGGGTAAAACAGAAGCAAAGCAGCACAGCAAAGATTTGATTTATCTCCTCTCTCAATAAATTGAAGCTTTTCTTTCACAATACCATCAGCAGACAAAAATAAAGGGGCTGAAGGAGGACAATTTGGATGAGACGCTGAGAAGCAGCATTTATCCCTTTCTAGACGGTGACTCAGGGAATCATGTGGGCATGGACTGATTTGTAAGGCAGCAGTTAAGCAAGAGCCTGAGTGATGAAGTACTCGAGGTTTGCACTTCATCACACTCCTGAGTCAGAGCCGGCACCTTGCTCCCAATCCCGGCTCATCCTGTGTCGGGGCCTGGGTGTCACTGCCTGTCCTGTGTCTCCAACCCTGGCTCATCCCATGCCAGGCTCTGGGTGTCACTGCCTGTCCCGTATCTCCTATCCCAGCCCATCCCATGCCAGGCTCTGGGTGTCATTGCCCACCCCATGTCTCCTATCCCAGCCCATCCCATGCCAGGCTCTGGGTGTCATTGCCTGCCCTGTGTCGCCTATCCCAGCCCATCCCATGCCAGGCTCTGGGTGTCATTGCCTGCCCTGTGTCGCCTATCCCAGCCCATCCCATGCCAGGCTCTGGGTGTCATTGCCTGCCCCATGTCTCTGTTACCCCCAGGGCAGACAGGAGCTCACGATGTTAATGCAGAGCTCTGCTCCTGTGTTATAAGGAGCTCGGATCTTACCTGACCTGGAACTTTTTGGGCTGAAAGCCCAAAAATCCAAGCCTTGTCCTGGGCTGCATTCTCAGCACCAGGTGCAGGGAGGGGATTGTCCCTCCCTGCTCCACTGTGGTGAGACCTTCCTGGAGCACTGTGTCCAACTCTGGGACCCCAACACCAGCAGGATGTGGAGCTGCTGGACAAAGTCCAAGTGAAGCCATTGAGATGATACAATGGCTGGAGCGTTTTTGCTATGGAGACAGACTGGGAGAGCTGGGGATGTTCAGCCTCTAGAGAAAAAGGCTCTGGGGAGAGCTCAGAGCCCCTTCCAGAGCCTAAAGAGTCTCCAGGAGTGATGGAGAGGGACTTGGGACAAGAGGTGGAGGGCCAGGACACAGGGAATGGGTTCACACTGCCAGAGAGCAGGGACAGATTGGATATTGGGAAAAAATTCTTCCCTGTGAGGGTGGTGAGACCCTGGCACAGGTTCCCCAGAGAAGCTGTGGCTGCCCCTGGATCCCTGGAAATGTCTAAGGCCAGGCTGGACAGGGCTTGGAGCACTCCAGGACAGTGGAAAGTGTCCCTGCCCTTGGCATGGGTTGGAACAAGATGATTGTTAAGGTCTCCCCCAATCCAAACTATTCTGGGATTCTCTGATCTTGTTTTTGATTACAGAGGGGTCTGGTTGGTGCATTTCATCAGCAAGGATGGCAACCAGGCCCCAAAATGCTTCTCTCCAACCTTGCAGGGAGCCACCAAGGCACAGCATTTGATCCAAAATGGAAAATTCCTGGGCTGCAAAGCAGGAAAAGCAAAAAGTCTGCGTGTCAGAGAGGGTCAGAGGACCCCCATGTCCCAGCCCCAATGGATCTGAGCAACACAATGTGCTGCAAAGCCCAGGGCCGGCTCTGGCACCAAGGGTGAGCAGAGCCTGTAAGATTGATTTCTTTTTGTTTTCGATGGACAGCGTGTTTGCTAGAAAATGTCATTTTCAGGAACCGAAACTATCTGTGGATTCAAGTCAGGTTTAGCGAACAGTTTTCACAGAAAATAAATAGAACGGGGAGAAGAGGGAGCTGCAGAGAAATCAAAACATCTCATGGATGATGTTTCTTGTGTGTTACATTTCAATCTCTCACTTGAAATGTCATTGTCATTCCAAAAAATTGACATTTATCTAAAAGGTTAAAAAAAGGCTACGCTGAGTGAAGCATATGGGTCGGTTTCCAAGTTTGCATAAACTGTTTCATTAGGATTTGACAGAAACACTGGGTTGACGTCACTGAAAGAAACCCAGCTCCCCACTTTTCTCTGAGGTGACCTCAAGGTTGTTGTTTCTTTGCCCTAAGCTGTGAAAAAGAATTTTAAAAGCCATTATTCACCCAATATCAGGGGTTGGGAGAGTGCATGGAGCTGTTCCCACCAAAGGGAATCTTCCACACTGGTGCAGGTGGACAAATCCCATTGGAAAATTATCACAGGTTTTGGCAGCTGTGACAGAGCTAAAGCAGCAGGACTCCACATTGAACTAATGGAGGATCCTAAAATCCAGGAACGTGGAGAAAACAGGGCTGAAAGATGACACAACCAGCACATCCAGGGAATACAAATTGTCCCATTCATGCTGAATTTGACCTCAGATCCTAGGAAGCCCATGGAATTGTAACGATCAGGCACCACCAATTTAATCCTTCAGTTGAATCCCATGATAATTATAATGCCATGCTTCTAGGCTGGAACAAACAACCCCTCCCCGAGGCAGAAAAGGCCTCTTCATTCACCCTCTGAAAGAACTGGTCAAAGTCCTGAATTTCTGAATTTCCCCCCCCAGACTGATGTAATGTAAATAAAAATTACACAGACAAGGGGGGGGAAATGACTGACTGGGGTGAAAACAGAGTGAAAACCTCTCTGGGAAATGGTCAGTCAATGGGGGTTTTGTGATGGAGCAATCTGAGATTTCCAGTGGGAGGACACTGGAGGGGAAGAGTTCAGCCCAGTTTTGGGAAGATGCTTGCTCTCAGGACTGGGAATGTGCATCCCCCCAGGGGAAGGACTGAGATGCCCGACTCATTCCAGCCTCAAATTCCCCCAAAAGCACACCTGAGGGGGGACATATCCTGCCCTCTCAGCTCCCTCCTGTGATGATACCTGAGAGGGATTTATTTTTACAACTTAATTCAAGCAAGCTCTGCTTATAAATGAACAGCTTTAACAACTTGAGATCTTCCCAACAGCAGCCAAAATTCAGAGAATTCTAGAATGGATTGGAAGGAAGAGAATCATGGAATGGTCTAGGCTGGAAGGGACCTTAAAAATCATCTTGTTCCACTCCCTGCCATGGGCAGGGACACCTTCCACTGTCCCAGGGTGCTCCAAGCCCTATTCAACCTGACCTTGGACATTTCCAGGGATCCAGGGGCAGCCACAGTTTCTCTGGGCAGCCTGTGCCAGGACCTCACCACTCTCACAGGGAAAAATCTTTTCCCAATATCCCATCCAAACCTGCTCTCTGTCAGTTTGAGATAAACCCAGAGCAAAGGTTTTAGCAGTCAGGCTGCTGGCAACACTTGTGATCTAGGTGTCAACTCTGTAGCAGCTCCTTTTCTTTTCCTTTTTAATTATTCAGTTGTTTTTATTTTTAATATTTATTCATTCCTTTTTTTAAAAAGCTCCAAGCTCCTTAGAAAAAAGCCGAGTGTTTTTCTAGTCTGTGCTTGGATGACTCTCAGCCCCCTGACAGAGAATCTATAGGTGCTAACGAAATACAAACGGATAATTAATCACCATAATTGGGGATTGGGTGGCTTTTATTCACTTCCATCTCCTCTGTGGTGTTTCTTCAAAAGAAAAGAGAGGGGGAAAAAAATCTAGTAGAGAATGGAAGAAAAGAAATCCCGTAAGTCTAAATGGGCTGCACAGATTTATGGAGAATTAGTTTAGTCCTTGAGACCTTGTGACATCAGAGTCCAACCAAACTCCATTCTTGGCTTGATGCTTTCAAGCCCCCTCAATGCAATTATTTCCTTGTCTCCCTACAGCCCATCCATTATTCTCTATAATAATATGTTTTCTGAAATTCCTTTCCATAAACAACGAGAGCAGGCAGTGAGAAACCTCATTGTTATTGATATCATGTCACATCACCAGTAAAACGGCTCCTGCAAAATGGGCTGAGAATGGAGATGGTTTCAATTGAAAACATCCCCACCTTTTACACCCTTCCAAGATAAATGAAGTCAAGGCACTGTGACGTCACACAGGGAAATTTAACCCCCACAGTTGTTTTAGGGACAGGGTTGAGACAATCAAACAAATTGCTGGTAGGAAATGGGTCCCTGGCAGAGTCTGTTTGCTCCTTCCACTGGATCTGGCCCCACACCATTGCTCACCAGCCATGAAACTTTTAAAAGCAAAAAATCCAGGCTTATTTGCCCCTTGAACCCAAAACTATGCAAGGAAATCAATAAAATGTTGTTTTCACTCAACATATGAGGCTCAAAAGCACAAGCACCACAAGCTATTGTTAAAATAGCAACAATCCTCAGTCCCCAAATCATCCCAGGGGGTTCAAGCCCACAATTCCCATTATAACTGATAAAATCACAGCAACTGCAAAGTATAACTGGCAATATCACAAACCAAGGTTTGAGATGAGCTTAAATAGTTAAAAGTGGTGCTGGTAGCAGTGATTATCCAATGTAGGTCTGGAATTTGGATTTGTAAGGCTGGAAAGAGCTCAAACCACACTGATGCTGTTTTAGCACCCAGGCACATGGATCACATCCATTCAATTAATTAAAATAGTCTAGTTATGATCCTGGCAACATCGAACAAGGATTAATAGATTTTCTACATTTTCTAGCTGGACCCAAGCGTGTGTCTGACTCCCCACATGCCCCAAAGATCATCCATGCCTCTAAAAATTTCAGGTGTATCTCGAATCCCCCTAAACCTTAAAAATGAATCCATGGGGTGAGGATGATGGGATCAGCCTATTAAGAGATTCAAGAATAAAGATTTCATATTAAAAGATCAAAAGGGAAAATCACTCATTTGCCACAAAGAGAAAAATAAGAGCAAGAGCACAGCTGGAAGCAGCCCCGTAGGGTGAGATAACTGATCCCAGGGCCCTGCATCCTTCCTCATCCTCCTGGTTATTTTGACATTTCAGCAATAGAAGCATCCAGGCAGTGCATTTTCTCAGGAACCAGATTTTTATCATCCTAATCACGGTCCGGGACCAATACATGGAAGCATTTACTGGTCCAGAAAGCATTTGTACTGTTCCAGTAACTAAGCACTTTTGAAAGACTCTTTTCCACCTGATTGTAGGAGCTGATAGCTCAGGAGCCGCTAGCGAGAGATTGATGCTTCATATGTTTGAAAGCTCAAACTCCAAGCAGAGAATATTGCACTGGTTTCTGGCTCTAGTGGTTTTCATAACACCCGGCAGCAATATCATGTCAGAACAGCAGCTGCCAAATCTGGTCTTCAATTATTGCCAGCTTCAAGTTCAAGGAGAGCTAAATCCAGGGGTTTGGTGCAACCTGATGTAAAATGCAGCTCTAACAGGATTCCCTCTGTTTTTTTCCCCTCTCCCTTACATATTTCAGGAGCTGCCAGGTGTCTGCACCGAATTAGAGACTGTGGAGTTCAAAGGTGTGGATGGCTGGAGGCATCCTGGCCATGTACTGCTGAATAGGTGGGATAAATGGTTTGGACAAACAAAACCTTAATGCTTTGAACCTGAGTTGAAGGGAACCTTCACCCTTCTCCTCACCCTTTTCCAGCCTGCACAGTGTAACAGTGGAAAATGGGAGCTTGGGATTTGCTTTTCTTTCTGAACTCATTTAGCCCAGAAAAAACAAAGGAGATTTAAGATGCCTTTGGGGAGGGCAAACTTGTTGTCCAGGGAAGCTGTGGCTGCCCCTGGATCCCTGGAAGTGTCCAAGACCACACTGGACAGGGCTTGGAGCCACCTGGGATAGTGGAAGGTGTCCTATGGAAGAGGTGGAACTGCGTTATCTTTAAGGATCCTTTCAACCCAAGCCACTCCATGGTTCTGTGACCTCATGGCTTTAATTTGCATGTACAACAGCACTGGAAATTACAGAGCAGGATTCTGTGACTGTGGGGAGATGAGTCCATGCTAACCCTGCTGCCCCCTCACCTTGCAACCTTCTATTCCAGGCTCTCCCACCATTCCCAACAAGCAGATTTTGGCAGATAAAACCCACGAGATTACACACATTCCAGCAGCATGCAGAAATTCCAAGAGCAGGGCTGCAGAGCTTTTCCCCCTGCAATGACATGTGAAAACGTGTTCTGAGCAATTTTGGGAATTCAGTGATATCCCTCATGGATTGTGCAAAATCTCCCAGCAAAGAGTTTCATTTCGTGTCACACAAGCGACCTGTGCAGAGCATGAAAGCAGGAGGTGGGGATATGCTAATATCCTTAATGCAAACAAATCTGCAAACAAAATTAATGATTTTCAAGCCCTGGAGCCATCAGATTCCACTTCCAGAGGGATTTGTGTTGGGTGAGCACCAAGTTCTCTCAACCACGTGGGAATTTCATACTCCAGAGATAGAAAAGATGAGGGTTAAGCACACGGGGAAGCTACGTGAGGACACAAGAGAAAGGCCATGATGAGTTTCCATCAATCCACAATGTCTAAGGCCAGAAAAGACAATCAAAGCTGACAGCCTGGACAAGCCAAGCCACACAATTCCACCCTGCAGGCCCCACAGCAAACACAGGGATTATTCCCTTGCACTCTGGCAAACACCAGCAAACCTGATCACTTCTTGCTGATGCACTGGCTGGATTTTAGCAGGACAATCAGTCTTGCTTAAAAGACTTCAAGTGATGATGAATTCACCATTTCCCCCACATAATCAAGGGGTAGCTTGGTTTGCATCTGGCTCTTGTTTTACCAGAGTTCCAAAGATGTATTACACAAACTGGCCTGGATTTAGGTCATGTATCACTGACATCTCCATCCAAAGGGAAAGGCTTTGCCAGCACCTACATGAAAAAATCCTCTTCCTCCAAACCAGCCCCTCAGTGCCTGGGACAGAAGCCATCCCAGCTTAGGGTTGAGAATGTGACATGTCCCCATGCTGCCTTAACAGCAGTTTCCAGCCTGAGAAGCTGTGGAGAACATCCACATGCTTCTTGACACATCCATACCAGTCAGAAATCCCAGAATTCCTGAATGGTTTGGGTTGGAAGAGACATTAAGGATCAGCTATTTCCAACCCCCCTACCATGGGCAGGGAACTTCTTGCCAGACTGGAAATGGGAGAAAAGACCCAAAACTCTGCTGCAATGGTCAAATCGGACCCAAAGCATCCTCTAGGTCTGATCTGGGGGAGGGAATAAACCATGGGAAAAATAAATAAATAAAAAACCAATCTCCCTTTGGAGGTACTAAATCCCCACTCCTTTCCAGATGGCTGGGAGATTTCTCCCAGGTGGTAAATATATTATTAAGAACTCATTTCACCGTGAAATTGACTATTCAAAACACAGACAGAAGTTAATATATTAGGACTACCTGTCTGAAAAGCTCATGTTAGAGGGAATTTATTTTTGTTTAATATAAAACGTGGCACTACACACATGGCTGTCCTCGAGCTGTTCCTCAGCAGAAACATGCATTCAGACATTGGGGAGGTCTCCTACAACAGGACAAATGGCACTGGATAAAGTCACTGTCACCTCTGGGGCAGCCCAGCCATCAAGGACATCGGTGTTGGGAAGTGGAACCTGTGCCATGGCTGGGAGGCTTCTCCAGCTCTCACTGACCATCTCAATGTCATTATTCTGGCACTCCTCAGGAGTACAGTGCTTAGAGAAAAGCAGAGCAAGGTAATCATGAAGATTTACTGCTCAGGGACATCTTTCCACTGACTCCGAAGGGGAAATCCAAGCGACACGACAAGGACATGAAGAACATCTTTCACAGGGAGCCATCAGCTCAGACGAGCCCTCCAGACACCCCTGATCTAGTCCCCCACTCAAAACAGGAGCAGTGCTCAACCTGGAGTCTAAATTTCCTCCAGGTTTAGATTAAACCTACATCTTGAAACTATTTTCATTCACAGACCAAATCCTTAGGAAGGCTGGAACCTCCCATTACTAATGGCACACCTAAAGCATTATTTCTGATTAACTACTAATAAGAAGATGTCTAAACTAAGAGGTTTTCTAAAGCATTTCTTAGTTGAGTCAATTGTTCTGATTGTGTAATTATTTAAAAGTATCCCAGATATTTTTTAGAGAGGAGGAGCAGCATAATTTTGCAAAATCAGTAATGAAGCCGTCTCAGAGGATTGACAAACAGTTTGTATGGTTTAATTTGCTTCCCAGCCTTTCTGTCAAGGAGTTTCAGCTGTGCTTTGACATAAGATCTGCCTGGGGGAGGTCAGGGAAGGTGATCTTCTTCTTCCCACTCAACAGCAGAGGATGAGAGTCTGAACTGCTGGACACACACAGACTTCAGAGCGTGCCTTCATTAGAGCCCACACCTCATCTCTGAAGTCTCAGCCCTTCTGGGAAAGCATGAATGGGAGAAACTTCTGCAAGCCGTGGGTCTATTAGACTGTAACTTATTTCACTTTGATTCAGCTGCTAATTAATTCCCTTTGAGGTAAATGCCTATGTCTTGAGTAGAGTGACCTCTTTGCTGACTTGTGGTCCAGGACACGCTCGACAGCCACCTCAGCTGAACATTGAGCTCTTCCAAGAGATGTCCCAGGATCCCTGAACTAAACAGGTCCTCCTGTGCAGTGCTCCTTGGGAAGTGGGTGGATGACAGCCTGGACAAAATCCAGGCTGAACTTGAGAAAAGAAACTGGTGGAAGGTATCCGAGGAAGAAGAGAGCATAGAGGTCCAATAGGAAGCATGAGAAGGGAAGGAGTTATCCCATCCTGGAAAAAGCTGGACATTTCAGAGCCATCACCTTTTCCTAGACCTTGGGAAATTTCCACCTAGAAAAATACAACCCTCTACCACTCCCCCAGACCAACCCAATTTACCAGGAGCAATCTTTAAAATCCAGTCTAATCCTCCTGCTCAGACCTAGAGCAGCAAAGCCACTTGAACACTAAAAAAGCCACTTATGTGAAGGGATAAAATTCATGGCCTCCCTTGGCAACCAAACACCCCAGCCATGAGGCTGCAGACGTGGCCTCTGGCTTTTTGTCTCAGCCTCTCTCAGCCATTCTGCTGCAGATAAATAATTAACCACATGTTGGAACAGGGACCTGAGCTCCTCCAGCCCTGCTGAGTGCCCGAGCTGATGGGCTATAAAATCCCTGCTGGCCCAACAAATATTTATTCATGCAAAATGGAGCAGCTTCTATGAAAGAGAGACATGGTCATGATGTCTCCTTGTGCTCTTCAGAGAATTCACCCCGGGGCAAAGATTGAGGAGGTGGAGATGTGGCTTTGTGGGCCAAACTCAGAATGTTTTCATCTCTTGGCTGAACTCCTCATCCTTCCAAACTCCACCATACAAGGAAAAATAGCTGTGATCATTCAAGAGCAATATTATTATTAATAAATATTCATAAAACTTGGACAAGGAAAGCATCCCCATCTGAGGTCCTCAAGCTTGGCTGTATGGAGAGCTGAGTCAGAGCACTCAGTGGGATTCCTGGGGCTCTCCTGTGCAGGGACAGGAGTTGCTCTTGGATAATCTTTGTTGGTGCCTTCCAACTCAGGATATTCTATGATTCTGTGAGTTCTTAACATAAACAGCCTCTTCCAATGGTCATCAGGGCCACCAACTAATTGCCAACTCCACCAGTCCTTGAGGATGCCATGAGACACCTGGTCTTTAGGAATTCCTCTAATTAATGACATCCTTCCTTGATTTTCTAGTCTATGTCAGCAAATCAAATTCCTAGAAGAATTCCTCTTTCTGTGGCCTGTTAGTTTCGATTCTCTTCCATCTCCCTTCTCCAGTGGAATAAGGAGTCATTAATCCCATCCAAGGAAATGAGATTTTTACACATATACAGGAACACACCTGAAGTTCCTGCAAGAAGTCACACCTTGATACATTGTGAGTATTGGTCCTGGCAAAAGGTTCTGCTTTTTTTTTTTTATCAGTAATTCATTCAAGGCACCAAACTCAGCTGTTAGGAGTGGCTGGCATTCACTTTACAAAGAAAGCAAGGCTAAAATAAACTAAAAAGAAAACCCTTCCTCTGTGCATCTATTGCTTCTGCAAATCTGAGTGCTAATAGTATTTGACATGTTGGTAATCTGCTTTTTTTTACCATAATTCATTTAGAGTGGTTCTGCTTGATTATCGTACATTTTACACCACGATGCACAGAAAATGTTGTTGCTTTTTTTGCCTCTTTAACTGGTTTTATTCCTTCCAGAAATCACTCATTCATACTACCCACATTTGAGGCTAGAGAGGGAGGGAAGAAACAAAGCAAAAATCAAAGAGAAAATAGGCAGCAAGAGAATAGGAAACAAATGAAGAGAAACGAAAGGAGAAAAAACAATAAGAAGGCAAAACAAGCTGAGAAATTATGCAAATGGACAAAAACAAAGCCAAGAACCAGAAGGGCAGAGAGAGAAGTCAGTTCCTTGTATTTTGGGAGAGCACATCCTATTTCTGCCCAGAGATTGGGGCAAAGGACAACCTAACAAGTGAGGACTCAATTATATTTATTTTCCATGGAGCTGAGTCCTCTTTAAAAACCCAATGTATTCTCCGTGCTCAGAGTGCTTGTGTGGCATTAGACATGATGTTCTTATGGAAATCTCTGCAGTTGGAAAAAAACTGGGAAGAAAATAACTGTTCCTGCTCTATAAAAATTTTACCCTTTCCCATGGGGGGAAGGAGGGGGGAAGAAGCCATTAACCAAAATTCTCAAATTACTCAAACTCGAGGAAAGTTGGGCCAAAGTCAACACGACCTTTAAATTTCACATGTTTTTGCTTATTAATTAAAAGAAAAATTCAGCTATGCTTCAATCTTATATTTTGAGCCAGAAAATCACTTGTTTTCCTCAAGGAAAAAAATTGCATTTTAAAATCTTGCAAAATGTTTTAATTTTCCTTGTATTTTTTTAGTTCTGCTCAAACACTCCTTTGAAACTGGCCTGTTCTCCTGGAAAGCTGCTTTTCCTAAATCTGCATATTCCAGTTTAAGAAGAACCAGCCACATTCCATCATCTCATTTAAGGCCATTCTGCCTTGTATAAAAATGGGGGAATGGCCTTAAGGTGAGGCAGGACAGGTTTAGATGGGATATTGGGGAAAAATTATTCCCTGTGAGGGTGTTGAGGCCCTGGCACAGAGAAGCTGTGGCTGCCCCTGGATCCCTGGAAGTGTCCAAGACCAGGCTGGCCAAGGCTTGGAACACCCTGGGATAGTGGAAGGTGTCCCTGCCCATGGCAGGGGTGGGACTGGATGGAGCTTTAATTTCCTTTCCAACTCAAATCATTCCATGATTCTCTTCTCTCCTAGCCAGCCATGGCAGAAGGGAATTGCATGACCCTCAGCCCACCCTCAACTCCTCACATGCAGAACAGGGAAGGATTTGCTCCCTCAGCTCCCAGAATCTCGGGATACACGGATGGACAGGAGACAGTAAGAGTCCAGTTAGGTTCATGGCCAACAACACAGACCCGGATAATCCACCCAACCTCTTGGCAGCAGGAAGGGGCTGCTTTGCTCCCAATCCATCACTGAGGTTATTACATCCCTCTGAGGGCTTCAAGCTGCCTGGAATCCCCGGTTAGTTAATAAAGAAAATGAAAGACTCAACAATTGTTTGTGCTTGGGCTGCCTTGTAAAGGCTTCGTCTCTCAGCAATGAAACAAAAGGGGACTAATAACACCCCGTGCTGCAAAAGCAAGTGCCAAGGAAGAGACAGAAATCAATTATCTGGGTGAAATTCCGAGGGAGAGGAAGTGGTGAACACGTCCACATCAGCAAACAGCACACATAATCCCATTAACACGGACGCTGTCTCCCTTGCGGGAGCGCCGAGCCACGGAGAAAGATGATAATTAAAATAAACAAACAAAAAGTAGCCTCAGCTTCCCACGTAAGGGATGGTGGGATGGATGGATGCCATCGGGACGTGGCAGAGGGCAAAAGGGGAGCTGAGGGGAAGCTGAGGGGATCAGGATCCTCAATGCTTGGGAAAGCCACCTGTCCCTGTCACCAGATGTTGTGAAGGGCAGCTGCACCCAATGGATGGTTAAAGCATCCCATCTTCAGTGCAACCTGCAAAATGCAGCCTCACAAGGGGGGAGGAGGATGCCCTGAGGATGCACTGCTGCTCCCCATGTCAGGGACAACCCTCCCAGCATCCTCCTCACCCCACTCTGCAGGAACAGGGATGCTGGGCTGGTGCCCTGTTCTCCTGGAAAGCTGCTTTTCCTAAATCTGCATGTCCCAGTTTAAGAAGAACCAGCCACTTTCCATCATCTCATTTAAGGCCATTCTGCCTTGTAGTGACAGAACAAGGGGGAATGGCCTTAAGGTGAGGGAAGACAGGACTTTTCTCAAAGCCAGAAATCAGCTGTTCCAGTCTCTCCTCTCTTGATTGACTCACCAAAATCCTTCCAACTCTCCATCTCTCACTGCTTTCTATTAGGATCTCCCATCCCTGGAAATGTTCAAGGCCAGGTTGGACAGGGATTGAGGCAATCTCGTGGAAAGTGTTCCTGCATGTGGCAGGGAGTGGAACAAGACAAGGTCTAAGGTAATTTCTGACCCAAATGATAAGTCCAGGCAGCCTTACTGGGTTGCACAAAATCATCACAAATCTCTTCAGTCTTTTTCTTTAACAAAGGCTGCTCTGGTAGAAAATGTGGCACCAGTCAAGGGGAAACCCAGCCCTTCCTGGGAGAGCTCTGTGGAAAAACGGAGCTACCTGAGGTCTCTGCCTGCCATCAGCTGGCCTGCAGAGAGCCCACGTGGCTCTCAGGGACACATCTGTGCTCCAGTGACACAAACTGGGCAGTTGTCACTATGAATCCATGTTTCCCACGTGGGGCAATTGCAGCCAAAGTGATTTTGGCACAATTGGACCCTCTAAAACCTGGCAAATCGACGCTGTAGTACCAGTGCATCCACTGGGATTAGGGCAACCCCAAGTGCATCTGAGTTTTGTGCTGCATGGATCCCCAGAGAAGGCATGGGAGAGGTGAGGGGATGGCTACAGTGCCCCTGCATGTGTGAAACTCTCCCCTGCAACCCCAAATCCATAAAAACCCATCAATTTTTCAGGAATGGGGCTCTGTGAGGCACTTCCAGTGATTCTCCCAATGCTCTTGACCTGAGGATGGATTCAAGGAGCTGCAGAGAAAAACTGCAAGAAAATAAACCAGCATCAACCCTTCTCTATTCTCTTGTCATTTCTTAAAGCTCAAGGCTGCACAGGAACACAGATGACTCTTGAATCCTGATAAAACCACCTCAAAATGGGTCTGCAATCTCTTGGATGCCTGCACCCCTTCCAGGCTTTCCATTTGCCCTCTTGCTTCTCCTCGTGACATTCCTCTTCAACCCTTCTCTATTCTCTATTTCTCAATGCTCAGGGAATACAGATGACCCTCCCAGTTCTCCTACATCCAAGAACATTTCAAATCCTTGTGACCCTCTGTTTTATCTCAGGAACCCATCTGGGCAAGGACAGGTTAAGCATAATTGTTTGTGCAGCCCCCAGCCAACTTCCAAATGAAATTTATTGCTCCAACATAACTCTCTCGTACTTTTTTTTTCCCCTGAGCATCTGCTGCTGGCAGCTTTTGGAGATAGGACACTGCACTGATCTGGCATTGCAATCCCAATTTCTGCTCAGAAAAAGGCTTTCTGAAGTCTGTGAGAGTTAATGGGAAATGGAGTACACACCATCTTCCAAGGATTTGGGATCAGAACCAAAATGAGCTCAGGAAGTCAAAAAAAGTCTAAAAAAGTCTAAACCTTTTTCCCCTTGCCCTCACAGCTGCTCTCCCTGACAGCCCCTTTGCCTCCAACTCTCGCTCAGATATATGGCTGCTCTATAATTTATAATTGTCTCCAAAGACCACAGAGCAGTTCATAAATTTAAGGGGGAAAAAAAGTCCTTTTCAAGGATAATTTTAATATTTTTTTCATTTAGGGAAAGAGCAACTCAAATTAATTCCTGGAAATACTGTCTTTTGCCTGCTCCATTTGGTCCATCTGTATCAGGAGCATCTGCAGCCAGGGACAGGGATGGAGAGTGACTCCACAGTCCCAGGCAGACCCACGACACATCTCCACAATGAATTAAAATACAAGATTAAAATACAGTCACTTAATCCCCTGAAAAAGCCTCTTAAGTGTTTCTATCAGGGTCAGCTCACTTGGCTCTTAGTCCACCTCTGAAAATACCCCAGTTTAGGTCCTTCCATGACTATTGAGAAGGTTGGCATGAGGGATGGGATCAAAGGCAACAGAACCAAATAGATGGAGGTAAATGCCAAGTAAATAACCCTCATTAAGGAGCAAGGCATTTGCATAACCTCCTCTTTCACATCCATCCCCTCCTTGGTCTGCTCCTGCATCCTTCCCCAAGTCAGTTTTTCCCTTCCCTTGCTTATCCCTCACAGATTCTCCATGATTTAACAAGGATGAACTATCCTGGGGGGAGCCCATCAGCCTCACTGGAGGCATTTGCCCCAGAGACAGGTACTCTGTGCTGGGGGACAGCAGGATGGCTTTTAGCTGCAGTTGGTGATGGAAAGTTATATCCTGATAAAACCATCCCAAAACAGGTCTGCAACCTCTTGGATGCCTGCATCCCATCCAGGCTTTCCCTTTGCCCCCTTGCTTCTCCTCATGACCTTCCTCAGGCTCCTGCCAGCAGCTCACCAACTCCCAGGGGTGTTATTCTGGAGAAATTTGCTTCCTGGAGAGCTCTCCAGGAGGATAACGTTACAGAGCACTGCCAGGAACTGGAAGGGCTTGCAGCAAGCATAATGAAAACAAAACTTCCTTGGACAGTTTATTTAGGCTGGGCTCTCTGCCCTGCCATGTTCACTTTGTATCATCACACAACCTTAAATTTCCCTTCTTCTTTTCTTCCCCTCCGCACTTAACCAAAATGAGAAGGGAGAATCTGAGCTATAAAAGCAACTCCTGCACTAGTCCTGCTCCTGACAAGTCCAGGTGACAAGAGGAATCTGCATTGATGGAAAACCAGCCTTGTGCCATGGGACACACTGAGCCCTGGGCTACCAGCCTGTGCTCTCTGGAGAAAGCCTTTCCCAGCCCGGCTGCCAGGATGAGCCCAGCTTCCTCTGCTCTGAAACACTGTCCCAAAAAGCACTGGGACCAAGGCTCCTCCAAAGCTGGGAAATAACTGGATTTATCTCCCCGAGAGTGTAGAAGCAGCACAAACTGTCCTTGCCTGAGCCAAGGGCTGGAAGCACCACCCGGAGCTGCTCTGCCTCGCCGAGGTCCCTGTGCACACAATTGTAACCACGAGCACCCGTGTATTTATGTGTTCACACACACCCAGACATGCAGTCACTCTGCAAAGTCCAGATGATCCTACAGCTGTATTTTAATATTTCAATATCAGGGTCAGAGTGAATCTCACTGTCTCCCTCTTATCTTCCCTCCGCATACCAGTGCTGTCAATGCCATCGGCAATTTTACATGTAAATGAGCCCATCCATCACTCCCTGCTCTGCAGCTCCTCACTTCCAAGACTACCATGGAGTTACACCATTAAATCTTCTGGCTTTACAATATACATCATGACATATTTGACATCAATCAGCTGTGTCAGTCCGCTCACTGTAAACCATAAACTTGCTCTGCATTCCAGCTCCGTGCACAGTGATTAAAACCTTCTCAGCCTGGCTTCCTGATTATGGTGACAAATGACAGTGCCTTCCCTTCTGACTCAACACTCACCCAGTCTCCCCGGAGCATCCCTGCCCTGGCCAGTTCTCATCCTGAGTTATCCATGGGCACTGCTCACCCCTCTGTCCAGCTCCCTGGCCTTTCCCATCTACCATTTCTGGGCCACCTCATCCATCCATCTCCATCCATCCACATCTCCATCAGTACATGTGTTTCTCCTACAGCTCCGCCAACCCCCATGTCCTCCAAAGCTTTGACCACCTCTAGAATTTAGGGGAAGCATCAGAAGAGACATTTTTGAGCATGACTGTGACCTCAGCAATCTGATTTAGGGGGTGGCATCCCTGTCTATCACAGGGTGTTGGAACAAGATGATCTTTAAAGTCCCTTCCAATCCAGTCCCTTTTATAATTCTGTGACCTGAAGAGATGTGGGTGGGTGAAGACAGTTACCCACAATCATGTGGGTAACTTCATGTGCTCAGCCAACATCTGCCAGCTTTACACAGGCTGTCTTTATACACATTCAGTGCATCAAGTGACTTTGGGCAGGCATTCCATAATCCTGCTTCACACAGCATTGTGCTTTGAGGCACCTGAAAAAAAACCCCTGTTCCAATTGTCAGGACGACTGATCCTTCCCTAATCCCATTTGCTTCCTGAAGAATGAGCAGCTCTACACGATTCCTGAGGCTGTTAAGTATCAGGTCTATCAAGTCAGGAACCAGACTGCACACACAAATGCAAGTTCGAGAGGTTGGCTTCAGGCCACTGAAATTTTGCCTTCTACTTCATTTTCATCTTTCTCTGCTGGGAAACTCAGGAAGAAGAATTGAGTTGGGCAAGTCTAGACTTTAGTATGTGTTCTGAGGACATGTTTTTTATCAATCTGCCTAAAATTGCAGTAACTCAATACTTCAACATCATGGGGAGAGAGTCTTTACAAGAGCATGTAGTGACAGGACAAGGGAAATGGCTTCAAACTGACAGAGATAAGCTTTAGATTCGATATTGGGAAGAAATTCTTCCCTGTGTGGGTGGTGAGGCCCTGGCACAAGGTGCCCAGAAAAGCTTCCCCTGGATCCCTGGAAGTGTCCAAGGCCAGGCTGGATGGGGCTTGGAGCACCCTGGGCTAGTGGAAGGTGTCCCTGTGCATGGCAGGGGTTGGAGCAGGATGAGCTTTAAAGTTCCCTCTATCCCAAACCAGCCTGAGGTTCTGTGATTTTTTTTTATCATAGACACACTTTTTTTTTTTCTGGACACACTCAGGTCCAAGACTGAAACCATTATGGAAGGTGTGATCACATTAAAAACAAGACTTGAGCAAAACCCCATCACCACCACAGACAACACTTTCTGCTTGGGTTCCTCCTAGATCAGGAAATTGGGGCATTTGTGAAAGAAACCCCAAGTGACTGCAAGAAGTCACACACAAGGAGATCATTTCAGCTTCCAGCCAACTTATCTTGCTAGAATTTATTCCAGCATCTAAACATTGCTGTTCCTTTACCAGAGAAGCCACACAATTTTGCCATTACTCCCTCCCTCTTTACGTCCCCATCAGAGTCAGGGGTAGAAGCCTCATTAGGACTTGCAGGATCTAAAACACTGTTATGTCATATGCTATCCCATGGGGCTTTTTCAGGTGGCTTTTCTGCCACCACATCACTTTATGAGCACATGAATCAAGAAATAAAAGAATATCTTGAGTTGGAAAGGACCTACAAGGCTCACTGAAGTCAAACTTCTTGCCCTGCACAGGACAACGTGAAGAATCTCACCTGAAGACAGAAGGAGCATGAGAAGTAGCTCAGAACTGATGTTGTTCCCATCTAGAGCCTTGTAAATGACCTGAGAAGATGCATGGAAATCGTGGAAGAAACCAGACAGGCAGAAGAGGGAAGAAGTTAACAACTCGCTTTCATTCTTGGGACATCCACAGAGAAATGATCCCTCCTTTGGTGAAAGATGAATGGGCAGCTGTACAGGTTATGAGGGAGGTTTTATTGCAGATCAATAAATCTGTGTCACAAACCCCATCTGGAGGGAGTTTTAATTTAAAGAAAAGAGTGATGAACGCTGAAAGACAATAAATCAAAAAGTTGTGAAACCCCATCGGTATTAACCTCCTGTCAATGCAAGCACAGAGTCTGGACAGGGCTGGGGACAAGAGTTTGCTGCCCCCATGGACCTGGGATTAAGGAGCATCAACAGGGATCAAGGAGGCAAGAGAAACCCAGGATTTATGACTGTGCTGCTATCAGAGCTCAGCAGGTGTCAGGAGGAGATGGTTCTCAGATCCAAATCGGAGAGAAAACCAGAAAGAATAAACCAGGGAGAGTTCACAGCAACAAACTTGAGACAGGTCTGACAGAAGAGGGAAAGAGCAGTGATTATCTCAGATCTCTGCTCAAAACACATGGAAAAGAACTTCCTCCCAGAGCCCCCTTTCCATCATGTGGCTTTCTCCATCTGCCAGCTGTTGGCTCAGCTTGGAAGTAGAACCCAAACTAACCCAGATGTGGTCAAAGACCAGGGAGTGATGAGGGAGGTTCTAATAAAGTCAAAATTCTTCAGGGAGAGATTCTGGAAGAATCCCCAGGTGGGGATTCCAAGCCACTCCTCATTACCAACCTCTCTTGAAGGTCACACCTGGACATCTTGGCTTTGCTCACCAGAGAGGCTCTGGTTCCTCCCACACTGACTGAGGAGGAAACCAGGTGTCTGCAGCACACCTGAACTCCACACCTGCCAGTCGCAACACCTCTGCTTCACGGAATGACACAGTCATGGAATGCTTTGTGTTGGAAATCTCCCCTACTGGGAGGTTTCCAAACGTCTTAAACACCAGTTGCTTTTAAATTTTGGAAACCTGCACTTTTTCTAAATTCCCGAGCCATGCTATTAATCTTATCTTCCATTAGGCAAACGAGAGCTTTTTAAAAAATCCAATTTACTTTTCCCCGTATACACTTCAGGTTAACTTTATTTTTCACGTTACTCAGCTTGAACTAAGCAATAATCATTTCCAGATTAATGATGATAATTTCAAACACTTTTCAGAGCAGGCATCTTAATATCCTCTCTGACCAGCAGAGAATTTCCTGTTCTACAACAGGATTACATTTAGGAAGATTAAACACATTTCTGTTTTGCTGGAGGCGGTGGGGATGGGGACTTGGTGAAAGACTCTCAGTGGAAATCTCCATCCAGGACAAGTTCAGGAATGCAAAGAACATGCTGGTTTCTTGGTTTTTTTCTTCCCTAAAATAAATGCAAGTAACTTAAAAAGGCACAGTCCTGTAGCAGGTCCTGGAAATAGGCATTCCAGAGGAAAAAAATCACAGAATTTTGGGATGGTTTGAGTTGGAAGGGACATTAAAGCTCATCTTGTTCCAACTCCCTGCCATGGGCAGGGACACCTTCCACTATCCCAGGTTGCTCCAAACCTCATCCAATCTGGCCTTGGACACTTCCAGGGATGGGGATCATCCTTGCTGGCCAACCTGCCCCAGGGCCTCTGAATTCTGAGAGTGGATTCAAATGCCACTTTTTATCCCTAAGTCCATTCATTTAACCCAAAAAAGAAGTGTTGCCCCTCTAAAATGGTTGTTGGTTCTGCAGGATGTTGGAGCAAGGGGAAGACCCACCAGGTTTGGATCTTGGAGCTGCAAAGTGCCCTCAGCTCCACCCTGCAAAGGGGAAACTGAGGCCAAGAGAGGAGATGCTGTGGTTTAACTGATGATTGAATTGAAAACACGAATTAAATCCCAAAGGATCCAGTCAAATCAACTGAAAGGGGCTCATCCCAGGGGGCTGATGTCAGCACGATTAGAAAAATCCCGCTACTGTATTCAGTCCTGCTTCTAATGGATTCAGCTTGCCTTAAAAAGACAAATACTATAATATGAGAGGATATTTCACATTGTTCTCAAGGGCTTTTTACAGGCTTTGAGCCATGAAAACAAGAGGAAGAGCACAGCAGGCACTTCAGCAGCAAAGACAGGCTGATGAGGTGATGGAAAACACGGAGCAGTTTGGATGCACAGTTGATGCTCCTGCAATTCAGGAGCTGATGAGAGAAGGAAACCCGAGGGCTAAGTGGAAAAGCAGCAAGAATGTGATCAGAAACACACGATGGAGCTCCCTGAACTAAAGTTACCCTGACTTATTTCTGCTTTTCCCCTGTGTCCCAGCTTGGGGCTGCCTCATAACATCCACAACCAAAACTCTATTGCTCCCATGCTCTGTCCCACTCTCATCTTCCTCTGAACAGGTCAAACCACAGCAGACATTTCTGCACTCCAGCACAACCTCCTCTCAGGTGTGGAGGAGGAAAAGCAGTCAGGAATTCAGCAACCCTCATTAATGACTTGTACATTCACTGAGCTGATAACGCTGCTGTCCCTGAGCTCAAAGCCTGAGCTTTCAAGGCAGTGATGGTTCCCCGAGCTACAGCTCAAAACGCCTGGAGCCATTCAGAGAAGGACAGCTTGAAAAATAAGCAAAGAAAATTTTTAAAAACCCAACAAATCCTTGAGTCAGATATGAATGAGAATCATTAAGGCAGGAGCAGTCCAGGAGTACAAGCCCATCATCATCAGTGTCAATTTATTAATGGAGGCTCCTTTGGGACCCCCATTTCTCCCACAGCCCAACCCGAGAGAGTGAGAAAGGAGTTGTTTTTTTCCTGTTCCAACACAAGAGGGTGAGAAAGGAGTTGGCTTTTCCCTGCTCAAACTCAAAGCTTTTACAGCGAGGCAGAAAGGAGACTGAGAGTGAATATTAGCACATCGGCTTTTTGGGTCACCATTAAAAAGGATCATGTGAAAGGAGGTCAGATAAATATTTAACATGGTTATTAATATCTGCTCCTAATTTCATTCCTCCTCCTCCTGCTCCCGGCTCCTCCCTTCACTCTTCATCTCTTCATTTGACGCTGTTGATCCCTTTTAAGAAGGTCAGTGGGGATCAGAGGATGGCTCTGGCTGGCAGAGGGGACAGTGGCACCTTCCCCCTGGGAGCACGGCTGGAATTAGGCTGGGCTGGCACTGCCTGCCGAGGCACCAGTGACACCCTTGGCTGTCTCCTCCCAAGTGCAGGGCTCTGCTCAGCCCCAGCATCACCACGGCTTCAGCGTGGGGGGAGAGATGGGAAAACAGAGCTGGGGGATGTGGAGCTGCTGGAGCACGGGAAGAGGAGACCACGGAGAAGCTCCAAGGGCTGGAGTGCCTTTACTCTGAAATCAGGCTGGGGCAGCTGGCTGGGAGAAGGCTCCAGGGAGAGCTCAGAGCCCCTGCCAGAGCCTAAAGGGGCTCCAGGAGAGCTGGAGAGGGACTGGGGACAAGGGATGGAGGGACAGGACACAGGGAATGGCTTCCACTGCCAGAGGGCAGGGCTGGATGGGATATTGGGCAGGAATTGTTCCCTGGCAGGGTGGGCAGGCCCTGGCACAGGGTGCCCAGAGCAGCTGTGGCTGCCCCTGGATCCCTGGAAGCATCCAAGGCCAGGATGTGCAAGGCTTGGAGCAGCCTGGAATAGTAGAAGTTGTCCCTGCCCACGGCAGGGGGTGGGATGGGATGAACTAAAGTCTCTTCCAAACCAAACCATTCCATGATCCTTAAACAGAGATGCCAACTCACCCTTAGAGAGGCACACACACACACATGGGATGAAGAACTTGTCCAGAATTCCTGACAGAAGCCCCAGAGCAAAGAGGGGGGACATTATTCCAGCAGAAAGGGGTGTCTGTGAGCCCTCAAAAGGCCTCACCAACACTCACACCATCAGAAAACCAAACATGAGCCCCAAACACACGAACCAGATCCTCCCCACAGCTGCCAACTCTGTTGATGCACTGCTGATTTCATGGCTGTGGGTTTTTCCATGGGGAAAACCAGGATCAGGTTCCACTTTCTACCCTCCTGAGCCACTGCCACTGGGACCTGCTGGTGCTGGCAGGCAGCCCTCGGCAATATACTCTCTGCCTTCACCAGTTTGGGATCTTCACAGCTGCATATGATGGGTTTTTTAATTTAAAAACCTTATTTACAGATTTCTCAACGCACACCTGTGTGCGCTCCTTTGCATTTTCCTGTCCTATACTGCCATCCTGCCCTCATTTCTTAAGACAATATTACCTCAGGGGGAAAAGAGAATCACCTTATCCAATTTTCCCACACAAACAGCCCCAAAAATGCTTCAGGGTCTTTGAGTTGTGACCCCTGCTCCTATTTCCTCCTTGGAAGAGGATGCCAAGAGCTTCATCCCCTTCATATCCCCAGAAACTCATTTCTCCCAATGTCCTCACCCTGTTCACTGGCTGCCAGGCTGCCATGGGGAATTTACAGCTCTGTCGAAGCAGCACTGCATGACTTAGGGCCAGGTCTGGCTGGAAATAAAAGGATCCTAACTTGAGCAGAGATAAGTCATCCTGCACCACACTGAGCTCAGGAAAAACAACAGTGAAAGAAATAATTTTAAAGGTGGAGAAAGAAACTCCCTTCTCTTGTCTGGGTTTTGGGTAAAACCTGTTACAGAGAGAAGCACCCAAGGGAAAAGCCAGCATCCCTCTCCCACTGTGCTGAGAGATGTGGGATCTCCCCATCCTCCAGCATTGCTGGTGTTGAACTCTCAAAACAGCCTGTGTCCAGAAATTTCAGCTCAACATTTTGCTCTGAATTGTGGAAAAAGCACAGGACACGCTAAGAAACCAGTGGAGGGTCAAGCAGTCAAGTGCTCCAATACCAGGTATTGCTTGAATATGAAGCATTGATTCCAGCTCTTGGCATGCCCCCACCCCAAGCAGCCTTTGGGCCCTCAGTGCTCCAGTGGCTCCAGATCTTATTTATTTCACCTGTTCCAACCTGTTCCAAAGACAAAATTATTCACCTCCTCCTCAATGTTTTCTGGTGCTTTCCCACAACAGTGTTAAATGCTCTGGAAATCTCCTCACATCCATCTTTGCAGCCCTCCCTCCATCTCACTCTTTTCCCTGTTTTACAACTGGGACCAAAGCCCCTGGAACTTTGGCACTTCAATCTCCCCAGGTAACCTTTACCAGCAGGAGAGGAGGAAACAAGAGCACCAAACTCCATGGAGCATCCAGGGGGATGAGGATGACCTTCAGGCAGGGATAAATAAACAGTTCAGACCCACAGCACCCGAAGTGTGGGGTGGGATATTTACACCCTTGTACTCCAGCATCTCATTTAAGGAGCTGGTGTCCCCTGGCACAGCTGAGTGTGACAGAGCTTCTTTTCCAGGAGCTCACCCAACAAGGGGCTCTGCTAGGAGAAGCCATTCCTGATGTTCTGCAGGATGGCTGTGAGGAACCTGGAGGGGATGCTGTGGGAATGGCACCCTGAGGACCCCAGTGCTCCATCCCCAGCATTCAGACATCTCCTGGGATAGCTCTCACTTCTCCCAGCTTGATGACACCAGAGAGGCTCAGCAGTCCCAACATCCACACACCAACAGTCTCATTCATGAAACGAGCCCTTCAGATTTAATTTTCTCCCTCCCAGCCATCCTTTTCTCCCTCCAGACCTCCCTTCTCCCTCCCTTTTCCAGTACACAAAAGGTCTGCTGCTAAGCAGGGGTTGCCATGAAAACAAGACAAGAGTTCGGGTGGGGAAAAGCGCCCATGTACCATCCTCTTCTCCCAATGTAAATAAACAAGGGAAGGAAAAAAAAAGGATAGATATTTAGTGTCACTTGAGAGGAGCATGGAGCAGAAATTATGGCAATTTCCTGTAACTGGAATCAAATGCCCAACTTGCCAGCTCGCAGCAGGGCACTGCCATTAATTCCAAACTAGTGAGAGAGCCGTGTTCCCATTAAAGGGGCCAATTTTGAGTCCATTTCCCTGATCAACAGACAGCTCCGAAATTGGGACTTGATAGATTTGATCAGGGCAGAGTTTGCACAGGTTGTGATTTTGGCGAGGAAAACTGCAAGGAAAAATTGTGCTCAAAATTCTCTGGTGCTGGTGAGGGGGTGGAGATGCTCCTCACCCCGGCACCATCCCAATTATCCCGGGCGGATATCGCTGAGCAGCAACGTGCTAAGGGAGCTGGATGGATTAAACTCTGTAAAAACAAAAATGTTGTTTAATCAAGGCATAACAAAGTCCAGCTATCTCCTGCAGGCTGCCACAGGGACTGGCAGAGCTTCCTGCAGCCCTAGCTCGGGACAGCTGAGCTGCAAAGGAACTCTGCTATCCAGGATTCCTGCAGCTTTGTCCTCAGTGCTCCCAGATAAAGGATCCGTTTGCACAGCAAATGCCCCAGGATATTTGGGGGTGCTGGGAAGGTGCTCATGGAGGTTTTGCAGACAGACTGGTGGATGATTGCCAGCGGCAGCATGGAATGATCTTCCTGGAGACTGAAAGTCCTGGAGATCCAGACTGGAAAGGGAGGGAGCCCATGGAGAAGGTGGCATCGCTTTTTCTGCCCTGTCCCAACCTAAACCATCATCTCACCAGCCCTGCCTGAAAATCAGGACTCCAGGTTGCCTCATTACAGCTCTGGGGCAGGGATATTTGGGAATGGACAGCCCCTCCTCTGCTCCCCATCCCACAGCAAGCCATACCCACGCCATCCCTCCAGGAAAGGGCTGTAATCCCCCCCGGGATGGGAAGCAGGATTATAACTCCCACCTCAAAGGATGAATATTCATTTCAGCACTAAGTCCTCTATCAGGACTCCCAGGCAGGTGGTATTACAACCGGATCCCCAGAGAGTTTTGTCTCATTCTCTGGAAGCAGAGCCCTGACTTGGAGACACAATAACTCACTTAAGGAGAGCTAATTCTCTCTGCCAGGGAATTGGAAGTGCAGCAGGAAGGCGACACTCAAATGACAGCCTGGCAATGCCACTCGTGTCTCTCCTTGTCCACACCCCGATGCTGGCAGGGCACAGCCACAAATGCCTGCATCAGCTACAGGTTTGGAGGTGAAATATAAAGAGGGACAAAGAATTCCTTGCTATTGCTTTGGAGTCAGGACACTCGAGCAAGAAACAAAGCCCCTTTGCAGGCTTGTGCCAGGCTCCCCAGTGCCAGTACCTAATGAAAACATTTGCAATTACAATGATAATATTATGATTTTAAAAGGAATTACATTCTGCTGACCTAAATATTAACCATGCAGAGAGTCAGGGTTATGTGGACTTCTACAAAGAACATTGCACAGTTAATTTCCAAGAATTTGCAGGAACAGGGAATAGGAGGGGGAGCAAAAGCACAGGAATCCACACCACCCCTCACCCCCAGGACTGCCAGTGCAATGTGCTGCCTCAGTTTCCCTATCTTTTAAAAAAAAGATGAGTGGAAAATAAACACTGAAAGAATGGAATACTTTTTCCCTTAAAAAAAAAAAGAAGTGGCAATCATCAGCAAAAGATGTTTCCCTCATCTGACATTGCAGAGAATTAAACTGCTGAGCAGTTGTGACAGGTGCTGTAACAGCAGCATTCATTATCAGGTTGGTTCTGTTCAGTGCTCCACACTCACGTGCTCCTCCCTAGAGACTGCACTGCTCCTGCTTTACTCCAGCTTTACTCCAGCTTTACTCTTGCTTTACTCCGGCTTTACTCCTGCTTTACTGCTCCTGACTATGATGCCTCAAACCCAGGGACTGACATCACAGCATCACCACAGGAGTGGAGCTGAAAGTTCCATCCTGCCAGGCCCTCTCAGCTGCTGTGTCACAGAATTGTCACAGAATCCCAGGATGGTTCCATCCCATCCCAACCCCCCTGCCATGGGCAGGGACACCTTCCACTGTCCCAGGCTGCTCCAAGCCCTGTCCAGCCTGGCCTTGGGCACTGCCAGGGATCCAGGGGCACCCACAGCTGCTCTGGGCACCCTGTGCCAGGTCCTCCTCACCTCACAGCCAAGAATTTCTCCCCAATATCCCATCCATCCCTGCCCTCTGGCAGTGGGAGCCATTCCCTGTGTCCTGTCCCTCCATCCCTTGTCCCCAGTCCCTCTCCAGCTCTCCTGGAGCCCCTTTAGGCTCTGCCAGGGGCTCTGAGCTCTCTCTGGAGCCTTCTCCTCTCCAGGTGAGCACCCCCAGCTCTCCCAGCCTGGCTCCAGAGGGACTTCAGCCCGTGGAGCTTCTCCATGGCCTCTCTGGACTCGCTCTGACAGTCTCACACTCCTTCTCTCCCAGGGCCACCTTCCCCCTCCATAGCCCACCTTCCTCGAGAGGCTCATGTTACCTGAACCATTTCTTAGCACCACAACATCACTGAATCCATCAGTGCCACTGTAGGAGACCAAGCTGCCATGGATCAGCTGTACAGGGGATCTGTTCTCCCATCACACACCTGGCAGCAGCACACCTGGTGGAACAGCATCCACCCATCTGGATGGCACAGAAAGTGGTTTGTGCTCCTTTGTCCTCAATGCTTGACTAAAAAAACAGCTCAAGATATTTGGGACTGCATGGAAATGTCAGGAGAGTTAAGCTATTTCCCATCCATCTCTGGGGGAAAGCAGATCTCACCAGTGGGCTGGCATTCCCTATTTTCATGGATGAAGGAAGGCATAAAACACCCAAGCTCCCACCTGCACACGGATATAAATGAGCACGAGGTCTGCTGGTGCTCCCTTCATCCCAGGACCTGGGTGCTGATAATCACAGCCTCTATTTATCAACAGATATGAAGCTTTTCCTGCTCAAGACACTGCTTCCCACACTGGGCAACTCGTGGGGGATTGAGAAGCAGCTCAGACTCAGACTCCCTCGGGGAGGAGGTTAATTATAGCTACATCATCCTACCACGGACACGCTGCAGCCGGGGACTGATGAGAAACCTCTTCCTTTCCCTTTGGATTGTAAAGATGAACATATTTAATCCCTCCCGTGCTATTCACAGAGCCCTTCGAGCCCGAGAAGATTCATGGCTGGTTTTTCACAGTGCTGCTCTTCCTGCTAACGATGCCCTTCCCTCTAATATATGCCGGATGGGATTCGCATTAGTCTGGAAGGGGCACCATAAAAAGGCACACACAGAAAAGGAGAGGAGCTTGCAGGCAATAAAACACCTGGGAGAAGCACTGCCACCAGAGAAACAAGCCTTGGTCGCCCTAAAAAGGCTCTGTCCTCTGTGCTGAGCCACCTCACCACCAGCAGAAACTCTTACTCTTGGTGTACCAGGAATTTTATATCCCCTTTCCAGAGGCTGCAGGAGGTATGGGATGATGATACAGGTGGGAAGTCCAAGTCCATCCCCATCCCTGGGGATGTCAGCATCACCCTGGGAGTCCTCCCTCTCTATCCCTGCCCAGCCTTCCTGAGCAAAACTGAAGGTGGAATAAAACATCATTTTCCTCCTTTGAAATATGTATCCCGAGCCAGCAGAGGGGGGAAAAGCCAACAGGAACAGACAGAGGGTTGTAGGCACAGCCAGTGTGGATGCTGAAGGTGCAGGTTGTGACACAACTGTCCCCAGCACTGCAGGGAATAGTCCAACACCTGCGAGAGGACAGAAATTCCCTTTCTGTGACCAGATGGCAACAGCAACAAAAATTATGTTCCCTCCCACAAGAAAGGAAAAAAAAAAAAAAGAGCAAAAGGAACCGGGAGCAACCTTTAAAAAGGTGCATTGTTTCTTTCCGCTTTTTAAATGGCATCATATCAAAACAGCCCATAAAAAATGAATCTGAGTGTGTTTTGTAAATTATAGATTAGCCAGGAGCAATGCTTCACTACAAAGCTCGGTGCCAAGTTGCAATTCCAGCAGCGTTTCTGCCGAGCCTGCTGGGCAGGAGGTCACAGCAGTCGTAGCAGTGTGTTCTCTCTGTATTATTATTATTCTGATGCAGAAATAATACTAGTGCTCTACACAAGGCCAGTGAGCAGGGAAAGAGAAGGTGGGTAGTGGTGGATGGAAAGGAGCAAGGATGGGGCTAAAATTGTTCTTTATTCCCTTTATCTTGCCCTGACTAACTGAAGGTACATGTCATACACAGCGGGGTGGAAAAGAAATCTCTCCTCTACCTTCCCCCTTTGAGTCCATCTCCGTATAATCTGAGAGATTCTTGCAAAATCAAGGCCTTATGACTGAGTGGGAGGGAAACTGCTGCTCTAAATACATAGTTTTGGGCTCTGAAGCTGAACAAATGCCTGTATCTCTGGCTTGTGAGCAATCCTGGGGATGGAGTACACGATGTGGTACCCGAGTGGAGCATCACTGACGTGATCTGCTGCGTTTGGGGTTTTATTCCACTCTTCTCTGCAGGTATCAGACTGAAGAGGTTAATATTAAAGGCACCTCATGCCTTTAAAAAGAAGGTTTGAAAAATAGGTAGATTTGGGGTTTCTGCTAATTTCTAGGGAGCTTTGATTTCTCCTCCTTTGTTTGGCAATTCTTTCTGAACACCGGTAGCAAAATTGGCCAATTACCATAATTGGGTCACCCCTAAAGACTGTGATAGACACCCAGGGCAACCTACCAGAGAGAATCTGACTTATGGCTCATTATTAGCGAGAGCTTGACAGGTTATTTCAGTAACAGGCAGCAAAGGCAGCAGAGCAAAGGCACTGGGGAGAAGCTGGGGGCCGTGCAGCCAGCAGGGCTGGAGAGTTGGCTCAGCCACTGCCAGTCCCTCAATGTCACCATGGGCACTGCTCTGGGGCTTGGGATGGGGGTACAGGGTGCTCTGTGTAGGGCTGTAAATGCAGCACAATCACTTCTATCCAAAGGTTGGGTCTGATGCCTTGGGTTTTAGCTTTTATATTTTTCAGAATCTCTGCTGCTCAGTGTGTAACTCTGAAATTTCATATTAGGTGTTAGTGAGTTCTCTTCACAGGGGAGTTGGACAAATCAATCCTTTCCCAGATAGAGAATCAAAACCAACTGGTGCCCCAAAAATCAGAACCAAAGGTGAGGGAAAGGGGGCAAACCAGAGGGCTGAGACTTCATAACCTGAGGCTGTGGTTGGATAATTGACCCCAAGATGTAGATGAACCAAAAGTTATAAAAGTGTAAAAACTCGTGACCAGGATCCATCTTGGATTTGATTTGGGTGTAGCCCCAGCCAGGCTCTTGCACTGCTCAAGGTGGATCCTTTCAATAAATTCCTATTTTATTGCTTTTGCTCTGCCTGGTCTCTGTTCCAGGTCAGCCTTTCCAGGTAACACGTGTTGCACATTCAGCTTGGCAGTGGTGACTCGTAGGTGACACCAGGGTCTGAACACCAGAGAGTTCTGCTTCATCCAGATCTGTGCTTTATCTCAGTTTTTGGAATTTTTTTAATATTGTAAGGTTGGCTGCTGGGTTTTGTGAGGAGACTGACTACCAGATCCTGGTCCTTGCCCATCTTTGGCCTCAGTGTTCTTGAATCAAAAAGGTCAAAGAAACACAGAATATCCTGAGCTGGAAGGGACCCATAGGGGTCACTGAATCCAACTCCTGGCCCTGTACAGGACAGTCCCAAAGATCCCACCATGTACCTGGGGATCAAGTGTTTGTCTTTACCTATGTGGGGATGAGTGAATGCACTCACTTTGTAACCACAGCTCACAGGAGGAAAGAAGGCAAAATTGATTTCTTACTGTACTCCTACAAGACTCCTTCAAAAATCCCAACTCCCGACTTCCCACTCCTATGCCACAGCATTTCTGCCCCAGCACCATCAATCCTGGATGAATTTCCTTGCTGGGATCCCTTCCAAGGAAGGATCCTGCTCCCCCTTCCTGCATCACCACTATCAGCACTCAGCAAATGCATCTTTATCCAAACCATGCTCATCCAGACAGCTCTGCCGAGGAACATCTCCCTCTCCCCGAGCTGCTGAAGGGCTGTGGAATCAGGATGGAGCAGATGTTTTAAGGACTTCATAAATCCGTGTAGATAAAAAAAAAACACCCACCCAGCATTTTCTAACAGCCCCCCATGCTGCTGGGCTGGCACATCGGAAATAAATACAGCCACCCACAGAAAGTTGGATAAATCTCTGCATTACATTCCGGATATATTTTATATATATATATATATACCTATATATCTATATATATGAGTCTCTGCATATATATATGTACTTTATATATATATGTGTGTGTACATATAAGAATACTCATGTTTTTCAAAGACTAAAGTTGCTAAATTTAGACCATTATGACTAAAAAAAAAATCTTCTTTCCTCTCCCCCATCTCTTCTTCTCTCCCATTAATCTGAGCAGCTCCCTCATTGCTCGTGTCCCTCTGTCCCCTCCCTCCCATGGCTGTCGTGATTCCCCAGCTCCCCCCTACCACTATCATCTCCCCCACTAACTCCTCACCAAACTCCAATGAGTTTTTCTAATTAGAGTAATTAATTTTCTGCCCAAGTTAATAAGACTGTCTGCAGTCCAGAAATAATTGGGCTTCCCAAACAGCAATATTCCCTCCCTTTCCCCCTCTCTCTCCTCAGTGAGTGACGAGAGGGCTCCTTAATAACTCAAACTCTCTGTTTTTCACCCGATGGTTTTGCGTTTCCAGCGTTATTTAGTTTTTCCATTAACACTCCAACACACCAACTCCTTCCCCTGCCTGGGGGACACAGGAGGGAAGTTTGTGCTGAGGGATGCTCTGGCATGCAGGGGATCCTTTCCAACAGGCAAAAAATCCCTTTGGGAATCCACAATCACCACTCCTCCCGTGGTACCAACCAGCAGGTGAATTTCCCCACACCAAGCTTTGCTTTTCCCCTGCAGAGTATTCTGGAGTAGGGATTGATTTGGGTTTCTGTTGCTGTAAAAGGACATTTTGCCATAAGGAAACTCTCCATTATATCACCCAGGTAAGGTTTTTCCAAAGATAAGACCCTATAACACATTCCATGAGAGCCTGAGGAACTTTTCATCTCTCTGGGACAGATTTGCAGGCATCCCTTAGGGACAAAAGGGTGATGCCCCTGAACACAAACCCTGAAGCCCTCAGGTTCTCCAAAGCCTAAACTGGCCTGAATTTCCATGCAGGTACCACACTTCATGATTGTAAACCTGGATAATGTATTTTCCTGGTGGGAAAGGATTCAATAGCATCACAGGTGCTGGAGCTCCCAGGTGGGGCTGGAGCCCATGGGGTCAGCATTCCTCATCCTTGAGCCTGAGCATCACACAGGCTGAAGTTCAGAGGTCAGACAAGCCTCCAGATTTAGCAGCCAAAATTAAATACTAAAGCAGGTTCAGGAAAAAAAAAAATTGTGCAGAATTGTGACAGCACAGGAAAAAATATCTCTGTTTTAAAAGCATTAATGGAGCAGGCAATTCAACAACCTTCACCCGAAAGCACCCAAACACTTCGACTTTATAAAAGAAAATGGTTCAGTGACAATGAAGTTCAACATTTCAGTGAAAAAGGCCTGTCAGGTTTGGAGCAGAGTGAATCAGGCCATCAGAAGAGGCAAATTCACATCAACCCTGACTCATTGCCGAGGCAGAGAAGAGCAGAAGCTTTGTGTGGCTTTTATCACACAAACCTAGACTGAAAGATCCCGGC
The DNA here is from genome assembly GCF_052056855.1 of Sturnus vulgaris. Taxonomy (NCBI): domain Eukaryota; kingdom Metazoa; phylum Chordata; class Aves; order Passeriformes; family Sturnidae; genus Sturnus; species Sturnus vulgaris. The sequence goes on along the minus strand of NC_142265.1, from coordinate 4,534,269 downwards.
TCGATGGCATGGGAGGGCTGGAGTGAGGATTTCATGTCCTGACATCCTCAGAGCATCTCCTCCAGGTGAAATTTTGGCACCCAGAAGGTCGGAGTAGATTAGAGCAACGAAGTGTCCTGGCCTTAATTCCCTGAAACGGGAGTCCTGCCTCTCACTCCCTCTGCTAATCAAATAAAAGAAAGAAGATAAAATGCCAACCACAAACGAGAGATTTGCAGCTGGGGGATCTAATTCCAGGAGTCTGCAGGCCATAAAAAGAAGGGATCCATTAGCATCCACTTACCTGCCATGATGAAGTGACCGCGATAAAGTGCACAGGATTAAATAAATTTAAGTGAATCCCCTGACGGCATTTTTATAGGATTGAAAGAGGTTTTATCCACTCGCAACCTCTATCCTCGGAGGGAACTGATTCAATAAAAACCAAACCCACTTCATCTAGCAGGAAGGGAAAAAAAAAAGACACAAAAACTCTGCAACGTTTACAGAGTCACTAAAGCAGTCAGGGAAAAAAATTAAATATAGGGCAAATCCCTGAGTGGGAGAAATGTGCAGAACTCTGCTGCTACAGCTCAGCTCCATCATTTTAACTTCCAACTTTTAATGCTTTCACTCCCTGGGGCAGGAGCAGTCGGTCCCTGCTGCCAGGCACCTTGCAGCTCCCACAGCATTTGGAGTGGGGGGAAAAAAATGATTTCCCACCCTTTGCTCCGTCTCCTGAGATTCCCTCCTCTATCCCTCCAGCTCAGCACCTTAATTGCCCCTGGTACCCAACTCCAAAGCAGCCTGGATATCCAAACTCCCTGCAATCTCCTCTCCCATAGCCAGGCCAGAAATAGGTCTGGCTCCCATCTGCCCACGAGGGTGGGAATTAGCTCCTTCCCTGTTCCACTCTTTTGTGCTGAGCTTTGCAAAGGGACGCTGCTGCTGCTGCCTGCAGATAACATCCTGCTGCTCCCTGAGGATGGAGATGCCATTTGCCATCCAACAGCCTCCATCTGCTGCCACAGCCCGTGTGCATTCTGACATCCCAAATACTGGCATCCCAAATACTGACATCCCAAATACTGACATCCTGAACACCAAACATCCTGAACACAGAGCATCCCAAACGCTGCCATCCCAAATATTGACATCTCAAACACTAACATCCCAAATCCTGAGCATCCTGAACACTGACATCCCAAATACTGAGCATCCTGAACACTGACATCCCAAACACTGAGCATCCCAAATACTGAGCATCCTGAACACTGACATCCCAAACACTGAGCATCCCAAATATTGAGCATCCCAAATATTGGCATCCTGAACACCAAACATCCCAAACAAAGAGCATCCCAAATACAGAGCATCTCAAACACTGAGCACCCCAAACACTGCCATCCCAAACTTGAAACATCCCAAAAAGCAAGCATCCCGAATACCAAGCATCCCAAACACTGAGCATCCTGAATGCTGAGCATCCCAAATACTGAGCATTCCAAATGTCAAACACCAAACATCCCAAATGCTGAGCATCCCAAATGCTGAGTAACCCAAACATGGAGCATCCTGAATGCCAAGCATCCCAAACATGGAACATCCTGAATGCTGAGCATCCCAAATGCCAGGTATCCTAAATTGTGAGCATCCCAAATACTGAGCAGTTTGAACACAGAGCATCCTGAACACTGTGCATCCCAAACACCAAATCCCAAACATGGAACACCCCAAATACTGAACATCCAAAACACCAAGCATCCCACCCCAGATCCCAATCCAGAGGTAAAATAAGACTGCCTGGAGCCCTGAGCCTTTCTCCCACGTATCACTGTGGCCTCAGTTTCCCCAGTGGAAGCCAAATGTGGCACAGAGGGCACAGTCTCTGCCACCTCAGCTCTGAAAGGGAATTTGCTTCCAGCAGCATGGCCTGGGATTCAGTTTGAGGCTGCCAACCCCTGGAAAACCCCATGGACTTCAACCAGACCAACCCTTTCCTGAAGAGCAATGACACCTGTCCAAGCTGTGGTATTTTGCTGTGAGATGCACGTGAGCAGAAGGAGCAGGTCCCAGGGCAGGTGTTGGACACCTTTGCTGTTCCAAACAGGGACATTTGGGATCCTTTCCACTCCAAAGACAGAGCTGAAGGTCAGCAGAGCAGTGCTGTGCCCTGCCAGAGCCACACATCCTTCAAGCATCCCTGTGTCCCTCTGCATCCTGCACCTCCAACCCTGCTGGGGAGCATTTGGGATTTCAACCGACCCCACTGCACCCCATTTATCTGCCCCTGGATCTCCCTCTGGATGGATTTTCCTCCCAGCAGGGCTTCCAGAGGGGTTTGGCTCCTCCTACCCACATCCTATCCAGAACTCCCGAATTTATCTGCCCCAAATACATCATTTAATTCAATTTTTGAGAGCTTCTCCAGTCCCTCCTGAATGATCCAGGGGGTTCAGAGCGATGGGGCTGGGGAAGGAAAACCTCCAGGAGCTCCAGACTCCAAAAGCCCACAATGAAAAATAATCCATAAATCTGGACCAAATAACCAGTGATATAAATTCCAATCAGAGGAAGGAAAATAAGGATTAGAAGCTCCTCGGAACAAAGCCATTTTCCTCTGATGTACATGAGAGTGGGGAAAAGCCATTTTAATTACTGATCAAAAATAAATGACTTGCATTTGCCAGGGCTCTTTTATTATTATTATTATTTTCGAAATTACTTTTGTAGAATGACTTAAACTTATTAATATATTTATAAGGAAAGAAAACACCCATAAATGCTTGGAATACTGAGCCAAAGTATTAATTAACATCAAATTACTCATGGTTACTCCAGCTTGATACTAAACATTGCTCTCCTATTATGTGGAGGATGGACAAAAAAATCTTTTACAGCTGTTAATTATTTCAATTATTAATTTTACTTAATAATTCATATCCCTTTCCCGACCCCCTGGAGTATGTTACAGTATCTACATTTCTTCCTCTCCATCTCCATTTCCCCCTAACTCCACTTTCAGCAAGACAATCCATCACTCCACAAGGTTACTGGCTTCAGGAGAGAGGGGTTTTTTTCTATTATTATTATTATTATTATATTTTATTTTTTATAATAGACAGTCATTTCCTCCAAGAAATACCCCCAGTAAATACCTGCTCTAGAGAAATGATAATAAATCCTTAAAGGTGAACTTAGCTGCTTTTCCACTTGTGTGCTGCCTTTAAAGAATAAAAACGTAATACGTCTTAAAAAAACTAAAACCCACCCTCTGAGAGCCCAAATCCTTCCTAGTACATACATGGAGAGTGAATTACAGATAAATCCACTTGAAAGTCAAGCAGGGAGGATTTTTTTTAAGCACTTTTTAGGTTTGGATTAAGGTTCTCAGCATCGCCCAAGGCTGTGCTCAGTCCATGGACCCTTCCCAAGTGTGTTCCCAAGCCCAGGTGACAGCAGACAAAGGGAAACTGAGGCACGAGGAAATGAAATTTATTTATGAACTTGTGCTGCCCAGAGCAGCTGTGGCTGCCCCTGGATCCCTGGGAGTGTCCAAGGGATGCTTGGAGCAACCTGGGATAGTGGAAGGTGTCCCTGCCCATGGCAGGGGGTGGGACTGGATGAAGCTTTAAAATCCCTTCCAACTCAAACTATTCTGGAATTCTGTGATTCCCACACCTTCCCCTCCCTCACTGCTGTTCTGAAGGGATCCCTTTTCCAGACAATTCTTCACTAGGTGAAGTATTAAAATACAGTACTTAAAATGTACTTATTAAAATGCAGTACTTAAAATACAAAAGGATTTTTATTTAAAAAATTATGCCGTTGCAGCCTTTTCCTATTTCCCCTCTTTTCTCTCTGTTTTTAAGTCTTAGCAGTTGCCTTTTGGAGCTTTTGTGTGTAACCACCCTGAACAGAGACTTACTTCAAAGGGAAAAGGAAAGTTGGGAGTACAGCAGGACTCCCTGTCAGCTGGAGCATCAGGAAAACTGCCTTAGCTTTGGAAGCAGGTGAAAAAAATATTGCGTGGAGAAAAGTGTGAAGCTCCTGAAAAAATCCCTACCACTTTCAAAGGGAAAAGCTTGGAAAAAATGGAGATGGAGGGGGGAATTGAAATTTTGGAACACATACATTCACACTCCTATACATCTATTTTTCCATGAAAGAGTTTCATCCTACAAAAACTTGTTGTATTTGGGGTTGCTGGGGTTCAGGGATGTCACAGAATTTGGGATTGATCCACAGCTGGTGCCACCAAACCACTTCCTGCTCATGGATGCACACGGCCCTGCAAGTTCCCTTGTGCCTGAGTTTGTCTGGAAATTATTTCCAGATCAAAAGGAGCCTTTTTAATGTCAGAATACAAATGGGGGTTGGTGGAGGATGGAGAAAAGGATGAAAAACTTGGCAGCCCCAGGATATTTCTTGCTGTCAAGGGGATCCATAACTCTGATATGGTTTTGGGCAAGAGAAAGGAGGAATTTGGTGTTAACTCTGGGGCAGAGTCCCAGATTTGATTCCAGATAGGAAACATTTAAAGAGAAACAAGAGCTCCACACTCCAGCACACACAATAAAAGCCTCATCTATTAATCTTCTCCCTTGATCTAGAGGAGAGGACTTAAAATGACACTTGATGCTCTTTGCTCCTCTCTGGAGGGCAAATCAAATCCCAAATGAGGGGAGCAGCAGCTCCAAGAGACACACTGAAAAATAAACAGAAGGATTGTGGGTTTGGGATTGTTTCTGGGAAGGGGAGAGGGGACAGGTCGCTTTCAAAACATGAGTTATTTCTAATTCATCCATTAAATATGGTGAGTAACAAAATCTGATTATTTTGGTGGATGGCCCGGATGGCCTTTACATATTTTCTAATAGGATAACAACAATTCAGAGCCTAAATCTGACAGTGAGTGCCTGATCCTGTTATTGAGCCCCAAAAGTGCCCAGCCTTTCTGTGGCATCTCTTTTCTGGGGATGCCCAAGCACTTGGTAAGAACAACCCAAGCTTCTCTCCTACCCCTGTTAGGCAGCAGGTAAAAAATCAGTCCCATTTTGAACAGCTGGGTAAACTGGGGCAACAAAAATAGGAAACAATTTGTCCATGCTGGCTCAATAATGTGCTTATAAAAGGAATCCAAGACCACTTTTCCCATCTATCCACTAAAGCTCCCTCCCTCCCTGAGAGGCTCTGAATAACTGTGTCACTTTTCCTGCAATTTGCAGAGGCCACATGCTGTTCCTCTCTTCCCCTCGCTCCCACTGATTGGCATTTCCATCTCCACGACCTGGTGTTTTTCCATTCTGAGGGAAATGTGGTTCTTAAGGAGCTCCTGGCTTGTTCTTCACAGGGAAGGGGTTGGAAGGTGGAGAGCAAAGCCCAGCGGGCACAGAGGGGGCAGGGAGCAGGCACAGCCCCTGTTTGGGCACAAAACTGAAGGAAATCTTCATTTTCCTCCAGTTTCTCCCTTTCCCCCCTCTTTTCACAGCATTGCAGTGGGTGATCCCATTCCCACCACACTCCTGACTTCCCACCACCTTGTTGATGCAAGGACACAAATCCTGATGTTTTCTCCCTGGATTAAACCCTGTGGCTTTGCCTTTTCCTGCCAGGTACAGCCTAACTGGGTACAACCCTAAAATAAGAGTTACCCCAGAGTCTTCTGCCCCTCCAGCACGCCAGCCCCAAACCTGCTCCCTAACAGGATAATGTGCACTGCACCAAGATCGTCATCCAAACTGAGCTTTTCCAGCACACACAACAACAAACTGAGCACCTCCTCCAGAGCCACCTTCCTTAAAGGAAAGGGCTGGGTTTTGTTAGCTGGATCTTTTTTTTTTTTTAATTCCCCCTCTTTTTCCTCTTAGGCTTGAATGGTTTAATGAGCGTCCTTTTGACCTAGGAAACTTAGTTTTAATTTTCATCCCTTTATCCAGAGAACAATGTGTCCTGGGGGCATCTTTGAGCACAATGTACACTTTCATCATCAAAACAAATGCTAGAAATACCCATCTGCCATGGTATCAGAGCGTGTTGGCTCACTGAGCCGGACACCGCTTAGGGGACAAGGGAGGCTTTTACTCTTCTCAAAGTCATGAGTGCTCCCTCTAAGCTCTTTAGCATTAGAGATTCCTGTGGAGACGGGTATTAGAAGCTCCATTTCTTTTTTCCCTAGTCAAGAATGATGGGGGATGGAGGGTTCTTTGGAGATTTCTGCTCCTATGGGGGAGAAAATAAGGGAGGATCTTCTGTCACTCATGCCAGCAGGTGCCTTGGAGGGTCTCGGGAGTGCATTGTTCCTGGGAGATGCTGCTCAGAGGGAGGGATGGAGCAGCAAGCTGGGTCCAAAGTCAAGGACTCGGCTCTGAGCTGAAGGTTACCCAGGGTGGGCAAATATCCAGCAGGGCTCCAGCTCAGCTTTCTGCCCCCAGAAGGGGGTGACAGCTCTCTCTGATTGATTTTATCACAGAATATCAGAATAGTTTGGGTTGGAAGGGACCTTAAAGATCATCTTGTTCCACTCACTGCCATGGGCAGGGACACATTCCACTGTCCCAGGGTGCTCCAAGCCCTGTCCAACCTGGCCTTGGACACTTCCAGGGAAGGGGCAGACACCAATTTTCTGGACTCCCTGTACTAGGACCTCCCCACCCTCTCAGTGATTGCACTCCTGGGTCAGGACCTCCAGCTGATGTGCACCAGCTCCACTCAACACCCTCCATTATCCAGACCTTCTCAGACCTTCCCAGTTTCCCCCCCAGCATCTCAATATTCAAGACCATTTCATGCCATGACACTCAGCTTTTTAGGATTCGGCCCTTTCCCTAAACCCACCCTCAGAAGAGGTTTGTCAGCTACAGTCTCCGCTCTGTTCCAGACTGGAATAATTTGGAATAACTTATAATAATAGTAAACATAGTACAAACAACAACAAATCAAACCTGCTTTGTTACTCCCCAGGCACACACATTTGTCTTCCAAGCGACAAAGTAATCACATTTTTGGTTCTAATTTATGACGTGCATTTCAGTCGGTGCCTTGGGGCGTTATCACAAGTCACAGCCCCAGAACACAACGGGAGGAATCCAGGCTCTTAAATCCTCGCCTCCTTTAGCTTCTCCACCTGCCAACAATCCCAAAGACATCCTTTCCTCTGTTTGAGCTGATTGCAGCAGAGCTCAGGGATGGTTTCCCAACTCCACAGAGGAGAGCTGAGCCCGTGAGAGAACCAGCCCTGTGGAAAGAGGCATCACAAAACCTGCTGAAAGCCTGGCTGTGTTTAATTGCCTAAGGAATTTGCATGGAAAAGCTTATTTTTACCTGTTAGCTTTTATGTTCTCCCTTCAAACAGCTTTAGAACATAATGTCCATCATTACTGTTTATGGGACACTGACACACACACAGAGAAAATATTGGAATATGGAAAAATGCAGAGAATTCTTCTCTCTGCCATGGGTTCTTCCCAGCAGCCACCAGTCACCCAGGCAGCAGCTGGAACACGAAGGTGAGGAGCAGCTGCAGAGAGTGATGAGCAGCTGGATCTTGGGGGAATTTGGGGCATGGCTCAGCATCTTTCCAGCTGAATTTGGAAGGATGGAATGGGAAGGTACAAGGCTCCTGGAGCAGTGTTGTTGTACCTGCCCAGCCTCTCCCTCTGCACTGAGCAGCATCAGAGCTTCCATGAGAGATCTCCATGCTCAGAGTGCTTTCATAGGGGAAGACAATGGTTTCCCCTTCTTTGGACCAGGAACCCTTTAAGATGCTGGGATTTTCACATGGCAGGTGTCAGTTTGTGCACACCCCAGTGAAGCACAGTCACATCTCCTTCAGGCCAGAATAAGCACCAAGCCCTTGCTGAGAAAGGGAAAGGAAATGGGATGGGGGCTGAAATTTCCTCCCCCAAGATAACACCAAAGCAGAATAATCGCATTTCTTGCCAAGGAGCACAAGCCTTTTGGCAGGTCGGGGATGGATCTCAGGAGCTGACACGTCTCTCTGCCGTCTACAGCTGATGAAGTGTCAAATGAGATGGAACAGAAAGTGAGACCCATCTGGGAAAGCTCCAACAGGCTGATTGATACCAGGAAGAGGAGGAGGAGGAGGAGGAGGAGGAGGAGGGTGAGATGGCTGGAGCACCACAGGGACCTGCTGCTGGTTGCTCCCACACTCAGCAAGGGGATGCTGAGGGACACTTTGGAGATGGCCAGCCCTGAGCATCTCTGTGACTCCTGAGCATCTCTGTGACTCCTGAGCATCTCTGTGACTCCTGAGCATCTCTGTGACTCCTCCTCCTCCTCCTCTCCCGCTGACCAGGGCAGGGAGGAAGCAGCCTTGGTAATTGTCAGAGCAGTCAGCAGTGACAGCAGTCATAGTCCTCAACACAAATAGCAATGATCATTAATTACTGTCCTTGTTCATTAGTGTGAGAGGGGGTCCCTGGGCAGGCTCCTCTGGAGCTGACAGGTGGCTCAGGGGTGAGCAGGCCCAGTGCTTTAAAGAAGAGCTGGCTTTAAAAACTCAGATTAACGCTGGGGTTTCAGCAGTGCAAGAACAGGGGGAGGAGGGAAATCCGTGCCAACATCACTGGCACCTCAAATCCCTGCAGTCCCTGGGCCAGGGGCTGCAATGGAAATAGGGGAGGGATGGAGATGTGCTGGAAGAGCAGTAATGCTCCTCGGGGGCACTGGGGGGGAAATGAAGCTACACCCCACACGGTATGGGAGAGTTGGTAAAGGGGAGAGAACACGTCCCTGACCTTGCCCACAGCATCTGCATCCCATACAGGGATTAATATATTTAGGGAATTTCCAGCCTGACCCTTGAACTGTCACAGTTCCCTCCATCACTCCAGAGCAGAGGGTGACCTTCACGATATGGGAGATGTCTTTTCCTAAAGGACCTTATGGAATTTAATCTGAATTATTGGGAATCTCCTTTCAGCCTAAGGAGAAACCTTTTGTCTGAGGGTCTGGGAATGCAGGCAATGATACAAGGCACAAGATCCACCACACAATCAAAAAGCCCTGCACCCTGAAAGCCAGACACACACAGCCACGGGGTGCTGTGTTCCACGATACCCCTTAATAGGATCAGCAAAACAGGGCCAGCATATAAAATACAGCTGCTTTGGAGATCACAAAAAATACTTAAATCTGCAGTGGCTCCTCACCTCTAGGGGCCTGTGAACTGGTACACTCTATCTGCTTATTTAGCTGATCCTGTTAAAAAGCTATCAGAATAAAGCAGAGAGGGGAAAAGAAAGAGAAATCTTCGTTGTGTGAACTGAGCCAGAGAAAACTTTCCCTCTAGCAAGACTCTGGCAAAAATCCCAGTCCCACTCCACTGGTGCTTTGAAATACAAACAGGAAGATCTGCTGGTCCTAAAGAGCTTTTCCCATTGCCCCGGGGCTCATTGCCCACAGAGAAGTCCTGGAGACATTCCTTGCAGAAGGAGGGATGACCTGCACAGGAAAAAGTTCGGAGATAAGGCAAGATGTGAGGAAGCAGGAGCACCCTGACTGCAGGGAAGTGTCCAGGTGAGTGCCTTGGAAGGAATAAAGCACCGGGGATTTTGTATCTGACCTGGAAATGCAGCTCCCCTATCCCCATCCCTCTGTCAGAGCTGGAGCACAGAGCCTGAGGGCAGTGGTAGGAGGATTTTGTCATGTAAAAACATCAGGAGAGCTGGGAATGGGGGAGCACTGCCACACTGGGGAGGGATGCTCAGCATCCTGATACAGACATCACCCAGCAGCCGTGCATAAGGGACAGCAGCTGCCTCACACGGAGCTGAAACCAGGAGGAAAAGCCACAAATAGAGAAAAATACAAAGATAAGGTACAAAACAAGCTTTTGCTTGCCTTGAAAAAGTTATCCAGCTCTGGTGGAGGCAGGAGGGGGAAATTCGGGCTCTGTAAGGGTCTGCTGCCCATCAGGTTTGTTCCAGCTGCTGTCACCCAGCTCCTACCAACCTGCTGCTCTTGACTCATTTATTCAGGATCCATAGTTTGGTCAGGTTTACACATCAAAGGCAATAAAGCAAAGAGCTAAGTGAGGTGTGAGAGGCACAGCAGGGTGACACAGGCCTGGGATCATTTCATGGGAAAACAGAGCCACTTCTCCAGCATCTCCTGCTGCCCTGCATGGAGCCCAGCAGCAAATTTCAGGGGAAGAAAAAACAAAGGGCAAATCCCAAAGGGTACTTAAAGGATTCCCTAATTTCCTGTGGAGAGATGAGGTTTGCTGGCCAAAAGAACAATGGAAAATGTGAAAGGATAAACAAAAGTCCATTCTGCATAATTCCTGGAAGAGGAGAGTGCCTTAATCCCTTGGACACACGGGACAACACCCAAACATGGCTTCAAGCCCTCCATATCACCCTGACAAAATCCTCACGTTTCCCACTCAGATGGAGTCCAGGAGCCTCAGGCCCAGATTCTGGACCTGTGTCAGCAACTCCTGCTGCTCACAGGCATTATTCCAGCAGATCACATTCCTGGGACTCTTTGGAGAAGTGGAAGAACCCACCCTGAAACCATCAACATACCAGCAAATAAACTTCATGCTGTTTGAATCTTTAAAATCAGTTAAGTCTGCCTTAAGGAGAAAGTTAATAGCAATATTTCAGGACAAGTGAGATTTTGGGGTGCAGCTTGTCCAGTATGACCCTAAATCCCTGAAACAGAGCTGGAATTGGCTCTTAAATGTAACCACACCATTCGTGCATGGAGATAGACTGCAGAACATCCAGCCTGGCCAAGGAGTGGCCAGGACTCATCCTGCCTGGTGCTGTCCCCATTCCTGGGCTGGGATGGTGGCAGCTGCTGCTGCCAGTGCTCAGAGCCAACTCAGCCCCAGTTGGTCCCCCCAGATGAGAATAAAATGGAAAATCCTGCGGCCCTGGCACTCAGCACACACCACGTGGGAGCTGGGGATGGCAGCGCCGCTGCCTCCAGCCCTGACCTTTATTTTCCATTAATGGACCCGAGTGAGTGTCGGCTGTGTTTGAAGCTGCATAAAATGAACTGAAAATAAGAGGGATAAACAGCAGCAGTTAAGGCTCTTTCCCCACTCCCACACTCCCCTCTTTTTTTCTTTTTTTTTTTTTTTTTCCTGGAGCAATGCTGAACCAACTGTAGCAAAGTTAGTGACACACAGCGAGGTGCTTGCAGGCACAGCAGACTGGTTGGGAACCAGCTCCCTGCCGGCTGCCTGAGCAGGGAATACAAACCCAGAGGAAAGCAGTTCTGCAGGGGGACCTCTGCGAGTCCCCAGATGTCACAAAGCATCTGGTTCAAGTGTGACCAGGACAGAGCCATCCCCCCACCGGAGCAAAATGCAATGAAAAATAAGTGAGGATCGCTAGGGCTGGAAAGGGAAGCCAAGGAACGGGAAAGTGATGCTGGGAGTTGATTAACTTTACACGGACATTCCATGTCCTGAGCAGGTGTCATCCATCCATGGATCCACCCTAATTAAGCGATTTCACCTCCCCCTTCTCTTGTAGGGTACAGAGCATCACCTTTTCAGTGAAGCCCATAAAGAAAATAAGATCCTCTTTAGGAAGAAATTCTTCCCTGGGAGGGTGGTAGGGCCTGGCACAAGGCTGTGGAAGCCTTGAACACTCCCAAGGATACCTGGAAGTGTGCAATGCCAGGTTGGACAGGAATTGGAGCATCCTGGTCTAGTGGAAGGTGTCCCTGCCCACGGCAGGGGTGGAACTGTCTGAGCTTTAGGGTCCCTTATAACCCAAACCATCCCATAATCAATGAGGATTCTCACATATGGAGCCCTTAAGCTCCATACCAAGGAAGGAACAGGAGCTGGAGGGCTCCAGTGGGAAACAACACCACCAGAAAAACTCTCATTTGGGCTTTGCCACACCCAGATTGCCATCAGAGGGAAAGAAGCCAGCCCAAAACTTTTAAAAACATTAACCTTCGCTGGTATTTGCAGAGTAAACAGGGAGCTCACACAAATTAAATGGCAATGTGTTGCTTCCTTCTGCTCTTCCAGTTTTAGGAATGCAGGTTCAGGATTCCAGTGCATGCTGTGCTAGGCTGCTAACCCTTTAATTCTTTAAATCCAAGCTCATCTCTCAGCCAGGCCTTTAATTTAAATTTCTCTGGATAGCTGCCCCATGTTTAATAAATAACTATTGACTATTTAAAGAGCACCTGGGCTGAGGTTTCCCACCTCAGGCTGGGTGCACACGTACAAACACACAGTGCCTATTACTGCCTTATTAAACCTTAGTCCTAGGCAAGAGCTTAATAGCCACTTGCTATTTAATTAGCCAGGGAGTTCAGGGCTTATTGGGGAAAAAAAAGTAAATACCAGCAGGACTGTAGCTCTGATAGCTCTGGGAAATGGTTCCTCCTTTCTTTTGCTATCCACAGAGGAAATGGCCACCCATGGCCAGCATCAAGGATGGATCTCAGCATCCCAGAATGGTTTGGCATGGAGGCAACCTTAAACCTCATCTCATTCCACTCCCTGCCATGCACAGGAACACATTCCACTATCCCAGGTTGCTCCAAACCTCATCCAATCTGGCCTTGGACACTTCCAGGGATGGGGAATCCACAATCTCTCAGGGTGACCTGCTCCAGCATCTCAGAGATGTGGGGAGGACAGGATGGTGGCTCCCACTGTCCCCTTTGATCCAGCATGGTGGGGGCTGATAAACCAGTGAAAAAGCCCCAGGCCACCTCCCATGGGGCCACCACCATGACCAGGATGAGGTGATCACCCACAAAAGCAGCCACTGAACACCCATCTGTACAAAAATCCAGCCCAGATTTGTCATCTGTGTGTCTCACTGGGTCCCCTCTTAAATCCCCACAGGAGCACTTTAACTCCTGTGCTTTGCAGCAGGTGACACGTGTGACTCCCCTTCCCCCAGACTCAGCATTCCCATAACTCACACTGCATGCCAGACATTCAAAGGTAAACTTCCATCAGGATCCAGGAGGATTTATCTCCCTGGGCTCCCATTAAGGGTAATAAGATGAAGGCAATCAGCCCCATACATTCCACTTTGGCCAGTATAAATTCCTTCATTTCATTAGATCTCTGCTGGAGTCATGGCAAGGAATGAGCAGGGATGGGGGAAAGAAAAAGAAGGGGAAGAAGAGGAAGATAAAACACTCCAGACTGCTTCTAGCTTTGCTTTCATTGGGAAAGTGGTTGGGATTAGAAATGTAGAATCCCAGACTCGTTTGGGCTGGAAAGGACCTTAAATCTCATCCAGTTCCACGCTCTGCCCTGTGCAGGGACAGCTCTCACTAGCCCAGGCTGCTCCAAGCCCCATCCAACCTGGCCTGGAACATTTCCAGGGATAGGGCAGCCACACCTTCCCTGGGCACCCTGTGCCAGTGCCTCACCACCTCACAGGGAAGAATTCCTTCCTAACATCCCACCTAGCCCTGCTCTCTGCCCATTTAAAACCATTTCCCCTTTTCCTGTCACCACCTGAATTCATGGATTCAGCAGGCAGGAGCTGGGAGGGTTCAAGGCAGCCTCCTACACCCCCTGGCAGCATTCCCCTCTCCCAGTGGACACACATTCCAGGGGTTATTTTGGCCGTTTCCTTGCAGGATTTCTCGCTGCTCGTTTGCTCCATCCCAGCGGACGTTGCCATCTGCCAGCGCGTCACCCGACAGGAGATTTTGTCAGCGCCACGGTCGGCGTCACTGTGAAGGTGACACTTCACAGGGGGCTGGCTGTGCTTTCTCTCTGCTTTCAATTTATTCACAGAGCAACTTAAAAAAAAAATAAAATAAATAAAATCCAGGCGCAACTAGAAGAGACTTTGTAAAAACAGCCATTACAAAACTCGAAGATTTCAGATGTTGTTATTGTTCCAGCGAGCCCCAGAGATAGCGGCTGAAATCAGGGCCCTGCTGTGCACTTCACAAACAGGCAAAAACCGTGCCTCCCTTCAGGAAAGGGCTGTGTTTGCTCTGAGTTGCAGCAGACAGAGGAGATTTGGTGCTAAGCTGAACGTCAGATGTCTTATCAGGCACTCACACCGAGAGATGTTAACTCTGAAACCTACTGATGGCGAGCTCAAAGTCTCCGTGCTGATTGAGTCCACTTGCTCAGCGACTCTCTGGTTGTTCCTCCCTCTGCCTTCTGCTTCCTCTCCAAGTGACAATCCCTTAGCACCCCAAAACCAGCCCAAAGAGGGCGGTCAGACACCATCAATCCCATAAATTAACCCGCACAGAGCTGAGTGGGACACAGTTAGCATGGCCCAACATCCTCTGCACCATCAGGTTCTCCTGCTCCTCCTGCTCCTTCCCTGGCTGGACACAGGGTCTGGACAATCTTTGCAAAGCTCCAGTGCCGTTGAGCCAAGCCACCACTTCCCTGACATGACATTTGTTATCCCTACTTACCAACTTGGCTTCATTTTAAAGTCATTTGCACTGATTACTCTGACTGCTGCCTTGGGTAGTCAATGACTTAGATTAACTAATCACAGCACACAGAAAAATATTTTAAATGTATGTATATTCACCTAAATTCCTTTAATGTCCTGCTTTGCAGCATCTTGGCTTAAACTGATGTCCACTTGTTCCTCTAATCTGACACAAGCTCAAAGAGTCTCGTGGCATCAATCGGCTCAATTCCCTTCAGAAATGTGTAAGCCCTCAACGAAGCCCCTTCTTAATCCCCTTTTTGCCAGTGATTACAGAGCTGGTGTCTCTAACTCAGCCTGGATCAGAGTCCCCATGTCCTCACCAAGCTGCCTTTGTTCTCCTGGCAGTGCAGTGTCACTCCTGCAGTGTCACCAAGCCCGTGGTCACCTCCCCTGGTGTGGTCTGGGACAGAGCCTTAATGCATTCACAAACTGCTCAGCCTTTGGGGAAGTTTGGATCCACATATTCGAGAGTTTCAGGAAAAGCAGCAGACAAGAGAATTGTAATTTAAATCCAAAAAAAAGGGGCAAGTTCAAATTCTGAATTAAATTCTTGATTATGGCAAATCTACAGCAGAAAATAAATTCCCTGGAAAAGCATTGCTTTGAAGAAGCAGCTCAGCACCTCTCCCATTCCATTTCCACTCATTTTATCCCCCATTAAAATCATGTTGCCATGCAGACACCCCACTCCTTGCTCTGGAGGTGATGGCAGCTCTCCTGAGCTCACTCTGAAAAGTCACGGATACCTCTGGCTCCAGGGCTTGCACTGAGACTTAGCACAGAATTCCAGCATCACGGAATTCTTTGGGTTGGAAAGGACCTTAAAGACCCACCTTGTTCCAACCTTTTGCCACGGGCAGGGACAAATTTCACTACATCAAGTTGCTCAGAGCTCCCTCTAAAGGGGGGAAATGGATGCCTTAAGTTTTAGGTTTTTCTGTTCTGCTTTGGTGCACAGCTTTTAGTTTTATATTAAGGGTTACCAGGATCTTTTCACAGGGTAGTGAAGACAAAACAGTTCCTTTTCCAGCTGGGGACTCAAGGACAATCTCTTCAAACTTCAGGCCCTAAGCATAAATAATGTGGAAAGAGGAGGGTGGGCAGGCAAGCCAGGAGGATGAAACTTCATGATTTGAGGTTATTAATTGGACAGTTCTGTATGCAAATGGACTGAAACCTATAAAAATGTGAGATCTTGTGACCAAGCCCTCCTTTGTTTCCATCCTGGAGCCATCCAGGCAGGGCCATGACTGTGGCACTGGCACTGCCAGGGTGTGGCCTTTGAAGGCTCCTCAATAAATATCCATTTTATTCCTCTTGACTTTGTCTAGCCTCTGTTCCAGCTCCTCTAGGCATCACATCCAACCTGGACCTCTCCCTTCTTCCCTTCTTCCACGTCCCTCGTGCAGGTGGGAACACCAGGGCTATGGGCATCAGGAAGGGGCTGTGGAAAGGGCAGCTCTGAGGGCAGACAGACACACAGCCAGGCACTCAGCCCTGCCTCTGCTGCCTGCTGGGATGGACTGTGGTGCTTTAGCATTCAACAGACTCCTTCCAGCCTTGGCACCGGGAGGAAAAGCAGCTGCAAGAGCCAGGGCCAACTCTCGAACATGCCTTAGGCACAGGTCGTAAACACACACATGGAGAGGCTGCTCCGAGGAGCAGGGATTCCAGCTCGGCAGGGAAAAAACAAATGGCTGACCAGCAGGAGCCTGCTCTGCCCACGGCTTGTGGGAGCCAGGAAGGGCTCTGCCCAGCAGTGCCAGGCAGCTGCTCCCCAAAAGGGAGGGGAGAGGCTCCAGGCATCCAAACCCTGTGACACTGGCATCAGTTGGAAGAGGAGGAGGAAGGAGAGGAGGAGGAAGGAAGGAGAGGATGCTGCTTTGTTGTTTCTACAAAGATGCTCTGTGTGTTTGCACCGGGGGAAGGGACAATGCAGAGCTGGCAGCAAAAGCAACCCACACCTATAAGGAAAATCCCTGAGGATGCAGCCTGGGGATACAGCAGAGACACTCTGGGATGGGCAGGGGTGGCACGATGCCCATGAGAGGTGCAGTGATTTCCCAAGCAGGCCAGGATAAGCCCATGGCTGGCAGCACTGGAGAACATCCTCTCAGCCCTTCTCCAACCAGCCTTTCCCATTTCCAACCCCATCAGCACTTCCCAGTGCTGCAATGAGCTCTGTCCAGCCTCAGAGACCTGCAGGTGGGTTTGGAGGGGACTCAGTGTGAGCCACAGGTCTGAGGGGATCATGGAGCAAGGGAGGGAGGAGAAGAGCAGGAAGGCCAAGCTGAGCCACCTGCACATCCTGGACTGAGGATGCTCAGCAATAGTTGCAGCTGCAGAAATCATGTTCCCCCAAATTATCTTTTCTTTTTTTTTTTCCTAAATCTTCAGAACAAACACTGGGGTGAGGGCCAGGATGTGGTGTGTTGAGGATCAGGAGTTGGCAGGATGAGGGCAGGGAGGATGGCAGGGTGAGGGAGAGGAGGATGGTGAGGTGAGGGAGGGGAGGATGATGAGGTGAAGGAGGGGAGGATGGCAGGGTGAGGACCTGCAGGATGATGGGGTGAGGGAGGGGAAGATGCTGGAGTAAGGAAGGGAAGGATGGTGGGGTGAGGACCACAGGCTTTTTCCACGGCTCGTTTTCGCCATCTAGTGCTCAGCTCCCTCTTCCATGGAAAACCAGCCAAAATCACGGATTATTTTACAAGTACAGTGCAGAATAAAAACCCTGCATTTCTATGTCAGTTCAGATTTGGCCCCTGTGCACCTGAAGTCCCAAAGCACGACATGGTCATAAATTAACATATTTGGATCATTTTGGAGTATTTTTTTTTGCAAGAGAACAAAACTGAGCTATCCCAGATTGTCACAGAAACACATTCTTCATTAGCTTTGAAAAATTACTGTGTGTGCCTCAGTTTCCCCAAGTAGAGGAAAAAGTCTCTCTTTAACAACACAGAGAAAATTATCTCTTGTCATACCTCATCAGTATTCTGAGAACCACAAGGGAGGGAAGTTTGCCAATATCTTCTTGAAGGATAAACACCTGAGTACAGGATATTTTCCATGAGATCCGAAATGCAAAGGAAAAGCAGATTTTTATGTCCATCAGCATGTCCCACATCAACCTAGATATTTGCTAACTCAAAACCAATATATTGACAGGAAAAGCACATCGAGTCCAAGGGGTAAAACACTGGAGCAATTGTCCAGAGAGCTGGTGCACTCTTCATCCCTGGAAATGTTCAAGGCCAGGTTGGATAGGGCTTGGACCAACCCGGTTTGCTCTCCCTGCACATGGCAGGGGTTGAATTAGAGACCTTTGAAGGTCCTTTCCAACCCAAATTATTTTACAATTCTATGATCCCCTCGGGGGAGGAGCGCTAGGGATGCTCTGAGCTGAGCAGGAAGAACAGTCCCAGCCTCATGAAAAGCTGCAGCAGGAACCACACAGGGCAGAAAATGAAGAGCCAGAGCTCAGCTCAGCACTCTGAGCCCATTTTTCTCTCTGTGGGATTGCTCAGCTGCTGCAGGCAAGGCAGTGCTGCCTGGGAAGGGTGGTCCCCAGCAGCCCCTGCTGTCCCCAAAGTGCCACCAGGCTGCCGTGCCGTGCCGCAGGAGGGCATTGCCATCTGCTGACAGGCTGCAGCCCTGCACGCTCCTGCAGCAAGCCCTGCCTGCTCCTGCTCCAATTTCTGCTCCTGCTCCTGTTCTTGCCCTTGCCTCTGCTCCTGTTCCTGCTCCTGCTCCTGTTCCTGCTCCTGCTCCTTCTCCTGCTGCAGCTCCTGTTCCTGCTCCAACATCTGCTCCTGCTCCTTCTCCTGCTTCTGTTCCTTCTGTTCCTGCTCCAGCTCCTGTCCCTGCTCCTTTTCCTGTTCCTGCCTCTGCTCCTGTTTCTGCTCCTGCTCCTACCCCTGCTCCTGCTCCTACCCCTGCTCCTGCCCCTGTTCCTGCTCCTGCTCCAGCTCCTGCCTCTGCTCCTGCCCCTGTTCCTGTTCCTGTTCCTGCTCCTGCTCCCCTCCAGGCCCTGGGGATGGAGCCCAGCAAGCCCGGGCTGGAATCTCCCATTCCAGGCAGGATGATGCTCCTGGCCCAGGATGTGCCCAGCTCCATCCCAGCAGGCTAAAGGCAGCCTCATCCACCAGCAGTGGCTTCTGCTCACGAGTGAATAATCAGCTTATTACAGATTCAGATAGAAAATCATAATATTTGCTAATCACAATATTAATTTCTTGCTAATTGGCTGCCTGATGGCACAGGCAGAGCAAGGGGGCACCAGCTGGCTGCCGAGGCAGGGCCTTCCCTGGCTGCTGCACAGAGCCGGAGGTTTTGGCTTCTTCCAGCAAAGTCGGGTGCAGGAGTCAAGTCCTCACTCCACAGGACGGGAGAATCTGCAGCCTTTCTTGCCAGAGGGATCCTCACCCTCCTCTGAAACCGAGGGCAGGAGGAGGGGAAGGGGCTCGGGCAGGGAAACTGAGGCATAAAACCACCACTCGATAGGGAACAGGAGAGGAGCAAAGCAGAGGAGCCAGAAGCTCTGAGCAGTGTTTTGACTCTTGCACCTTCTTTTTTGTAGCATCCCATCATGAAGTCAGCGCTGCCACTCCCCATCCCGCTCCAGGACTGTCCCCACGGCCTCTCCCTCGGGAACAGGGGCTTGGGGAGGAGGAGGGAGGCACTTCACAGGTAACCCCTCTGCACGGAGCCTGTGCGACATTATGCAGGTTGGATGCCAGGCAAGGCTGATCACAGAGTCATTGCTGCTGCTGCTGCTAATGAGGCCCTTAGGCTAATTAAAAAGACGAGTAGAACACAAAAACATAATGAGGAGCCAGTTTATCAGTCAATCGGAGGACATGAATATGCCAATAAAAGTTTGAACTGCCTCCTTGCTGCCAGCATCCCGGCGCTGGCCCAGCCCAGGGCTGGATGGGGACCACTCACCGAAATGGTTTTGTGCTTCCCAGCTCCTGGCTGAGGACAAAACGGGAGGAGGAGAGGCCGGGAAGAGGTGTGCAACCTCCTCTCTGCCCACCTGGCACGCGGCTGTTTGCTTTTACTGCACAGAGGATGAGAGCTTGGAAAGCAAATAGTGAAGGAAGCTTGGGGGCTCATCCTCTTGGGAGCTGGAAGTCCCCAGGGGCATGGGGGGACTCCTCAGCCCCAGCCCTGTCACCTCACACTCTGGGCACCACGCTTTGTACCCACTGGGGACAGCACCGACGTTTCAAGGCTCTTCCCTGGCCAGCACCTCCATCTGTGAGCACAGAACTGCTCAGATCCCTGCCTGGGCTTGCTCTGGATCCCGAAGGATGAAGGATGCTGTGGGAGGCTCCATCTAGCCAAGTCCCTCTGGGCTGTGGTCCCCTCCTCTGGCTTTCCCATTAGTCTCTAACCAGGCAGAACGAATGGGCAGGAGAGGCTGCAATCCTGCTGCCAGAGCATTATTCTTGTCATTAATGTTATCATTATTATTATTATTATTCTCCCTGTGGCAGGTTCAGCCAGTGAGAGCTGCAAGGGAACCACGGGGCCAGCAACCTGAAAGGACCCAAAACCACGGAAAGGTCCTGCCTGGCCCCAGCTGGGGGGTCCCAGATCACCCACAGCCCCCACCCAGGCACCCAGCTCTGTTCCCTGTTCCCTCCAAGCCAGGTACTGGTTTTGGGGCTGTTTTTTGGGGATGTTTTTGCTGACAAACAGCTTCTGTGGTTTCCTCGCTCAGCTCTCTGGCCCAGCCTGTGGATGAGCCAGGAAATCTCAGGGGTGTCTTTGTGATAAACAAATGTAAATACTTAAACCTAAACAGCAGCAGCTGGAGCTGCCGTGCCTGGGCACCCCAGGGCACCCCTGGCACGGCTGCAGCAGGGGATGGAGGGGAGGAGGAGAGATGCTCTGTGCCTGGCAGAGAGCTGCAGGGGGGTGGGAATGGGAAAGGGCAAAGCAGCACCATAGGAAGGATGTGGGGAAAGGAGGGGACGTCCAGAGGAAGAGAGATTTGGGAAATCACGCTTCCTCCAGCCTATCAGACACTGCCTGCACGTCCAGGCACCTGAATTCCCAAGCCAGCCCCTGATTCTTGCCGTGCCACACGTTCCCTTGCAGGTGAGAGATTCCAGACCTATCAGTAGAGCTGTTCCTCCCGGGCTGTAATTCACTGCAGCCATGCTGATGCTTTGCAAGAGGAGCTTCATTGGCGGTCCCTGACCCCGGGGCTGGGGCTGGGCCGTCCCCCGAGCTGCTCCCCACACTCAGATTCTGATTTGGCAGCAGCCACCCAGGCAGGGGACAGCTGGCAGCACGGCACAGGCTGGCTCTGCCTGCAGGAGATGCTCCCTGCAGTGCCCTCCTTCAGACCAGATGCAAAGATTTCCTCTTATTCAGCATATTTACAGCACTCTCCTTTCGTACGACCCTAGAAACTTCATGTAATTAATCCCACTGGTGCACAGTCACTCCCTAAATACACCCCTGGGTAGTCCAGACAGGCCAGAGCCTTCCTGCTGCATCTTCCTGTACTTAAAGTGGGATTACAAAAAAGAGGGAGAGTGACTTTCTACAAGGGCATGGAATGACAGGACACAGAGGGATGGTTTTAAACTAAAGGAGGAGAGATTTAGATTCGATATTAGGAAGAAATTCTACCCACTGAGGGTGCTGAGGGCCTGGCACAGGTTGCCCAGAAAGGCTGCGGGGTCCCCATCCCTAAAACTGCCAAGGACATTGGACAGGGCTTGGAACAACCTGGGATAGTGGAAGGTGTCCCTGCCCGTGGTAGGGAGTAGAATGAGATGAATTTGAGAGTCCCTTCCAATTCCAACCGTTCCATAATTCTAGGATTCTGTGACCCCAGCTTTGGGGGAGCCCCCTGTCTCTTTTCGAGGAGCCCCCCTGCAGCCCCAGAGCCTCTCCCCTGGCTGCCAGGCAGGCTCCGAAATGGAGCTGCTAATTAAATTACACTGCCAGCCAAAACTGCTTCGTCAAGTAAATAAATAAATAAAAATTAGAAGGTCATCAAAGCTGTGTTTGGAGACCATCTCATTAGCATACATCTGCATAGTAATGAAGGGAAAAAAAGGCCATTTAAAGAGAGCTGGTAATTTACCCAGCCAAGTAAACTTCATTACCTTTAAGTAGCGCCCACGACAAGCACTAATTCACACCTTTAACGACCCTGGCACAGATGGCAGAGAGGACAGGGAAGGCTGGGGCAGCCCAGGTGCCCTGGGTCCCCCGGAGGCTCTGCTCGGTGGTGGGGTCACAGCAGCACCCCCAGCACCCTCAACACCCACCCCGGCCCCAAAGCTTCGCCATCTGGGGGTGCCACAGCTGGGTCGTGGCAAATTGAGGGTCTCTGCTTCAGCTCCTGCACGCCAGGGAAGCCGAGATCCCCCTGGATTCCCCAGAGCACAGCAAACCACCCCAGCTCCGCACCAGTGCCACCAGTATCACCAGCCTGGCACGGCAGATTAGGGCGGAAAGATTAGGGAGGAAAAGGAGGAAAACGGGGCTGTCCTCCTGCCTTCAGATACCCCAGCACCCCGTGCATCCTCCCAGCATTTTACTCCACGGCGGAGCCTTGTAGTACCCATCAGAGCCGTGCGAGGCCAGCACAGCCCCGCGCTCCATCCCTGCCTCTCCACCAAACGCAGCATCCCATTTCTCCGGGCTGGTGGGTTGTATATTTATTTCCAATGAGGTCAGGAGTATCAAGGTTGTAAAATAACATATTTCCCCCTGTTTTCTTCCCAGATCTCATACGAAACGCTTCCGAAGTCAATTATCTCCCGGCGGCTGAGCTCCCAGCTTGGCTCTGCCTTGTGGCACAGCAGACACCCCGTGGGAGCCAGAAACAGGGCTGGGGGGCTGGGGGGTGAAGGGGAGATGGGAGGAGGGAAAACACAACGTCCTGGTGGGGATTTCAAGCCTCCAGAGTGACAATTCCTAGCAAAGGACAGACGGCAGCACTCCGAGAGCTGGAGCTGGCATGGGAATTCCAGCTGGGAAGGGTGCAGGAGCCTCCAAGGTCCTGCTCCCACCACAGCACAGAGCTCACAGCCAGCTGTGTGCAGAGATTAAGGCACCACCTTCTGGTAGGCAGGAGGAGGAAAGGGATGCAAGCATGCCCAGGTTGTGTGGCTGTGCCTTGAATTAGGGCAGGGCTATTTGCCCAGAGAGTTCTTGCAGAAATTCCCCCCTTCCTTTTATGGCCTCCTTGAATTCAGCACAGTTTTTTAGGATAAGGACTCTCTTTTTCCTATAGGCTCCATCCTCAACCCACAGAAATCAAAGATTGCTTTGTTGGAGTCACAGAGCTCCAGGGAGGGACTCAAAGAGGCAAAAAGTCACCAGCCCACCTAGCAGGTCAAGACTCCTGGGAAATTTAGCTTCAAGCCCCTCTCGAAGTCAAACCAAAACCTCAGTGTTCCTTCAGACCACTCCCCAGCCATAGGGAACATGGGCCACTGTTCCCACTGTGCCACCCAAGGCCATGAAACTGGCCATGAAGCCAGGACAACATCCTCGTTTGTTCCTTCCCTTTTTCCAGGACAACATCCTCGTTTGTTCCTTCCCTTTTTCCAGGACAACATCCCTTCCCTTCCCTTCCCTTCCCTTCCCTTCCCTTCCCTTCCCTTCCCTTCCCTTCCCTTCCCTTCCCTTCCCTTCCCTTCCCTTCCCTGTATTTTTCTAAAGAGCGTTTTTGGGGGTTTTTTTTGCCATGTCTCATTTCATTCCTCATCAGATGCTTTCCCAGAGCATAATCCCGGCTTGTCAGGCAGCCCTTGCAGAAAGGAGTAAATCCTGTTTGATCCATTCCTGTGCACTTTGAGCATGCAGAGAAGCACCTGAGGCACAAACACAATTCCCGGGTGCGGGGGGGGGTGCTGGGCTCCTTAATTACCCGGCCCCAGAGTCCTTTAGCTGCGGTGCAAAGCGCTTTAACACGGCTCTTCCCCAGCTTATTTCCAGCCTGGTTCTCTCTCCCTTTAACTCAAGCACAGCCATAACGAGCCAACAATTGCCGGAAAACAATATCAACGTTTTTTAAAAGACAAGGTCGGGGTTATTTCTTTTCTCTCTCGCTGTCATGAGACAATAGCGAGGATGATGGTGGTGATTACTGGGAATTTCACGCTGTGATTGAGGGCCTACAATAAGCAGGACATCATTCATTGTCTGGGTTCAAACTGAAGGACAGGAAATTTAGGTTTGATCTACGAAAGAAATTCTTCCCTGTGAGGATGGCGAGGCCTCGGCACGGGCTGCCCAGGGAATTTGAGGCTGCCCCTGGATCCCTGGCATCCCAGGCCAGGCTGGACAGGGTTTGGAACAGCCTGGGACAGTGGAAGGTCCCTGCCCATGGCAGGGATGGGTCTGGATGGGCTTTAAGGTCCCTTCCAACCCAACACAGTCTGGGATTCTATAAAAAGATTCTATTTTGACATGAAGACCTGGATGAAAGGCTGATAGTGCGTGTTTCTGCCTCTAGGATAAGATGTTTATGGATTTGTTGCAGGCTGCGTGCTCGGCCAGGGCTGGCTAACCAGGATCACCGACAAACTCCTTAACTAGAGAGCGCTTCCACCTCTCTTTCCACGGAATATTCCCACCCCACAAGTGAGGCAGTTTGGACACGGACCCCCGAGATGGGGACCATAAAGACATCTTAAACTGGTGTGACTGAGTCTGACCCAGACCCCAAAACACCCTCTCGCTGCACAGCTACCCTCGGGCTACTGGGGCTGTGTCGCGTTAACCAGACCCATCTCAGAGCAGCTGGAGCCATAGGAACGCGTTCGAATCGGAGGCTGACCCTCCGAGGCAGCACGGAGATTGTCACCGAGTATTTGCATTGCCACAACGCACGGGTGGCTCCATTACGGCCCTTTCTGAGCACTCGTAATTACCGATGTATCCTGCAACCCTCAGCGAAGGCAATGTTCCACTATTGCTTCCCATTAACAGGCGGTGATCTGCGATCCAGGGAGGCGAGGAAAAGGGTTTGCAAAATAGCACTGAAATCATGCTGGAAGTGCTCAGCAGGGTTTGCAAAAGCATCTGTGTGAGTACCTGACTTGTTCTGCTACTTGGATAAAATCCGCCCAGGGCATCAAAACTAAACCTGGTCACCCATGGCACGGACTTAAGGTCGTCCTAGAAGAGCATCAGAGGGAAGCAGAGTTCCAGAAGAACATCACATCCACCAGATCCATCCCACCCACCCTGGCAGCTGCCTTGGGGGGTGACAAGGTGTCACTGGTAGCATTGCTGTATTAAAATGTGTTATAAACGCCTTCTTCTCCCATCCCTCCTCGGATTCCCCTCCTTTGTCTTCTCCTTCCATTCCTGTCTGGGTACCTCTTCCCTGCCTTCTCCTTCCATCCCTCCCCCGGGTACCTCTCCTTTGCTTTCTCCTTCCATCCCTCCCCCGGGTACCTCTCCTTCGCTTTCTCCTTCCATCCCTCTCCCCAGATTCTCTCCCCTGCCTTCTCCTTCCATCCCTGTCTCTCCTTATTCCTTATTCCCTGACTTCTCCTTCCATTCCTCCCTGAGTAAATCTTCCCTGACTTCTCCCTCCATCCCTCTCCCCAGATTCTCTCCCCTGCCTTCTCCTTCCATCCCTGTCTCTCCTTATTCCTTATTCCCTGACTTCTCCTTCCATTCCTCCCTGAGTAAATCTTCCCTGACTTCTCCCTCCATCCCTCCCTCAGGTACCTTTCCCCCGCCTTCTCCTCCTATCCCTCCCTGAATTCCTTTCCTTTGCCTTCTCCCCCCATCCCTCTCCCTGGATTCCTCTCCCCTGCCTTCTCCCCCACATCCCTCTCCCCGGATTCCTCTCACCAGCCTTCTCCTTCCCCAACCCCACCACACCCCCCAAATCCTTTTCCCCGGCTGCAGCCATGAAAGGCAGGGCACCAGACAAAGTTGTGTTGCAAAGTAATTGCACCTGGAAGGCAGAGCCACCACTGCGCCCAAACACCGGGCGCTGCCTCTTTGAAATCTGGGAGAAGAGCTCCGGAATACATTGGGAATAAAAACAACAAAGAAGAAAATTGGGACAAGCTGCACTAATACAGTGGAGGTGGGAGCAGGCAGTAGCTGGAGAGTGGGGGTGGAATGATTCTCCTTATTCCCACGTGAGATCTATAGACATACATATAATATCTATATAATTTTAATGTTTTTTTAAAAGCTGTTCCTACTTTTTCCCCCTCATTAAAATCCAGCCTCATTTCAGCTGCTGTACCATTACCTCCAGAGAAATCCAAGCCATGGATGTGGCTCACAGAGATGTCTCTAAGCCACTTCTACGACATCTCTTTCAGGAAGCAGCAGTGACCCAGCTAGGGAGACACTGAGCTGGTCAAAACTCATGCAGCCCAAACCCTACAATCCCATGTGCAGAGTGACAGAGATGAATAATCCAAATCCTACTTATCTTTTTTTTTTTTTTTTTTTTAATTACTGTTACTTTTTAAACCCCTTAGGGTGCAATTCTTTGGATTTACATTTCTTCTGGCCCTGGGCTCTGGGCTGGCAGGCACTCACAGGCAGCAGTGGGAGATGGATGATTAACACAAGCAGACAGGGACACCCTGGAAATCTGTGCTGCCCCCTGGAAATTACCCAGCTGCTCACCTCGTGCATCACTTCACAAAGGTGATCCTGCTTGAAGCCCAATGTATTATCCCCATTTCTTTTTATAATCCCTTTTATTTTGTTTCTTAAAGCACCTCACTTCAGCAATAACTTGGAGAGATGTCTTGGGATGCCAAATAACAAAATGCATTTCCGCAGCGGCTTCATAATTAATGTTTGCATCGTTTATCTTTCATGGAAAGATTATTCTGACTAACGAGGTTCTGGGCCACTAATTCATTACAGTGCCTTGTCACTTCCTGCTCCTTCTTATTACCCAGAAATAGACTCATTAGTCAGAGTGCAATGACAGGGAGAAATTGTGTTCGTTAATTTAATTCCTCGTCTCTCCCTTTCTGGGTCGGTGTTTGTCCAAAATCAGGGATTAGAAGGAGAGGGAGGAAATAGGACCTGTTGCAGTGCTCGGTGCTTCCCCAGTGATTTCCATCGTATTTTGGGGAGGAAGCTCAGTCCAGCACACACATGCAGGGATGGCTCATCTGCCAGGCTTTAGCCTCAAAGCTTTTCCAGGGCCTGGGAATTGTTGGATTGAAGTTGCATTTTTCCCATCGGCCGCACTCAAGGGATGGAGGGAATCATCTACCCCTGTCTTGGCTGGAGCTGAAGCAAACCAAACCCTTCCCAGATCCTGCTGAACCCACTCCCTTTTCCCTACAATAAACTCCCTGTCGGGGATTTCCCACCTCGCTGTGATGGAATTACAGCTCCATATTTCATGATTATCCATTTCTCTTTCTGTTATCACTCACTGTCTTGCTCCCAGTGGCATTTCCAGCTGGACATCCCTAAAAAGCCACAAGAATCATGGAATTTGAAGTTCAAAGGGACCAACAAGGATCATAGAGTCCAGCTCCTGGCTGCTTAGGACACTCCAAGAATCCCATCCTGTGCCCAAGCATTGGTTAAACATTCCTTGAACTGGGAGCCTTGAATCCATGACCATTTCCCTTTGGAGCCTGTTCCAGTGCCCAAGGGAGCTTTCCCCCAAGCAGCAAACAAAGGGAAGAAAAAAAAAAAAAAAAGAATAGTTGGGCAAGGAGAGGGAAAATCCATCCCAAATGAGAAAGGATAAAAGTGACCACTTCCAGCTCATCCTTCCTCATGCAAGGCAGAGGTCCAGGGGACAGGCAGGGGAAATTACAGAAGGAGCAAAAGCTCTTTTATCCCTTCCTACATGTCCTAAACCCCGAGCAATTTGTGTAACACCTGCAGTATTTAACACATTTAATACAGCAAAGGCAGAACCCAGCAGGGCACCGTGACCGAGAACCGGCTCAGAGGCATCTGCTGCCAGGGCTGCCCAGCAGGGAAAAGGTTAAAACCCCTTGGATTTACACAGGTTTGGCGGCTCGTTCCTGGTTCTCCGACAGGTAATTACAATAATTGTGAGGTGTAAACACTTTACAGAGATCGAAAACGGGGGTGTGAATGGGAGAGGGATGAGGACAAGCAAGATCAAAGGAAAAATTATTAAAATCTATATAGTGCCGCTTCCTAATTCCTGTCAAGTCTGATAGCGGGGCTGGAGGGGCGAAGGAGCAGCCTGGGTGCTGCGTTAATCTCCCAACCCATAAATTCCAAACCATTTTTTGTTAAATCATACACGGAGACCTCAATCCAGCACCACGCCAAACCCAGCCCTGCCCAGCGCCGCGGGACACCTTTGATATTCCCGACACCGAACCACTGAGGGATGCACGAGCTCATCATTTTGGGGAAGAAATTACTTAATTTCTTACTTTTCCAAGCGGGATCCGAGCAGAAGCTCTGGAGCTTGGGGCTGCTTTGACTTTGCGGTCCCCCCATCAGCGATGCTCTAATCTGCTCTCGGCAGGAGGATCCGCTTTTCCCGGCGGGATCGGCTATTAACAGTTGACGTTTAGTTTAAACAAAGCCTTGAGATTGTCCAAATATTTGCCTCAAACACGCTTCGTGTTTTGCCTCTCGGCTCGGCTCCCCTCGGGGGTGTTTCGCTCTGTTTTTCCCATCCATCCCGGGTCTCCCGGGCCGCCCGGAGCGCGGGGATGGATCTCAAGCATCACCCGATAAACCTCGAGTTTACGCATCCACTCCCTCCCTCTCCCTGAAACAAAACATCAAAGTGAAGGGGAAATTATCTTCTTGGAGCAAAGTGGGTTTTAAGTCATTCACTTTTCATTTTCCCTTCTCTTCTGCAAATCCGAGCGGGAGAAAAAAGAACACCGAAGTTCAACACGGAAATAAAAACACTGACTTTTTTTCAAACTCTCGTTTTCCTCACAGCTCGCCCCCAAAAAGGTTCGATTTATACTTTTAATATAACTAATTATTTGTGGGATGTGCTTCAGCTCCTGCATGCTTTGTCTCCTCCCCATGCCTCCATCCCTGCTCCTCCTGAAACCTTCACACTGGAGCAGCAAAACAGGCTTGGCAAAGGGTTTGATACTTCCTTTTGGTAAAGAAAATAAGCAGCTGAAAACCAAGAACATGGCTTAAAAAAAAAATTCTCCTCACAGCAAGCTGCTAATAAAGAACAGCAGTTCCAGAGAATCCCAGGGAGCTGCTCATCCATGCAAACCTGGGGTGGGATTTCATGGAAATAACAACTTCCTATAGAGCTGTGATCTCCATGGCCTGTATTTATTCTCTCCCAGCCTCTTTTCCTAGTTCTGCCTTCAACTGAGTCAAAAAATGTAGATTTCCACATGTTTCTCCAGCTCAGCTGGAGCTGAGCTCTTGGGATAACCCTTGGAGCATCAGCGCCAGCGTGCACAGAGTGGAATTCACTCAGTGGTCAACTCGGTTATGAGGAGCAGAAATGGAGATGAAAAATAAAGAAAGAGCTGACAACAAAGGTTAGAACCCGCTGTTCTGCACTCCTCTGGGCTCCAGAGGAATGCTGGGAGGAGGGATGTGCTGCTCTTTGCTTAGGCTGGGATTTTTGCTGTTGTTTACAGGTATTTTTGTCTCTCCCAGACTCCCAGCTCAGCCCTGCAGCCGCACTCCTGCTCGGCAGAGCCCCGTCCTGCTCATGTACATGTGGTTATAAAGTCATCTTGCTGCAGAGCAAAATGGGGCAGGAAACAATAACTCTTCCCCAGCCATTCCTGGATGGTGCCCAGGGTATTTGCTGCTGTAATTCAGGTTTGTCTTGCCAGGCCAAACCTTTCAGGAGAAGTCAGCACACACGCAGCAGATCAGCCTGGAACGGCCCCCAAGAAATTACCTCATTCCTACCATCAGCAAAAGCAGCTCCCAGTAAATTATCCCAGATATTCACACGTGGTTTCCAGAGGCAGCAGCCCAGAAAGACAAGAGGAGGGTTTGCCCCCATTGCTAGGAGCTTTTAGGGATGGGAGGGATGCACAAGGAGATGTCCAGTGTCATTGCAATACATATTGCAGAGCTCAGAGAGCACTTCCATGCTCTAACTGGATCCAGTTCCATGTCTGTCGTGCTTCCCCCCACACCAAAGCACCAAAACATCATCCAACATCATTAATAAAACGCTCCAGTGAGCCATCATATCCATACTTGACCCTCAGCACATCCACTCCACTCAAATCCCACAGCAGCACCCAAAACCCGGGAGTGACCCCCATGCCCCCAGTCCTGACCACCAGCACGAGCTTCTCTTCCCAACAGTATCCACCCCTGCTACCCTACAGCTGCTGGGAAGGCCCCTCCTGAGGATTTTCCCTACGATTTTCTCAAAACTGGACACACCAGAGGATTTTGGGGTGGCTGGATGTCCCCCGAGGGCTGCACCCCTTCCCTGGACTGGTGGCAGTCCCCACCTGGAGTCACCTACCTGGGCAGCTTTTGGATGCCTCTCTCCTGGTGCCACTGGCTGCTGTGCCTGTGTGGCTCCTTCCCTGCATGTCTTATCCCCCCTCTCTAAAAAAAAAATAATCCAACTTTGCCTCAAGGATAAGTAGAATAAAATGTCACTTACCTATTAGGGGGAAAAAAGAGAAGAAAGAGGGAAAGTATTACACACGTATTCTTTGAAATCAGGTCAGCTTAAAGCTTTGAAATGGCAAAAATTGAAAGATATTTTCCTCCCACTTCTCTTCCTCTCTTTTTTCCCAACTCTTTTAAAGGACTCTCTACTTTCAAAGGTTTCCTGGAGTCCAGTTTTCCCTCTGGTATGGTTGGGTTTGTTTTTTTTTTCTCTATTCTCAGCCAGTGCCCACCTCCTCCTGTCCCACATGTGTTCACATGGCTGCTTCCCCCCTGAGGGGGTGAAGGAAAGAGCTGGAGAGGAGCAAAATAACAAATAAAGAATGTGAAAGCAGAGACTTGCAGCATGGTTGAGGATGGAAGGGACCTGAGAGATCTTTTAGTTCCACTAGACCAGGTCCAGCCTGGCCTTGAACACTTCCAGGGATGAGGCATCCACAGCCTCCTGTTCCATGGAGGAATTCATCTTTGGTGGCTTCATCTTCACACATCTCAGCACATCCCATGCAAGGGATGGGAAATCCAAGCACAAGGGGAGCTCTGGAAATCTTCCTGCTCCTCCTGCAGCTCAGGACTCGATGCATGGCTTTCTCAGCTCATTCCTGGACAATTTAAGGCAAATTCTCCAGTCCTCATCCTTTCCAGTGCTATCTGCAGCCTAACAGGCCCTATCTCTAAGGAAAGCTGAGTGCCAAAAAGAGATATTTGTTATTAAAGAGCACTTTTATCATCCCCATCCATCTGCCTGCCCACCTTTACAGCACATATATGAGCTACAGATAGAAAAGCTCAAATGTAGGAATGTGATGCACAGCCACACTTGCTCCAAACGGGAAGGGGGAGAAATTTGGTCTCATCCCTCCTGATCCCTCTGCAAAGCACCTCCAGCCCCATGAGCTGCCTGGAGGGGGATGCCAAGGGTGTATTTAAGACGTGGTGGTTATTCATTCAGGCTAAGCATCGCGCTGACAATTCCCACCAGGAGCAGAGGGAACAGCTGGAGGACCCCTGCATCCATCCATATGCCTCTCCCATATGCAGGGCTGCAGCAGCAGTGACAGGGGCTGTCACACTGGGAGCAGAGCACGTCCTGCTGCAGCCCGGGCTGGTCTGCAGCGCTCCATCCCCGGGTCCTGCTCCTTCCAGGGCAGGGTGGTGGGTGGTACCGAGAGCAGGGCACGCACAGAGCCCCTCCTGCTCCAGCCTGGCTCAGCCCATCGCTCTGGGGACGGGGTTTTATTGCAGAGCCCCGGGCTGAGGCAGCCGAGCAGCCCCTGTCTGGAGCACTGGGCACTCCATCACCTCCATCCCTGCAGCCACAATGTCACAGTCTGCTGCCAGTGCTTCATCCTCACCTCCTTCCTCCTCCTCCTCCTCCCCTTGAGGGATTCACAAATCGCCCCCACCCCAACCCTGCCTGCTCTCACACCTCTCTTCTGTGGGTACATGAGACATAAATCCCTTTTTCTTCCCTGCAAAGACCCGAGGTCGAGACCTGCTTGGAGGATGCTCTAAGTGCTCTGCACTCCCAGCCCAGAGCTGGCAAATGAGCCTCGCTGTAATGAATTATTGTTTTCTCATTCTAACACTTCCTAAAATACAGGAGTGGTTATAGTCTGCCTGCTCCTCATCCCCTTAAACTCTCAGGGTTTTTCCCTAACACCATCCTAAAATCAGGAGTGCTGACATCCTGCCTGCTCCTAATCCCCTTCGGCTGCGGAGTTTCCTCATTTTTAGCTTTAGGAGCAGAAGTGGCTGTGATGGGTCTCTCTCGTCTCCCTCCGGAGGGTTTGGAGCCGGGGGATGAAGGCAGGGGTCCCGTGGCAGCGGAG
The DNA here is from genome assembly GCF_052056855.1 of Sturnus vulgaris. Classification (NCBI taxonomy): domain Eukaryota; kingdom Metazoa; phylum Chordata; class Aves; order Passeriformes; family Sturnidae; genus Sturnus; species Sturnus vulgaris. The sequence continues at coordinate 4,502,417 of NC_142265.1, read as the reverse complement.
CCGATGCAGCAGTGCCAGGCACGGCACAGCCATCGCTAGATGGGGACAGAGTCCCACCGAGGCCGGGAGATGTCCCCGCTCGGGACACCGGGATGCTCCAGCGATGCTCCGAGGGACCACAGCCCCCTGAGCCCAGCCACCACTGCAAAGCTCGAGTGGGAATGTGAGAAAACCCTTCTGGGAAAAACTGGGTGAGAGTCAAACCCTTCGCAGCAGTTTGTGTGTCCTCCCGCCGGGAACTGCAGCATCCCCCGCTGATCCCATTCCACTTCCCCAGCAAGAGCTTGGATTTATTACCAGCTTCCTAAGATCTCCCTTTGCAACAACTATTCCTTTGAGAGGAGCTCTTGCTCTCCCTTCTCCCTGCTTTTTAGCGAGTTTTCCTGTATATTGGGGTTTTTTGCTGCTTGGGATTTTTATTTTTTTAATTTTTTTTGCATGGAGCACATTTATTGATTTTTCACACTGGGCAATGCAACCATTCTGCACCTGTGGGGATCTTCATTTGCAGGACCCACCATCCCCTATGGAACAGGAGGGAGGGCTGAGGGGCAGAAAATGCATGACAGCTTTAAACTGTTATTCCTGTCACCCAGCAGGACACAGGTCCGCAGCAAGCACACAAAAAACATTCCATTTTTTTCGTCTTATACTGAAAAAAAAAAAAAAAAAAAATGATGTGTTTTTCCAACTGACAGGATTTTCCTGGTTAAAATCCTGCTCAGGAGAAAACTACTCCAGGTGGCCCCGGGATGATGTGAAGGGTCTGCTGAGATTGCATCGAGGGCAGAGCCACTGACCTCCCCACAAATAACTGAATATCTGCATTTCTCCCAATTCTCTGCTTAAAACACCCCATTCCAGCCACAGCAAAGTGAATGGATCCTCTCCAAGCTGCAGCACGGAGGGTGCTGCTTCCCTTATTGCTGATCTTCAAGCAATATCTCGATCTTCCCTTTTCCAATATGTGTAAATACATTCCAGGATCCCCTTTGACCCCCCACATTCCATCAGGAGAGGTGTTCTGGTCCTTTTCCCCTTCCCAGGCTTGGAAATCTCCCACAGCCCTGCAATTCCAATTGTTGGAGGGGAAGGCACAGCTCTCATGGCTCCTCAGAGCTTCCCTCCTGCACAGCAGGATTTGGAGGGGTTTGGAAGACACCAAAGATATTTCACTAACCCAAAACTGCTCTCCCTCCTCCCAGCCCCTCTTGCCCCCCAATATCTCAGGTATCACCCCTTGTCCTTGTTGCATCTTGTTGGATTAATCCCTCAAGGCAGGGGAGAGGGAAAAAAATTCAATAATTACTTTAAAAATCCATACAAAAAAGATGGTAAAAGGAAGGAGGATTAAGTCAGAGAAAGAGGGATGTGTGAGGTGTTGCTGTTATCGATGCCAGAACCTTGATTCCTCCCCTGCAGTTTCTTCAAGGCTGAGAGTGGTGATGTGTAAATGAAAGGGGGATAACAAATTTGGGCAAGGAGGGCAAGGAGGACTCAGGCACTGGAGAAGGAGAGGTCCTGGTGTCCAGTGACCAGGAAAAGCCACGTCCATGGGACACAGAACCAGCCACAGCCCTGAGAAACTCCAAATTCCTTCCCTCTCACTGATACTTTTAATAACCAATTAATATTTAGTCAACAAGTGGCTGTGCTAAATCCAAGGAGATGGATTTCGCAGGAGGGCTATTTCCTGTTAAATGAGCACTGACTCATCAGCAGCATTTACTGGGGATTATGGATTAGCCTCGTGCCCAGTATCCATCTCCACAAATCCAGTGGGAAGGCAGCTCTGGCAGGGCCAGCACGTGGCTGTCCCACGGTGGGGGAACACCAGGGGAACTTCCACAGCCCCTCTGAGGGGCCCTTCTCAGGCACAGCCCTAACAGGGACATTCCAGAACGGGATGGGGACCCCAACCCATCATTCCAGACAGTTCCCCCTAAAATATGGCACAGCACGGAGCTGGGATTGAGCAAAGAGGATACACAGCATGAGGGATGGAGGGGAGGAGAGCACCCTAAGTACCAATCCCTGAAAAACAGGGCACACAGCGTCCCAATGTACAAAAAATTCTGCAGAAGGATCTCCCTCTCAAAGGGTGTTTTGCCAACGCTGGACTGGTTGTGTAAAGGAGCAGAAAATACAAATTGGGTCCTTCCATCCTTGGAAGCATTCGAGGCCAGATTGGACAGGGCTTGGAGTGAGCTGGTTGAGTGGAAGGCGCCCCTGGTTTAGAATCAGATTGTCTTTAAAACTTCCAAGTGAAACCAATCTAGGATTTCAGGATACAGGAGCACTGGGCTGTGGCAGACAGCATGGGAAGCATCACTCTCTGATGAGAAGGAAAAACTCATCCTGCTCAGTCCTGTCTCTGCTGAACAACAAAACCTGCTGCTGCTGCTGCTGCTCCCTGTGCCCTCCTCCTCCAGCCAGGAGACCCCCAGGCAGTCCTGCCCTCCCACAAATGCACTTCAGGCTCACCTCAGCCTGGTTTTTCTTACAAGACGACCCCTCCCCAAGGAAAGTTATTCCCCTCTGATCCAAATGCCAATGGCCACACGGCGCCTTCCCCAGCCCCCTTGCACCCCATCCCTTCGGGATCCCTCTCGGAGGCAGAGCCGGGCTCTGCTCCGCCGCTTATCAGCGTTGCCTCTGCTGGAGGAGGTGATTAACTCCCTGACCTGCCAAGCTTTAACGCGACCTCCGAGAATAGATAGAATCTTGTTATCTTGTAATGAGTTTTATGGCTTATTTCAGTACATTTTGGCCATGTTTCTCCAGTGATTAGGGCAATTATCAGCCTGTGCGTTTCAGGATTATGAATTATGGAGCCTCTGAAAGGCTACAGAGATTTAATATCTCTCAGCGTCCCTCTGCCTCACTTCCAGCACTTAACTGGCTCTAGACTCTTTCTATTTGGAGCATGGGAATGAGGGCACAGTGAAGGAATTATGCATCAAAGCTTGTGAGCAGGATCCAGCCGTTAACAATTAATAACATGGAATATTTAACTCTGTGTGACCCGGAGGTGTAGGGCACAGTCACATGCCTGGGACACCCCAGCAGGGAATGGGGAGCAGGGCCTGGGTGTCCTGGCCTTGCAGGAATGAGTCACAGATTCCAGGCTTGGCCACGGGCTGGGATTTGGGGGATGTGATTTAATCCCAAACAGAGGCTGGGGAAGGCCAGTCCGTCTGAGCTGGCCTGTGGCTATTTTGGGGCACAGTGTCTCACCTGGCTGGGGACACCCAGTCCTACTTGTGGCCCTCTCCCTGGAGTGCCCTGTCCCATCTGAAGCTTTTTTAGAAACCTAATGCCACTGAGCAGCTTAGGCCTGGACTGTGCCCACAGGATTAGCAGGGAAAGGACATTTCCTGTCAGACCTAACTGGGCTTGGACCTGTTCAGATCTGTCCTGGCCAAAAGGCACAGCCAAGCTGGAGCCACCCATGTGGACAATGGCAGTGGCACCTTGCTCTCCTAAGAGGTTTCAGAACATTTCAAGGAAAGGAATCAGCATGCTTTTGTGGAAGGGGAAACTGAGGCACGATGTGGTGCTGTTGGGCATGAAATCCACTTTCAGCCTGGAACTCAAGGATGGGGTCACCATGAGCAAGACAAGCCTGAGCTGAGCCTGAACTGGAATTGTGGGAGGGCAGGACTGGCTGGGGGTGTCCTGGGTGGAAAGGGAAGAGGGACAGCATCAGCAACACGTTTTGCTGTTCAGCAGCCCTGCCTTGGGTGTGAAACCAAAGGGAAATCCCTGCCCAAATCCAGCCCTCACACACAGAGCTGGGTTGCACCAAACCCATGCCCAGCACCCTCCTGCTTGCAGAGCTTCACTGCACAGCCCAGAGGCACAAAGAACATTTGGAGGCTCTTGCAAGCCCCCAGATCCCACCTAAAAGTAAAAACACTCTGTTTGCCTGTCCCTGGCTGCAATGGGGACAGCTGAGGCCAGGCAGGGCCAAGTCCCACTGCCATCACCCGTCCTTAGCACCATCCAGATGGAGCCTTTTAAAGATCTTGATCCACGCTTGGTTTTATTTTTTTCCTCCCTGCAAATGATCACTAGAACTTGATGGCTGCTTGGGAAAACACAGACGACAGCAGAAACCTTTTGGTGCGAGGAGCTGTGCTGGCTCAGCTTCCTCCTCTCCCCCTTCACACTGATGCGGGCGCTTTTTCCAAGCAGAACAACGAAAAAATATTAATTTTGCATCGAAATAAAATTAAGCTTTTGGAAACGAGCTTCAAGAAATAAAGCCATCGCTTGAGTTAATTAAGAAGCGATTATACTGAAAGGCTGTGATAAAAGCTTCACGACACACCAAGCTGCTGCCACAGGCTGGGATGGGGAAAGACCTGGGCATCATCCTGGGGAGTGATGGGGAAGAGCAGCACCTGGGCTCATCCCAGCCCTTGCTCTGCCCCCTTTGCTCTGCTCCATCTGCTCTCCATCCCTCATCCTGCTGCTCACCCCGAGCCTCTCCCAGTGCTGGACTCGGCGAAGTCATTCCACAAAGCACTGGATGCAAAAAATATGCAAACCCAGGCTTCCCCCAAGGGGTGCAAGTGCCTCTGCCCTCCACGAGATGACAGATAAAATCCCCTGTTACTGGAGGAAGGTAATTTGACATAACAGCTGTTCTGACATTCTCTCCCTATGGATATTGCCTGCAATAAGAATGCAAATCAGCACTCTTTGCACTTCTCCTGGAGAGCAACTTTCACCTGAGAGCACTTCCAAAACGTGAACTCATTACCACCTGCCTCCTCCAGAGCTGCTCTGCCCAGCTGCCTCTGCCCTGGCCACAGCCACCCAGGAACAGAACCTGCACCCTGCTGACCAGAGCAGCAGGAAAAAAACAGGGAACTTGTCTTGATCTTGGCAGTAAAACCACCGTTCATCACCTTGCCTCAGTTTCCACATTATAAAAGCCAGGATCAAGATGCCAGTGGTGGTAAAAGAGCTGGAGATGAAACAGAGATAAAGGTTGGAGGCAGCAAGAACTGGGGTGGCTTTTCAGAGAGATGCTTTCACTCATCAAGCACCATTTCTCCAAGTCAAAATGAAGCCACCACGTACAGACCCTTCCCTGAGTGCTCCCATCCCTGGGATGATGGGCTGTGCTCGTGTCAGAGCTGTTCCAGGAGGAGGAGGAGGAGGAACCTCCTCACCCTTCCTCCCCATCGCTCCACTGCCTGGGCAGAAGAGGCTCCAAACCTCAAGTGAAAATGGTTAGTGCCCTGCTGCTCTCTCTATGGCAGCTACTAATTATCCCTGGAATTTATGGGCTCCCGGGATGCTCACAGATGGATACTTTACTTAACAGCAGCCTCGGATCATTTGCCATTCATTCCACAGCAATACCTGATTGGCAACCGACCTCTGTGGAATTAACTCTGTCCTGTGCCCACCCCACTGCAGGCTGGACTCCCCAGATTTGCACCACAGCTCAACAGGAGAAGGGAAACGATCCCAACGTCCTCCACTCCAGATGGGAGCCATTCAGCTTTCCCCATCCACAGGGACCCAAAGCCACGTCCAGCACCCCCTCATCGAGCATTCAGGGGGGCTTGCTCCCTCCTGTTGATGATATTTTACTTTGTATAATTAAACCTTAATGAGAATAAGGACCAGAGCTTCCCCAGCGAGTCTCCTAACCTCTGAACGAGGGAGCCACTCGGATTCCTAATTAATAAACACCTATTGGTATACAAGGCAGAGAGCTCTGTGCAGGGGCCAGCCCAGCACCCCCCATCTGCCAACGTCCCTGGTGCTTCCCAGGGAGCTGCGGGTTCAAATTCCCCAGGCAAAAAAAAAAAAAAAAAAAAAAAAAAAAAAAAAAAAAAAAAAAAAAAAGGCAGGATTGATTCCCAGGCGGCTGCTCTAAGTCCTCAGCTACTGGATTAAAACACAGTTATCACCACTCCATTGCTTCCGTCAATCTAGACCCGATTTTTTTTTTTCCTCCTGCAGTTGAGGCATTTTGATTAATTCAAATCACATCGCTCCCAGACAAGTCACAGGGATTTACTATCCACTGGAAAACAGATGTACAGGTGGACTCAGGCTCCTCCACGTCCAAAGACTCAGGTTTGAGCTGCTCTGGCATACGGAAAAGCACCACAACCTTAAACTCAGCACTGGGGAGCCTTGGGGAGCCAGGCTAAGCTGGAGCATTCCCATCCATCTCTTCAAACAAGCCCTGCAAAACAAATGTCACAACAAAAGGGATGTAGGACTGCAGAGCATGCAGCCCCCTCCAGCCTGGAGGAGATGCTCCAAGGCATCCTGAAATGCAGAGTTTGATGGATGGAGGAGGGATGCTGGCGGCACAGGGATGGGGTTTAAGCTTCATGTTGGAAAAATGTCAATTTTTCCATCCTGCAACACAGAATATGGCTCTGGTTCAGCCTGACCAATTAAATTAAACTTGTTAGCAACTCCTCTGTTATCATTTGCAGTTGAGTTGGTGGAGTAGCAGTTATTTTCTCCTGGACAGACACCCCCTAAGGTGCTTCTCACCACCAAGGCAACAATGCTCCTACAAAACAGGAAAAAATTAAAATCCCCCATCCCCACATAGGAAACCAAGCCCCAGAGAGGAGAATTTGACAACATCTATGGCAGAGCAAGAAAGGAAAAATCAAGTTTCCTGAGCTCCCCCCCCAAGGACTGGACCATCCTCACTCTCTAAACCAATGAAAGCCCTGAAAAGGGACACACTTAAACAGGCTTAACCCTCCATTAAATCAGTTCAGTCTCACTTGGTAATTTACTGTTGCAAGCAAAATCAATTTTAGCAAAGGTTAAACTAGTTCTGTCTGTATTAGGAGTTTGCACCATTTTAAATAAATTGATTTAAAATCAATTCACTTCATTTTGTGCAAATTTCTAATACAAGCAAAGACATTGCTAAACTCAATTTGAGTTTTGGCCAGTTATTTGCTTTATTTCCTTGCTGGTGTTTTCCGAAGAGATGTCAAGTGCCAAATTTGGATGATAATTTTAAAAAATGATGAAATCTCCATAGTTAACCCAGATTTAAATAGTGATTATTCCTTATAAAATCATGATACTCCTCCAAAAGTATTGCCCCAAGTTTTCCAGGCAGCACAGAAGATTCCAACGTGCTTTTCCCAAGCAACCAAAGGAAAATCAATACACCAAAAAAAAGCTTTTTGTTTCTTTTGTTCCCCATCCTGGGCTATTGCCCTGCCCTCTCCTCTTTGGTGGTCCAGGCTTAGATCATGAGCGGGTCCAGGTGTGGTTTCAAAGCATCTTTAGCATGATGAGGACTTAATAATAACCCATCTCTTCAATTCCTCCAAAGGCCTCTCCGAAATGAGGCCATGAAAGCACCCTATTGACTGCCTGCCCCATCACAGGGTGGAAAAAGGAATAAAAATAGCTCGAGATCAGTGCAAGGAAAAAAACCCCACCAAAGTCCCCTCCCTTTGTCAAGCAGAACTGACCTCTCATCCCACGAAGAATAACCCCCAGCAGACTGCCAAAAGCTTGGAAGAAGCAGGCAACCATTTGATTTTCACCCCTGTGGGCTGCATAAAACAGGGAGGCAGGACCTTTTGTGTGCATCATCATCTCTAATCCAAAAATTCCTGGAGCGTGAGGAGCCACGGAGGCAGCTGGGGGGGGGCGTTGCAAGGCAAGGGCTTGGATTGCAGTGCTGAGGAGGGGATGAGGATGGAGGAGCCACCTAGAACTGGGGTAGGAGAGCTCTAGTCTCATCCCAAGTGACCCAAGACCTGGATTTCCCATTGCTATCCCTTGGGAATTGCAGGAGCCACCTTGGCAGAGGTTTGTCCCCCACCCCACAGTGTGCAGGATGACGTGATTCCCTGGAACAGTTCATTCTTCCTGAAGTCTGCTAAACTCTCAGCTCTGTAATGCCTTGGGGCAGGAGGGGTCACAGGGCAATTGCATTCCCACTAACATTTTATTGTGGATATAAAATTCCCCTGTATCAGCCTTAATTTTGTCAAGTTTCAATTCTGTAGGACATTCCTTGGAAGCTGAATTAAGTAAAGCCAGGAGCAAATGCAGCTCAGTTCCCCTCCAGTGCCAACCCTCCCGTGGGAGAAGTTGTGCTCTCAGGGAATCCTCATCCATGGAAGTGCCCAAGGCCAGGTTGGATCTGGCTTGGAGAAATCTGGGATAGTGGAAGGTGTCCCTGGAAATGGAGGGGAATGAGATGAGCTTAAGGTCCCCCCCAACCCCAACCATTCTGGAATTTTATGAGTCTGTTCATACTGAAATACACTTCAGAGAAGAACTGAACTATTTGGTAAGCAAGACCATGATCCCATTGTCCCGATCCTCTAAATCCTTCCACCTCTCCCATCCCCAGGCATTCCAAAAGGAACTATTTGCAAGTTCTATATTTTATGGCTGAGGATGCAGGGAGTGATGTGCAGAGATTGGTTTTTCTTTCCCAGCTCTGAAAGATGGAGAGGAAAAGGATCAGAGGGGAAAGGAGAGGATTTGTGGATTTGGAGGAGAGAGCTGAGGAGAGGACAAGGTTGGAAATTTCCTCCTGGCAGCTCTTTTCAAGAAGAGTATTAGAATTTATTTTCAATTATACACAAGAATAAGCTGTCTGCAGTATAGTTAACTTTCAATTTCAACCAATTTTCGACACATTCAATCACAGATGCCTCAGTGATTAAGAATCTATGTTGCAAAACAATTCCCACTTTGCAACAATGCAATCAAACAGATCTACAACTCATAACCCATTATCCAAGAGTTTTTCAGCTCATTGGGGAAGTGAAATGGGATTCACCAAGCATGCCCTTTTTTTTACCCAGTGAGCCCCCAAGCTCATTTGCAAGCAGAGCTGTGACTCCAAACAGCCCACACGGGGATGTTTCTCTTTTTTTGTGGTTTGTGTTGCTTTTCCTCCCTCTCTGGGGATGCTGAAGTGCAAGGCTGGGATGTGGGATTTTGTTGGAGCTCTATGGGAAGGCAGTGGGGTGCTGCAGGGGGTTCTCCATCACCCCTATGGATGAAAGAATAGAAAAGGCTTTGGAAAAGCTGATTCATTTGCAACTGGCTGCTTTTTCCCCACGTTTTTTATCTTAGAACAATGCGACAATGACACTCAACAAGTCACAGCCAGCAACAGGCTGGACCCCTCCCCACGCTGGGCTTAGGGATTCCTGCCCCGCCTTTCCCCATCCTGCTGCTGCTCCTGGGAAGGACAGGAGCTCCCCCAGGATTTGCAGGGTTTTGGGGGAAGTGTCCTGCCCCTGCAGCCCCAGGAAGCACCAGATAAACTGAGCATGGCGAGAACACTGATGTCTTTTTAGGCTAAAACCAGAATTTTTAAGTTAAGAGTTAAGAGAATAAAAAGCAGTTCTATTTACTGAAGGGCCTTCAGGTACATTTAGGGCAGACAAAGCCCTAACAGATCACCGGTTTTTACACTGATAACTTTGGGCCATTTGCATTTTGGGGGTTCATCTTCCAATTCCAGCTCCAGGTAATGAAGTCATTTACCCCAAGTTTGCTGCCCCCAACTCCCTTTTGTTTCCATCTCTCAGGCCTGAGGCAGTGAGGTGTCCTTGATTGCCAGGCCTGGGCAGGAATTGTTGTGTGTGCCCCAAATGGGAGAGCAGCAGCTCACACTGGATATGGAGTTTAGAGTTCTACACTAAAGAACTGCAGGGTTACAAATGGATGGAAAATAGAAAAGCTAAAATCCTAAGGCATCAATGCCACAGGGACTGTGGCTTCAAACCCAAGATGTTTCCTCTCCAGAGGCTATTTTGAGTAGATAAATATGATTTGGAGCTGCACAGACCCCCTCTCCAACCCTCAGGAGCAGAGCAGCCAATTATTCCTGCTCCTAGAGGTGCCACTGTGTCCATTTGCTATTCCACACACGGAGTGTGACTGTCCAGCCCCGCTCACAGGAACCTCTCCAAAGGCCATCAGGTCCCTCTGGGAAGGGACACGTCACAGCTGAAGATGTTGGGAATAGAAGGGCTCAGGCTGATGGGAGAGGAGGAGGAGGATTTTAAAGCTCACTGAGCCTGGAGGAGAGGCAATAAAGCAGCTGAAGGAAATTACTTTCCTGGGTAAAGTGTCGTTTTGTCAAGACCAAAGTTCTCCCTGGGAACGAGTTGATTTTGAGTAAAAACCATCAGGAACAAAAAAACAGAACTGTGAGGGACCAGGTGTTTGAATCACACACTTTGGAAAGGCAAAGTGGAAGTGCCACAAAACAGCTGCACAGACCTCAGATTGCCTCCCTGTGCTCTTACACTCTGTGGAAAGTGCACTGAAGACGCCTCAAATTCCCTGTTTCACCCTGGTTTGGGGCAGCAGGCACTGATGGGATGCATGGAAGCACACAGACGTACCCACCAAGGGATACCCCAGCACAAGTTGGGCTCCCCATCCCGAGGGACCCCACGTGCACTCCCTGCACCAGCTCCTCTCTCCCTTTGATGCCAACAAATAACAATTTCAAACTGGGGAAGACACCTGGGAGAGCCGAGGCACTTGTGCTACAAGATAATTAGAGATTATTATAATCGAAATTTCATTGCCACATCAAACTGTGTCTTTTAGCATTAATTAATCTCCTCTCCCAGCCTCTGAGCACTCCCAGCTCCCGCGCTGTAGGACAGCAGCTTGTCAAACACACCAAAGACTTGCATCTCATTACCTTATCAGAAGGGGTGAGTGGGGAGCCGGGGAGCAGCACTGACACATTCCCCAGCACAGCACAGCCAGGGACGTGAGGACGCCTGCAAAGCCGCTCCTTGCATTGCAAACTTGTCAAACAAGGCACGCCAGGGATCTTCATCCCCTCACCGCGCCCTCCTTCCTCTGCCTCTCGCCCCTCCTCGATAAAAGCAGGCCTGGCAAAGATGCTGCTTTGTCCCGCCGTGTGTCTGACCTTGAATAAACCACAAACGAGAGCAGACAGGGCATGGAGTGCACATTCCTCGCTCTCCTTAGGCTCCTAGAAGTCAGTGCAGCCATGCTGCTGTCCCAGTTACGGTGTGAAAATTCCCGTTTAGTGTCCCATTCCCAGCCTGGTGCATGAGACTTCCCTCCTTCAGGGGGTTTGGGGAAGGTGTGAGGCCAAATCCAGTTTTCTACATGAGGTTCACAGCAGCTGCTGGATGAGACCAGGCAAGACTGACCTTGAAGAACCAAAGAAGTGGAGGGAAGCTGGACCCAGCTAAGGGCAAATTCAGACCCTTTCCAAAAGCTCTCAGCACCTCTAAAAAAACACAAACCAAACAAAAATCCACCTTCAAGGGGAGAAACATCAGCACAGGAACACACTGCATCCCTTTTAGCAGCAGCTGAAGGAATTTGGCACCCCCAGCCCCTCCCAAAACCTGGCCAGGGCTGTGTATATATTGGTGCTATGCATGAGGTGCTGTATGTTCTAGTCATTGATTCTCCACTCCTTCCATAGCTCAGCTGAAAATAAATATCCTCTCTCTTGTTTCCACCTCTCCACTCCCCCTTTCCCCATTATTGGCTTTCTGACGGAAGGCTTTAATTTATTCCCCCTGCCATATCTTTGTGCCGCTGTTTTCCAGCGCTTTACACCATATATTACCCACCGTCCTGTGTCATTTAACTCCACAAAGCACTCTGAGATACAGTTTGCTTGAAGGATGCTGGAGCCATTAATCCTGATCCCACAGCCCTGCGGAATGCCCGTGGCATTGTCACCGTGCACACACACAGCCCTTCCCGGCTGCTTTCACAGCCACATCTCCATTGAAACCCACCCCCAGCCCTAATTTAACACCAAGTCAGTAAAATCAAGCCCTTCCTGACCACTCGTGGTCTCCCCGTTCCTATTGTCCAGGCAGAACCTCGTGGGTGCAAACAGCCCCAGCTCCAGGAGAGTGTGGGGAGCAGCTGGATCATGGCAAGCAGAAACCAGTATGGGGAGGGGAATACCAGTCTCCTTCATCCTGGAAAATGGGACAATGAGATGATAAAAAACACATCAACCACAGCGGATCCTCTCCTCGGAGCCGCTCCGTGCCACGCTGCCTGCAAATTGCTCACCAGAGGGAGAGCTTTGATGAAAAATAGAAAGGGGGGGGGGGGGGGGGAATTTTAACGGAATGAAAAAATGTCATTTATTTTATTTATTTATCGGGATAGCTCCGCGTGGGGAGAGGAGGACGGGCATGATTATTCATTGGATTGCACACGGCTGGCTCCGCAGGGAAACGCTCGCATCCCTGCGCCGCCTGACACGTCGTTAGAGTGTATTAATTGTGCCAGGGTGAGAGATGAGACTGAGCCCCCGTCTCAAAGAGCTGCGAGTCCAACACGGCACCCTCCCACCTCTGCAAAGCCAGGAATGAGCAGCTCCAGCTGCAGGAAGCAGTCACTGAATCCCACAGCTATCCCGGCTGGAAAAAGGCAAACAAATCCCATCCCAAACCCTCGTGCTCTGGGCTGTTGCACAGAACAAGTGTTTAAAATCACAGAACTTGATACAAAATCATGTCCATCCTCAGCATCACTGACACAACAGCAATCTGTGCCTTCCATTTTCCATGTGCTTCCAGAATCCTAGAATCATGGAAAGTTTGGGTTGGAAGGCACCTTAAAACCCATCTCGTTCCACCCCCTTTCACAGGCAGGGACACCTTCCACTGAGACAGGGGGAACTAATCCCACCAGGGAGGATATTTTCCTGTTGTTACTTTGCTGATGGGGAAACTGAGGCACCCTGGCAGCAGACAGGTTTTGCCCAGGCCATGGTGGAGCAGCAGTGCTGTGGCTCCTGCCTGCTCCTCCTCTCCCAGGCTGCTCTGGAGATGCTGCATTTCAATAACTCCTGGATTTTTTTTTAACAGCCTTCCACTGGCACGGGGATGAAGCTGCAAAGTTTGTGGGGAGAGCTGATATCTTTCATTGGAGCAGTTGAGGCAGGTGGGAAAAGCCATTTTTATGCCAAAAACCCAGATCTGATTGAGCTCTGATGAAGGGATGCTGCATTTGTCCACCTCCTCTGGCAGCCTAATAAAGCCTCACTCCCACCAACTTTTTAAAACAAGGGAGCAGCAAACAGCTGCCAGCCTCCACTTCCTACATTCAAACATCCACAAAACCCCTTGGGATATGCAAGTATCTCCATGATTTCCCAGAAATCTCACAAGCAAGAAATTATTGCAAGGCCCTGAACAACAGGATGACCTGAAATTCCTACTTAGATTCAAGCAAAACGCTCTCAAGTCGCTTTTTTTTTAGAGCTAGTGGGGATCAGTTTTTTGAATTTGTGGGGAAAAGGAGTTGTTTTGGAAGCCACAAGCACTTTGTTGCCATTACTGAAGCCAAAATAATGGCTCACCTAGAGACACACTCCCCTGCACACAGCTCAGCATTCCCGGGATGAGGAAGGGAAGAAGTCTGAAGAGAGCTGGTTTTGCGGTTTAGTTGTTTGGGGTTTAAAAAAAAAAAAAAAATCACTATAATTTAAAGGCCAAAGCTCTAACGAGTGCACAAGGGCAAGAGGCGACAAATGCCTCAGTGAAAAATACAAAATTACCATTTTAATGGATGAGTGTTGACTCCCTGGCTCTCCCCGGGGATGCCTGTTTGATTTCCTCAGCTTGTTAGCACAAGGATTTGACACAAGCGATTAATGCTGAGTTCATTAAGGGGGGGAGAGTGCTTTTTTGCTTTTCCACTGGATTCAGCATGGGGAAAAAGGCTGGGGGGAAAAGCAGAGGATCAGTGGTAGGGAGCTCCTGCTCCCGTGCAGAGGATGGGAGCAGCTCATCACACCAGTGCCCAACAGCACCAGCCCTAGAAACGCTGCTCATTTCAAGGCTCAAACTTCAAATCTCTGCCCTCAGCATCCTCACATCCCAGGGATGGGAGGACTTGCCCTCCTTTATGCTCTCCACCATCACAATAGAGACCAGCTGTGATCCTAAAGCCTGAAAATACCCAACCACCATATTCCCTGGCAGGATCCCAGCTCTGCCGAGGGGAGAAACTGAGGCAGGGTGCTGGGAAGGGCTGACCGTGCCCATGGGCACCTGGAGCACCAGTGGCAGAAGCCACCGTTGGAGCAGAGTCACCAGCCACGGGGACACACAGCTGGCCCTTGTCAGAAGGGCAAGGCAGGCACTGTGCCCACAGCTCTGCCATCCCAAACTGCCCTGCACAGGGGTGGATAAAGAAGGGTGAATGCACAGGGGTGGATGCACAGGGGTGGATGCACAGGGGTGGATGGGCTGCATCCAGCCCTGCTCTTCCCACAGGCACTCACAGCACCAGCTGCTGTCCCCAGCCACATCCAAAGAGGAAAATCATCCTTTCGAAGGATGGCAGAGCAGTGCCATCCAGAGCCAGAGCCTGTGCCAGGCCTGTTGCACAGCTCCATCTGACACTGCCAGGCCAGCTCCCGTCCCCTTCCTGCCAGCCATGGCACCTCAGCTCCCAGGGGAAGCTCCCTCTGACACAGCTGGGAGGTTTCAGAGCCTTTGGAGAGAAAGAGCAAGCAGGGATGAACCCCCCTTTCCCAAGGGACCCTGGGAGAGCCAGGGCTGCCTGCCCTGAGCCAGCAGCTCTCAGCAGCCCAGCTGCCTGCTCCCCCCTTCATTCTGATAAAGTCCCTGCTCAGCAAGAGCAGTTTGTTTGGGGTTTTTTTGTTGAGGAAGCACAAGCAGAGGTGGAAGGTTAAGTCCACTCCGGTGCTCTTTGCTAGCTCTCTGGCCGATTTGGCAGATGAATTCCTGCACAACAGGCAGCTTTGAAGAATGAATGCAGCTGGTGCTGGCTGGCTGTGCCCTGTCCTCTCCCCCTGAGCTGAACACAAGGCTGGTGATCTGCAGAACCATGAGCTTCACTTTCCTGCACCCCCAGAAGCTCCCCACCCATCACTGATGCTTCCACAGTTTAACCAAGGGATGTAGGTCCACTGTTTCCAGCTCTGCACCAGAGAGGAGCAGCAAGGCAGTCATGGGGAAGAAATGAACGAAGGTAACTGAAAAGGACTTATTGTTCCTTTTTCTTTTAAAAATAAAGCCCTTCCTCCCCTTCTCTGGCTCCTTCCCGTTAATCCTCTCTCCTCAGGGTTTTTGGCTAAGTGCTGCTCCCCGGGCATGGTGCTGTGATTTTATATCCCATCACCTGGGAAGACGCTTCCCAGTCACAGCTGTGCCCTGCCACATCAGCTCATGTCACTGGGCCATGCTAAACTCTCAGCAGCTTCCTGCAGAATTTCCTCCCCCTGTATTCCCCAGATGCCCACAGATCTCTCCGGGTCCTCGGAGGGAGCACGAAGACGTCACTGGCTGCAGTGATTCCTGGTTTCTCTCCCGGCTGGAGAGGCTTGTATTTTAGACAGACAATTACTTTGTGCTGCACTCGGTATTTTGCAGCACTCTGCTGGCTTGGGCTGGGTGGAGTTTCTGGCTGGGGTTAAACTGTGGCACACAGGGGATGGACACACTCCCAGGATATTCCAGGAACACCACCAACCTGTTCACTCCCCAACAGCAGCCCTGCTCTGCCAGTTAACAATCCATTCCCACTGGGGAAAACTCCCCTCTGCAAGGATCCATGTCCTCCTACCTCCCTGCAAGAGATGGTGCTGAGGTGGGCTGGCTAAAGGAGGGAGGCATCCCTCACCTTGCACCTGGACACAACACAGACCCTCAGGGAAAGCAGAGGAGGGAGGGTCTGACAGAGCTCCCACGAACCCTGACTAATGAGAAAAGCCAGGATGGAAAGGGACAAAGGGTCTCTCACACTGGGGATGCAACTCAGCAGCCCCAGCACAAATATCAGCTCTGCTAGGAGAACACCAGGATCTGAGCTGGGACATCAACTGCACCAAGAGCCAGGTTGGGTAGAGATGCACAATCCAGCTTGGAGCAACCTGGTGTAGTGGGAGGTGTCCCTGCTCATGTCAGGGGGTGGAACTGAGATGAGCTTTAAGGTCCCTTCCAACCCAAACCATTCTGGGGTTCTATGAAACACCCATTTCTCCCTCAGCTCTGCCCAAAACTCACAAAAAAAGCCCATGCCCAAGCTCTCCTCAACCCACAGCTCCCCAGGAGCTGGGTTTGGGGCAAACTGATACCCACAGCCAAGCCCAGAGGGGCAAATCCAGGCTGGCACAGCGGGTTGGATGCAGGAAAGCCCTGATGACAAATGGCATCAGCACCACGACACCAATTAGCTGCTCTGCGAGGTTAAGACAATGCGAGTCCCGTCCCTGCCAGACAGAAGATGCCAAGGGAACGTGTTCTGAAAGGTTTGGCCTCCTTAGCATCTCTCCAAAGTAATTCCACTTGTAACTCATAAAGCTTCCCCAGCCGACTGCACGGGGCTTGCCAGCTCCTGGATGAGACAGACATTTGTATGAGATATACAAAGCCATTTAGCTGTTCAAAAGCTATCAGCACTTACATGCAAGGTTGAAGCAGGACAGATTCTGCTGTATTCAGGGCATCAAAGGGGATTATCCAGGAAATGATAACAGATTTTAATTTAGATCCTCCAAGATGGGTATTGGGGCTGGGCAGGGAGAGGTAGAGAAAGAGAAAGGGGGAGGTTGTAAGGCAGGGAGGGGGAGAAAAGAAAAATAAATAAGCAAGGGGAGATAGCTGATTACAAAAGTTGTGTCCACACATTTGCTATGCTGACCACGGAGCTGCCACTGCCATGTTGTCATCCCTGCACCCCCCATGCTCCCATTCCCTAATCCTTCCCAATTCCAGGGTGAACACTGAGCTGCAGCCCCTCCAAGCCAAATATTGCCATTTTCCTAGGCTCTGTGTCTATTCCTACTCAGAGCTATTTTTTTCCAGGCAGGAGAGGGAGAGGCTGCCCATCGGGCTGTGACTCCAGCTATCAGACAGTCTATCAGCAGCTTCTGGGTACATTAAGTTCTCCTTTGCAGTGAGATCTCGATATTCCTGTCCTCCCGGCCTGATTTCCCATGCAGATTTAAAGAGCTTTACACCATGAACACCTCTGCATCTCAGACATGCTTGTGTTTATGTATTTTATCTAATTTGAGGGGCAGGGTCTGAGCCTTTCCACACACGGGATGGATGGATGGATGGATGGATGGAACGGACTTCCAGGGATGCTCAACATCAGCTCTCTGGGAATCACTTTGTGGAGATGCTGGAGGCTCAGCTCAATTTTGAACACTCCCTCAAAATCTAAACATTTCATTAAAACCCTAAAAGCAGTAGCTTTGTCTTTTAAACTGTTTTAATTGAGGCTACATGGCAAATCCTTCCAGATTGAGGAATAGTTTTAAGTCAATCCCAAGCCTTGTTTTCTTTTCATAAGCAGCTCCTTGCCTCATGTCCTCTCCTGCCACATGGCTTCTTTGCAGGTTTTGCCTTTCTATTTCCGACAGTCCCAGATGGGATCTATGAATAAAACTGAAGAGGAGCTGGAGATTGGCTCCGAGTCATTAACGCAGCAAATATAGACTCTGCTCAAGATCTAAGGCATGGAGGGGGGGTTAGAAAAGCTCCCACCTCTCTTCTTGACGACAGATCCAGGCTAATGTGGAATGACGTATCCCTGCAGACATTAATGGAGCAGAGGGGACAGTTCTTGCCTTTTAATCCCCAGATCAATTCAGTGTATGCAGTGCATATACAGAATGCCTCTGGCTATGCATGACACAACTTTCCTGCCCAAAATGACCATCTCCCGAGGCTGCTCTTGGAGAAAAAGTCCAAATATCCCAAAATAATCAGTTCAGTGACCTGTATCTTTTGCCTGTGGAAAGATGTTTTATGCATGGAGTTCTGTAGGAACCTGATCCCACGAGTGCAACATAAATTCACCCTCTGGTTCGACCTGGTCTGCCCAGAGATCTTGCATCACACCCATCCCCAAACAACTGCTCTCCCCATGCAGCAGGGATGTGGCTGGCTTGGAGAGGAAATATTTATCCCAGAGGACAGGAGGATAAGTCTGAGTTATTTTTAGTCACATTGATCACAATCCTGGTATTTGGTCAAGAAAATTTCTTGGCACAATTTCTCATCCTTCATTGTACAACTGGGCTGCCTAGATGGATCAGGGGAGGGATCAAGCCCAACAAACACACCCAACATCCCCCCCAAAAAGCCCAAATCCCCCCTTTCCCGAGCCAACACTCAGGACAGGTCTGTGAGCACGGCCTGTGCATGCACTCAGGTTAATAAAATGACCCAAAACTGAGGGGGATGAGCCCAGTGTGACAACCTGGGTGTCACCAACCCCACCAGCACAACCTGGAGGGAGGACAGTGCTTCTGCTTCCAGGTCATGGAGGTTGACTTGATCAGGTCAAGATCATAAACTGATGAAAACCTCTGAAAACCACGGCAGAAAGCCACCCACCCTTCAGATGTGCTGTCCATGGAGAAAAATCCCTCATCCCTGCACCCCCACTGTCCGTCCTCACTTCCCCTTCTTGGCAATTAAAGCAATAAATAAAGGTGAAGGAATCTCATTCCATTTTTAAGGCAAAAGGCATGAAAACAGAGAGTAAAGGGCACTGCTGGGAGGGAAGGGGCTGTAATTAAACCCTCCCACTCTTTATGTTTTTGCTGCTTTACTGAAGGCCTGACTAAAACGCCCTTAAAACCTTACTCCACAAAAGCAGGAGAAAGACCCCCCCCTTCCCCTCCCACCACCCACCACTAAATGGAATGAAATGGATTTTTCAAATGTCATGCTAGTATCCACTTAATAATACATTTTCCTATAGACAGGACAATAATATATATTTTAATCACTTTTCTACAGGCAAATAAACGGCATGGAAGCCTGGCCTTCACTGGCGCTTGGAAATTATGAATTTTTCAATAACCTTTTCTATTATTCATCCCGTGTTATTCCGTAACATTTCTATGTGAGGAATGTGCTTGCCAGACACTTTATGAATCTCTTCTTTTATTTATTAAACAGCAAGGTGTCTCCCTGAAACCCCTCCTCCCTCCCCTGGAAAGATGTCGGCGGAGCCTGAGCAAGGCTTAAGACATAGATAATTACACCTTGGGTCATTAATAATTTCCCCTCTGCAAGAGTGGCCACGTGAGCAGCTCCTGGGATGCAGCTGGCTCAGCCTCAGGTGGGTCTGGGGGCAGATTCCCAGAATAAAATCCAAAGTTTAGGGAAGAGGACAATGGAGTGGGCTTCAGGGATATGTCACATTAATACATCTTTATATAGGAAGGGATCCACAGCTGACACAGCACAATTCCCTTGGCTCTGGTAAGGATGAGCCAAGTTAGAAATCAAGGCTGTGCCCGTGGATTTTGGGTTTGGGAGAAGCCAGCTCTGTATCCCTGGCTCCTATGGGCACCCTCATGAGGGTCTGCACTGTGTCCTGCTGGATTGGGTGTCCAGAGGCCCAAAGAAAGCCTTTTCCACACCAAAACACCAGTGCCCCAGTGTCCCTCATCATTCACACAGTGACCTGCTGCAGGAACGACCTTATAAACAGAAACAAAGTCCTTTTCATGTGTGCCTGCACCTGCCCCTGAGCAGAGACACAAATGTGTGTGCTGGGGCTTTGCCGCGTGCCCGGGCGCCGTGTATGGCACGGGAAGGGATCAAACAGGGAAGCACCACTCCCAACACCTAATACCAGCTTAATTATGGGATGGTATCTGCCACTTACGTCCCTGCACAGCGCACAGAGCTCAGCAGCTGACGGCAAAGATCGTCTGATGCGACCCAATTAGGGATCCAGCTCCGACACTGGAGAGCCGAACGCACGGCAAAAAGGAAAAGCAAAGGAGGCGACAAGGAAGCAGACCTGGAATTAATCTGAGTGCTGTGCTCATGGGTACCCACGAGGCAATGGTTAAAAAGATTTCTAATTTGAAGGCAATGACCTCGTGGGGGAAGAGTGGGGGTGCTCTTCTTGCAGCAAGAGGGACCTTATTATTTTGCAAATGACATCTCCATCACAAGGCAGAGCCTCTCGAGCTGAAATACAGATGAATAAATGATACGTGGAGGAGCTTTATGCAGATTCTTGGTGGAGACATGAAGAAAAGGGGAAAAAGAAAAAAAAAAAGATAGAAAATCAAGGCATAGATTTCCCACAATGTTGCCATTCCCATCTCCAAGGTTCAGATAGCAGCGTCAACTTGGGAATTTATTAAAAAAAAAAAAAAATCGAAACTACAGCCTGGCCTGGAGCTCTGCACTTAAGAAAGAAAAAGGAATTTTAAAATGGGATGCTGGATCTAAAAGCAGCTTTGGCAGCTCAGCTCAAAGCAGCCAGAGCATCCCTAGGCACGGTCCTGGTTCAGCATCCAGGGACTTTGTCCCACACATGGAGAGCTGGAGTTGATGGGACCAGCCAGACTCCCATCCAAGCCTTTTTTCCCTCAGTATCTTTCATTAGCTGATGCCTCCTGCCTGCCACAAGGACAAGAGGAAGGACATCGCCCCAGCCTGTGGCCTGCAGCCTGTTCCATACCTGTTCAAATACTGATAACTCCTACTCCAGTGCCTCAGGTGGCTGTGGGCTGACACTTGGCAAAGGATTTCTCTGATAACTCCTTGTAATCAGGATGGGAAAACAGCCCCACTGAACCCAACAAAAAATAGATTAAAATAAAAAAAAAAAAAAAAAAGCAACTGTGAGAAAAAGCTGGTGACAGGGACTGTAATGGATTTTCAGGGGCGGGAAATGCTTTTGGTTCAACTTTTTGTTGTTGCAGCAGGGGGCTGGAATTGGAGGAATTGATTGCAGAGCAGGGATGCAGCTCAACATGCCGAGGCCAGTGTCCCTGCTCCAGGGGCCTTGCTAGACAGCCTCCAAGGAAAAAAATCATTGCACTATTGTTACTGATAGTGTGATAATGTGGGGAATCCATGAGGCAGAGGAAGTGTCCTACCGCAGGAAAGAAGTTCTAATAAAATGAGGAAAATCTCTAGGAAATTCTTTTTTTTCTATACCCTGAGGATGAGGAGGAGAAGCACAGAGAAACACCAGCTAGGTGCCATGCCCAGGATGGCAAAGGTCCTGTCTGAGGTACCTGCAGGTTTTATCCAGGTGTGAACAGGAGTGACCCTGGGCAGTGAATCTCAGTGCCTTCATTAGCCAGAATTCCTACTTCATGCCCAGCACTGGTTATTTTTAAACCTGCAAATCTCACATGAGCAGAAAGCCCAGAAGATGGGCAGCTCCAGCCAGAGAAGTAATATCCATGGACAATGGCAGCATGGAGGGGTGAAGGAACAGGAGAGCAGGGCTGGGACAGGACGCTGTGAGAAAGGACAAGAGCAACAATCTTGGGGTTCAGCGTGGATGGTGAACACCAGAACTGTTCCAAGACAGCCAGGAATCTTGGAGATTCCCAGTGACTGTGAGAGCACTGAGGTGCTGGCACAGGGTGCCCAGAGAAGCTGTGGATGCTCCATCCCTGGAAGTGTCCAAGGCCAAGTTGGGTTAAATTAGGGTTAGAGATGGATGGGGTTGGAGAAACCTGGTCTAGTGGAATGTCCATGGCAGGGGGTAGGGATGAGATGAGCTTCAAAATCCATTCCAATCCAAACAATTCTGGGATTCTGTGCTTGTATGATCCATAATCAGCAGGGCTGGGAGGAGGGAACAATTGCTCAGGGGGGATTTCCAGGCAGAGAGAAGGGGTGGGTCAGAGAGGAGAAGGGATCACCATCCTCATGCATTCCTTTCAACCACTACCAGCATGGAAGGCTGACCTGACTTTCCCAATCCCACAGGAATTTCTGAAATTAGTAACAGAGGCTCCCAACTGCACCCACCTCTGCAGCTCTGCCAAAAGCACCAAGGGCAACCCAAAATTGAGGCTGCCCAGATCCCAGCCTGTCACATTCACTCCCTGTCTTTGTCCTTGGGATGAAGGTTCTGGCAATCAGATCCAACCCCAGCTAGTGGGAAGTGAGGCTTTTTGGACCTTGTGAACCTCATGACAACCAGAATCTCCAGGAAAATGGAAGAAGTTTCCATGTTGTGCTGGCCAACTTCTCCAGAAGGATCTGGTGGGTTTGGCTCAGTGTAGGTACCAAAGGAAACAGCCACATTTTCCAACGTCCTCGAGTTGGCTGTCGAGCCTCTGAAATGCAGGAATTTGTCCAGCAATCCAAGCTGAGCTCTTTGGGAAACACAGACTGAACTAACCACTTGGAAAACAGCTTCCAAGTCTCTCTGAAGCTTTCCCCTGAAATGACAGCTCCAACTTTTTAATGGCACCCAAAGTATTTTCAGCCTGGTTTCCTGAGGAAATGAGCCTTACACACCGGCAGTGCCTGCCCGGCTGTTTCCTTTCCCCATCTCCAGTGATTTCTAAACCTTATAACCCATTTCAATAAAATCTGATGGAAGGACACATTTATCTCCAAGATACAAGTTTGGGGAAAATAGGGAACTAGTCAGATGAAAGATACTATTAAAGCTTTTACCCAGAGAAAGGCAGCACTGTGAATTCAACTTCTTTAAAGCATCAGAAAATCTAGCATGAGTTTGCTCTCGAGACACAGGCACAGGGATCCAGGAATAATTATTTCTGCTGCTCATGGAAGTAGCTGTGTGTGTTTTTTATATGTATGAAATCAACACTAGAATATTTGCCTGGATAAACTAATCGAAATTGCTTGTTGGATGAGTTCACCGGCTATAAAACCCTGCAGTTACAAGGTATAATTACAGCAGCTTTTATTTTCCTCAACAAAAAAAGTCTTCATTAAAACAGAGTTAAGGTTGTAAACAGATCATTAATTTACAACAACATTATCAGATGGGTTACAGTTATTAAAAGAGCACACACTGAAGAGCCAGGAAACCGAGGAGTGAAGGTTAAAACCAGCTGAAATTTGGAAAGCTGAGTTTCATAAATATCCCAGCCCCAGCCTGATCAGTTGCAGGGATACTGCAGCAAGGACACCTGGAGAGATCTGCATTATGGATGGGCTGGTGGGAGGCCCAGCAATGCCAGAGATGCTCTTGGATCAGGCACGGGCACGGAGCTTCCCGGGAGAGCTCTGGAGATGCTGAGATCTGCTCTGGGGGAAGGTGCCCCTGCTCATGGCAGGGGGGTGGAACAAGATGGGCTTTAAGGTCCCTTCTGACCCAAACCAGTCTGGGATTGCCCCACTGAGCACCACAGGGACCCCAGGAGACTGAGTCTCATCTTGGATGACACCTCCTGAGACCTTCCTGGGCTGCAGCTCGTCTCACATGGATCATAGAACCCAGAGGGGCCAGCCCAAATATCCCAGCCCCACCTGGAACCCTCGGGGTGCCCAGGTGTGCCCCAGAACAGTGACAGCACGGGGACCACACCAGAGGATGCCCAGCAAAGCCACACTTCTCTTCTGAAGGAAAAGCTCATTTGAACTCTGCCTTTGGAGAGCAAAGACCACCAGGACCATGGAATCATGGTGAGAGGGACCAGGATGGGATTTCACCCAGGATCTCAGGACCTGCCACGTCCCTGTGCTGCTCCATTCAGGCAAAGGTCTGCTCTGGGCAGCAGAGCTGAGCTAACAGCAAATGAAGGTGAGTTCACACAGGGGAAATCACAGGAATTCAGAGAGAATTGGGGTTTTCAGCTGTTTGCTTTCCCTCTCAGCCTTGGGTTTGCATTCCTTTTATCCCTTATTTTTTTTGTAAGTACAGAGTATTAGCTGTCTCTCAGTAGCTCCTGAAGGAGTCAAGAGCTGGAGTGATGAACCCAGCAGGGAAAGGACAAGCATCCCACGTGTCTCCAGCTCCAAGAAAATCTGTGATTTGGTGTCTTGCCATAACCAATTCCCTCTCAGCCATGACTCGAGGCCTCCTTCTTCCCTTGAAACCTGCCCCAGGTTTGCTTTCAGCACATCGAGTGGAGAGAGAGAGAGAGAAATACAATTGTGGAAAACCTTTTAAAGCCTGCACAGCTCTCCCTTGATATCACATTGTTAAAAGGGATGTTATTGCAAGGGGACACTGTGAATCCATACAGTCAATGCTCCAGAACTTTAGTGGCAAAACAACTCAATAGCCTCAATTGACTGCATGAAATTCTATCATTTTACCACTAGAAAGAAAGAAGGCAGGAGAAAAAAAAAATAAATAAGAGACTACATTTCATTTGTCTTTCGTTAACTCCCTGGCCAAGAGCATCTCAATCCCTGTCCTTAGCACAATGTGAGCCAACTCCTAAGTGGCTCCAATAAAAAAACAAAGAGCCAGATACATCCCAAATGCACTCCCACACTCCAGAGCTGCTCTCCTGACTACCCCAAAAAGAACAGCCTCGGCAGCATAAAGACACCGCATCAGCCTCAGGCAGCTGCCTTGATTACCACCTTCCCTCTGATGAAGATGACGTGGGATATGATTAAAGATGCTCTGAAAAGACACACAAGTAATAGAGGAGAACTTTTTGCCTCCTTTCCCCAGCTAGGTCACTAGGTGTTCCTCCTCAGCAGCTGATTTCTTATTCCAAATTTGTCCAGACCTTGCTCTTCTTCATCAGCTGAAGAGCTCGCAGACCGCCGGCGCCTGGGCTGCTCCTCTCCTGCTGATTGGGCTTTGTGGCTCTTGGGAAGCTCTGCCTGATGGCAGGAATCTGTCTGCACCCTCCACCAACTGGTGCTTAAACGGGCTCCAAGGCATTGTGGAGGGTTCAGAGCATCACAAAGAACCAGCAAGTATTACTTTTGTAAAGCAAAACCCCTGCTTAGCTTCTTTCCCCCGCCTTTTTCTCATGCTCTACACTCAGGAATTCAGCTGCTTTGGCCACAGCCGCTCGGAGAGATGCCAATCACCCCGAGCTGCCCTCGCTCCATCCCCACGAGGGAGAGAAAAGATGCTTTTATTTTGGGTAGCGCAATCCAGCAGGCAGGTGAGGGGGCTGAGAGAGCAGGCAGGGCCTGGCTGTCTCCCCACGCTGCAGTGTGACTTTGGGAAGTCACGGCACTCCGCCGGGTCCCCTCCCATTTTCCTTCTCCGCTGCCCTTCTCTGCCATCTGACACACGGGCTGTTTCCTTGTCCCCCGTCCAAGCCCGAGCCGCCGCAGAGCTCCCTGCAAATGCTAATGAGCGGTGCCATTGCAACCTGGACGTGCAGGGCTGAACATCTGTGCTTCCACAGAAACCTCTGGATGAGGGCTGCAGGGATGGAGCAGCACAGCCAGCAGGGCTTTGCCTCAGCCCCAAACCGTCCTCTGCACTTAGAGCTGCCCACCCCAAAAATTCCATCTCCATTCCCATCCATATTCCACCGAGACTGAGCACGGGATGAGCACAGGGACGCAGGAGGGACGGAGCCGACTTGTGCAGCCTCCTCTGTGCAAGGCAGCACCTGCCGGGATGTCTCATCACAGCCAATTGATATTCTACTGAGCATCTTTGGAAAAATAATCTGCAAACAAGACGCTGCAGGCTATAAAATCACTCCCTCTCCTTCGCTTTAGTTCGCAGCTTAATAAAAGCATAACACAAGGTAGCCGAGGAAACCGCCGCACTTTGCCCAACCACATCATCCCTTTGTGTATTATTAATCGGTTTCAAGTTGTACCACGGCTTCCTGGGGTGGGGAGGAGAAGGGCTCCGGTTGTGGAGGAGACTTGTCTTTCCCTTTCAAGATTTGCTACTAAAAGTCTCACTTAACAGAGCAGCGGAGAAAGAGAGTGGCACTTACACCTCTGGCTCCCCACCATGATCACAGTGAGGATCGATAGGAAAATCATTTGGGGTTTGTCTCTGCTGAAGGACACAGGCACAGCACTGAAATGGAGAAGTTTCAGCCAAATTGGGTGGAAAAAGCATTGTTGGGAAAATGGGGAAAACATACCCATTTCTGAGAGCAGAATGAGGCCCTAAGTGGCACCCTGGTATTTTACAGTGGATGTCTCTCACTCAAAGCTTTCCAACTCTCCCTTGCTTCATAAAATCATAGAATTCAGTTTGAGAAAGACCTCTAAGATCTTTCTGAGTCCCTGATGGGTTTGCAACAGCTCAGTGCAGGGGTCTCCTCCCTGATCACAACACATCACACAGGAACATTAATTCTGAGGTCTGCAACCTGTTCCCAGACCTCCACATGAGTTTGGTTTCAGGCACAGGCAGAACCCTCTCCAAATGCTCCCAGGATGGAATCAGCAGCTCCCTGGATGCTGCAGAGTGTATTGCTCTGAGATGCTGAGTGCTCCCATCTGTGGATTTCAGTATCACCTGGATGAAGAAGGGTTTTACAGTGGGGAAGAAAGGCACGGAGCATCCATCAGAACCCCAGGAGCTGCACGGGCAGGAGACCAATAGGCTGCTGCAGAGGCTTCTGATAATTTCTCCACTCCCACTAAAAAAGTACAATATATTGTCTATTTGGGAACAGTTTAAGCTGGTTCATTTCACACAGTAAATTAACCTGATTTCTTTAATAGGGGATTTTTATTCGGTGTCAAGCCCCAGCTGTTATCCCAAACCCTGCACCCTGGGACTCCAGCTATTAAACCTTCTCCCTGGACATGGACCTGGAGGCACTGCTGGGGCAGCAGGTTTGGTGACACTCAGAAATAAATGGCTCCATCATTTCTAAACATCCTGGCCATTTACTGCTGCCACCTGACCCAAGAGATTTCTCGAAGAAAAGTTGCTTTTTTAGATTTACCAAATGAAAAACAAGGTATTGGGAGCCCTCCTGGAGTGCAGACCCTTCCCAATCTCCTGTGGGAATGCTGAGGGCAGCTCCATGCATAGAAATTCACTGTAGGATGAGATAAAACACTAAAACTCCCTGAATACCCTGGCCAGGGGGAAAATCAAGGTTTTCTTTTCTGGATGGGCTCGGTCCTGACTTCCTTTCACATGGCTGATGCAGTCCAGATGGGAGCTCAGCTCCTGTGCTGGAAATTGGTTCTCTCTGCACCAGGGATGAAGGCCAGGATGTGGCCAAGCTGCTCTAGGTTGGGCAAATAACAGCACGGATCCAGCAGCCCAATTGCTGCCCCCCCTTCCCTTTGGTGGCTTTAATGGGACCAGAACCAGTGGCCAACCTGGGAGTCACCAGCCCTCTCTCTGCCAGCAGAGAAGCACCATCTTTTGGGATTAAAAAATGCCCTGAGATTTGGAATTCCTGAGAGGCGAAGAGCAGCCCTTTGGAAGTAAGGATGCAGTAATTTTTTTTTTTTTAACTTCCATGGAAAAACCCAGCTCAACGTGGCACCCACTGCACCGAGCAGAAACTGCCTGTAAGGCAGAGCCCAGTCCTGAAGGCAAAATTCCCCGTCTCCAGTGAATCCAGCATCCCTTCTGCCCCTCTCCCTCCTCCTCAAAGGCTCCCAAACCCCATCCTGGCAGCCGTCACCTCTGCATCCAACCGCTCTGCTCCAATCCACGCCTGGTTAACCAGGTGACAAACGCCCCCAGATAATTTTTCTCCTCTCCCCTATCTGGGGTGCCGCTGACATTTTGATATTTCCCGCTGAGATTATCCTTCACATAATGAATTTTCTTCCCCAGCCTCTCCTTTCCTCGCGCCTTTCGGCTTTGCCGGCGCACGCTCTCCCCCGACTCCGCCGACTCCAGGAGCACGCCCGACACAAGATGAATCGCCCGGAGACTCCTGGTGCATCCTTCTTTACACTTCACATCTTCCCAGCGCCGATGAGAAATGGGTTTTTTCCTCATCCATCATAAGTCAGCGTGACAAGGCTGTCGCTCCCCGGCGCCGCTCCGCTGTATCATGCGCCGCTCCGTCCCGCTCGGCTGAGCTGCCCGCTTCCCTGCGAGCATCTGGGACCTTTCCGAAGTGCTCTGGGCTGGATCGGGAATTTGGGCACTGACAAAAAGTTATTTCTGAACGTTTCCAGCCTCCAAATTGCTCCCTGCCTCCTGGGCTGTGCCCCAGTAAGATCCTGCATGGCTCAGGTTGTGTTAATCCTAAGGAGGATTCGTGTGGAAGGGGAAACTGAGGCACGGAGCAGCTTTGTGACTCCCATGAGGTCTGGCTGTGAGTCAGGAGCAGCCATCCACAAATCCTGCTTTTTATCCCAGCACTGCTTCAATAACCAACCTCCAAACCTGAGCAATGGCATCCAAACCAAAGGAATAAAAAGATAAAATTGTCAATTCTCATCTCTTCAATAAACTCCCAAGTGTTTCGCTTCAATTTTCCTCCTTTAACATCAGCCAAAGAAAGCAGAGGATTCTGCCTCAGGTACAATTTGATATGGATACTTCTCTCTTTTTGACATGGGATGTTTTTTCCAACAACTTCCCCTTACTCAGAAATTCCTCTCAGGCCTGGGATAGAGGGAATTTGGAGTGGGGGAATCACCCTAATATGAATTCAGCCAACACAAAGCCTAGCAGAAATCTGGAATCTCCTGCCAAGGTTAGGAGCAACCCTCTGCTTTCACTTCCTGCTGAGCATCCCTCCTTGGGAGTCAGTTTGTGAGTGTGGCAGCAGCAGCAGCGGGGTTTGGAG
This sequence comes from Sturnus vulgaris, assembly GCF_052056855.1. Classification (NCBI taxonomy): domain Eukaryota; kingdom Metazoa; phylum Chordata; class Aves; order Passeriformes; family Sturnidae; genus Sturnus; species Sturnus vulgaris. The sequence continues at coordinate 4,473,955 of NC_142265.1, read as the reverse complement.
TGAGGATGTCAGGGAGAACCGGGGCAATCAGAGGCAGGCAAGGGTCAGATGGCTCTGTGCTGCCTGCTGCCCCCTGGCCCTGCATCCCAGCTTGTTTCCATGACAATAGCAGGTAACTTCACTCCAAGCCATCAGAAAGAAATGGGATGGAAAGCTGTCCAACAGAGACAGAGAAGTGACAGCTCAGCCACTGCGATCAGACCCCCACGAGCAACTTCCCTCTCAACTCCACTCTCCATGCCTAGGTAACACCTTACATTTTGGGCTTTTCCCTAAAAACAGTGGCAATGCCTCGGTTGTGATGAGCCTGCAGCCCTTTCCACGCCAGATCCCTACAACCCCTGCTCCCCCAGCAAAGCCAGGTGCAGTTTGGAGAGCCAGGAGCAGGGAAGGAGCATCCCTGAGTCTCCCAGCAGAAGCAGGGAAGAGCTCCCAGCACCTGCCCTCCTGTCATTCCAAGACAAGCAGCTCAGCTGGGAAAAGAAGATTTAGCTGTGTTTGCTTCAAAACCCCAAAATGAGTTCCCTCCCATCTGCCGGGAGAGATTGATCTCCTAAGTCAGCCGTAAATCGCCCAAAAACTCCCCTGGAGCATTTAGGCAGGAGAGGGATGAGGCTGGGAATCGTGTGCTCTCCTGGGTTCACATCCTGCAAGGACACTGCCTGGAAACAGGTAAATTATCCAGCTTGGATAATAGCGATTTCGGCCAATTAGTAATTTATTTATCTGCAGGTAAAGATCTTTCCACGCCAAAATGAGATCCCCAATTCCTTATTCAGCTTCCTAAATAATGATGACTCAGCATTACAACAAGGAGACCCCTCTGCCATCACTGAGGCCATGGATACCCCCAGGACAAACTTTGCACCTCTTTAATGTCACTTTTGGCCACTGGACAGCATCACAGGGGGACAGAAGCCTCTTGCAACAACACTGGAAGTAGTAAAATGCAGAAAATTCGGAATAAATAGTGGACATCTAATATCACGTGTGTTTGCAGCCCAGCCAAACCCAGGATATCCAACTGCCAGTACTTCAAAGGTACAAATGTGAGATACAGAGATACAGAGATATAGAGATATAGAGACATACATAATCTTTTTTTTAAAGTCTCAGGCTCATTAGTCCAGTTCAAGCTGTGTTGCTCCACTAGAAAGGCTCTGATGATGCCAGTTTTATTCCCTACTGGTACCGTAGTTTTTCTTTAAATTTTTGCAAGTAAAAGTTTTCAAAGAGAACTGCTTAAAAGTCCCTTTCTATAAATCCATATTAACTAATTCCATGCAAACCCATGGAAGGTGCTCTCAGTATTGTTGATCCCAAACCTTCAGCAGGAGTTTAGTTCTTAAAAATCAGATTGGAAAATATTGGGGTTGCTTTTTCAGCCTTTTAATCTAAAACCTGCTTTTGGTCGGTGTTTTTCAGTCATTTCTTTTCTCAGTGGAATAGGAGATTTCTCCAAGGCATTCAAAAATCCAACAGGTGTTTGCAAAGGCTGGGCACTCAGAGACGCAGAGAGGAATCCAAGTTGTCTGAATTTTGTTGTGGCATTTCCTGCTGAATGCAAACTGCAAAATAATTGAGGACTCGAGATGCTCGTGGCTATTCAGAATGGCAGGATAAAAGAATAACTCTCTTCTGTGAACAATCACCAAACAAATCACTCCTGAGCATATGCTCAGACAAATTAGAAGGAAAACCAGAGAGGCCAGTCATGGTACACAAAATGCAGGAGGCAGGAATTCCCAAATGAATGGAATGGATGCTGCTCAGCCCTGCCATGCCCAGGAGAGGGGCAGAGGGTAACTGGGGAGGTGGGAGCCAGAGGGAATTTGGGGGAGCAGCCGTGGGGTGAGTCCTAAACATGAAAAGGACTTGGAGATGCTGGACAGATTCCAAAGGAGACAACAAAGAGGCTCCAAGGGTTGGAGCCCCTCTGCTTTGGGGCCAGGCTGGGAGAGCTGGGGGTGCTCACCTGGAGAGGAGAAGGATCCAGGGAGAGCTCAGAGCCTTTTCCAAGGACTAAAGGAGAGCTGGAGAGGGACTGGGGACAAGGGATGGAGGGACAGGACACAGGGAATGGCTCCCACTGCCAGAGGGCAGGGCTGGATGGGATATTGGGAAGGAATTGTTCCCTGGGAGGGTGGGCAGGCCCTGGCACAGGGTGCCCAGAGCAGCTGTGGCTGCCCCATCCCTGGAATGTCCAAGGTGAGATTGGACAGGGCTTGGAGCAGCCTGGGATAGGGGAAGGTTTCCCTGCCCATGGTGGAATGGGATGAACTTTAAGGTCTCTCCCAACCTAAGCCATCCCACCACTCTGATGATTCCCTGATTCTGGTTCTGGCACATTCACATTCTGCAAACACTCCTGGGATGTTCCTAAACCAGAGCCTGCTCTGCCTCTGCCCCAGCAGGAGATGTTATAAAGCTGCATCAGCACCACAATCTGAATTTCATCTCCCTCAGGACAAACGCAATTCCTGGCACTGCAGGAGGTCCAGATGAGCCAGATTTGCGTGTGGGACATTCAGAGTGAGGTGAGGACGTCCCTCTAACCCATTCAATTCCCTCCCTGTCCTGGCAGCTGACACACACCTGAGATGGAAACAGCACTGGCACTGCAAGGGCAGGATGGAGATTTAGGAATCCAAATCCTTCCACTTTCAGAAAAAAATCCCAGATCTTGAAAAGAAGCATCCCTATGGATGTCACAGGAGTTCCAAATCCTGCATGAGAAGACAGCCACCAGTGACCTCCTCTGTCTCAGCTGAGTCAGCTCCTGCCCACCACATTCCCATCCTCACCTTGGTGCAGGATACAATTCCCAGGGCTTCCCACTGCTCCCCACCTTATCTCCCACCACCAAGGCCTCTCGGGGCCAGCTGCAAGGGATAAACAGCTGGAGACAGATATGGGGAGGGAACGTATCCATGAGGAAAGTGATGGAAGCTGCCACGTGTCACCGAGCTGCACCACTAAGGCTAATTGAGCCTTCAGGCCCTGTTCCTCCCGATGATGGGAGCGGGGGAGATTAATGAACAGAACCAATCTTTTCCCTTATTTTTATGGTTCTTTTTTTTCCTAGCAGTGTCTGAGCACAGCAGCAGAAGCAGGATCAATAGGTGGGAAATGTAGGAAATAAGTGGCCTTTTAGAGGCAGCTGGGATCTGCATGTCCTGCTCAGCTACAAATCCCAACCCTGCCTGACAGACATAACTGGCACACAGGCCCCTGGACTGATACAAATCACAGGACAGAGGCCAACAACTGGAGCTGCCTTAAGGACTGAGGTCATCCCTCAGTCCCCCCATAAGGAAGGAACCCAGGATCTGTTTCCATGTGAGGGGCAGCAGGAGAGATGGCTGGAATGAGATCCCCAGAATGTGGAAGGCTGCTTCACTATCCATCACTTTTGGGAACAGCTCTGCCACACCACATCCACTCTTAGCACCCACCAGTTAGTTTAAGATAAATATAATTAAAGATTGCAAAGAAGCCCCTGGGACAGCCTGGGATTTTGAAGCAGCCTTCATCTACAGACCAGGAATGGTTGGAGAGGGGCTTTGGAAAAGGCCAGGAACAGTTCAAAGGAGAATAGCTCTAAACTGCCAGAGGCAAGTGGGAAGAAGTTGCTCCCTGTGAGGGTGGGCAGGCCCTGGCACAGGGTGCCCAGAGCAGCTGTGGCTGCCCCTGGATCCCTGGCAGTGCCCAAGGTGAGGCTGGATGGGGTTTGGAGCAACCTGGCACAGTGGAAGTGTCCCTGCCATGGCAGGAGTGGGGTGGGATGAGCTTTAAGGTCGTTTCCAAACCAAGCCACTCTGTGATGATTTGGTGATGATGGGAGGGGGGAGAACACATTCTGGGTCAGACCTGTGAGCAGCATCACATCCTGCCAGAGCCAGCACCACCCATGCCAGACAACGCAACTGCACCAGCTCCTCAGCCTTGTCCCGAGTGCCATCATCTCCCCAGAGCCGTGGGTGCCCAGATGGGAGGGCAGGGCAGCCCCCAGGAGAAGCAAAGACCCTCCTCTGGCTGCAGCTGGGACCCCCACAGGAGAGAGCAGAGGCTCGGGAGAGCAGGGCTGGGATGGCAAACCAAATTCCTGCATCACAGCGCTCCAGCAGAGAACACAAGCAGCCTGGGGCTGTGTGTGGCCCCAAGTGCTGGTTATTATGCGAGTCAGGCAGCTCTGGTGACAATTAGGCATCGCTGGGAGGCGGCGCAGGTGGCTGCCTGCACCTGGGGCTGCGCTCCGGGAATCCGGGGCTGCTCTGGGAGAGCTGCTCCCTTTGCTGCATTTGTCCCTTTGCTCTCCTGACTCAGGGCCACAGATCACACCAGGACCCTGCACGGCTTCCTGAGCCTCTTCTCCACAAAGCTCAGCCACGTTTCCCCAGAGAGCAGCTCCTCTAAGGAAGCCACCTGAGACACGAGAAGCACTGCCCATGCACAGGGGATGGGTTCATTCATCTCCTGGCCACCAAAAGCATCCCAAGTCCTGGCTAACGACCTTTCCCATCCTGTCGAGGCATTAATCAGCTGGGAGTGCTGATTTCACACGGCTTCTGGAGGCAGGCAGGCTCCCTGGCAGGAGCATGGCCGTGGACTCCTCCAGACCTCTTTCTCTCCTCATCAGAGTTACTGTTTTGGGTAATGATGAAGCAAGGGAATTGATTTGAAGCCTAATGAATAATCAGCCACCATCAATAATTGTAATCACTAATCTGGTGCAATTAGAAGCAATTATAGTAAATGCAATTTCCTCCCGAGCTGCTAACGAACTGCAAAAATATGAATTGACTTGAACTGGCTGCCTGTGATTTATGCAGCCGCAAGATCAAGGATCCCATTACACCACCAAAGGCTCTTAAAGCGACACGGAAGTTGCTTTGTCCCCTTTTTCCATCCCACCCTCCCAGCAAACCCACCAAACATCGGCGGGAATCCCAAGGTAGAGATGAATCCCCTTTTCCCTTTTCTTTCCCTTCTCTTGAGACGTGCCACATCCCATTCCCACACCAGCTCCTGCGAACACGTGTGGGGAGAGAGGTGCCACATGCCAGGTCCATGTGCGTGGGGACATTGCCACCTATTGGCACATCCACGGGGACGATGGAGGAGGCAGCACCGCCTCCAGATCCACGAGGAGCAGCAGGATCTGTCGGTTCGGAGATGAAGCAGCGATTTCGAGCCGCTCGTTATTCCTCCCGACGCTGCTAAAAGTGATGTTTCAAAGCACCCTTTAATTTCAAGTGCCCGGGAGGACACGCACCAGCCTCAATTGGAAAAGGTGATAAGCACAAGAGTGGGATCTTAGGAGAGTTTTTGAGATGAAAAGAGCTCGCGAGCGCTTTTTTTTTTCTTCCCAAACTGCAACAGAAACTGAAAGATCTCGAAGAAAAGCACAAACCACTTCCCGAAACAAAAGAGCTGGACTCAGTGCTAAGACTCGAACTCAAAAGCACCAAAAGGAGCTATTTCAGGGATTTGGGGCAGGTCCCAAACTCTCTATCAGTTTGGGAACTCCACAAAACTGGATTTTGAGTAGAAAACACTCGATCTTGACAAAGGTGGCTCTGAAGAAACCTGGTCTAGTGGAAGCTGTGGCAGGGGTTGGAATGGGACGATTCTCGAGGTCTCTCCCAACACAGACCAGTCTGGAATTCCATGACAATGTGGAGATTGATTAGTTTTCCATTCTCAAAGCCCATTTGATGACCAGCCATGGGGAACCAGCTCTCACCAGGCAGGTGCACACATTTCCATAGTCTGTCCAATTGCAAGGCTGGAGAGGCAGAAACCACTGGATCAGACATGGAAATTGAACCTTCCTCCATGAGCAAACCCCCCACTCCGTTCCAGCTATTATTCTCCTCAGAGTCAATAGCTTCCACTCTCCTGTCCGTAAATCTTGATATTCACCTCCCCAGAAATCAATAGCTGCCTATTATTGGTCTGTAATTGTTACAAAAATTTAATCAAGGGTCAATAAAGAAAAGGAACAAGTCTATTGCAGCAGCAGAACTTCCAACACCAAGTATTTCACTGCCCAATTATCCTCTGCTCCTGACTTCTGCTAATATTATTTATTATTCAGGCAACTACAACGCCCAGAAGACTCAATCTGAGCTCTGAACGATGTTCCTGCACAAGGAACAAAACTCCCACTGTTGCCCAAACCACTTGCAAGGCAAAGCACCGACTATATTGTACAGGAAAAAGTACAAACTGCTGGGGAAATGATCACTGCAATAAATCTGTGCCCAAAACTAAGCACCAAGTGAGCGTTGAGAAATTAAAAGACAAATGAGAGACTCGTTCCCAGAGGAAACACAGGTAACTGGTGGAAGCTGGGGATGATTTTCTAGGTGTATTTTGGAAATGCAAATTGGTTTTCTGTGCAAAATTGCTACTTCTGTGGAGATTATTGGATCAAATTCACCTTAAAGTAAAAAAAAATACAAAAAATACAAAAAAACACAACAACAACAACAAAATACTAGGAGAAAAAGGGATTAAAAAATCCTTTGTAATTTCCACCCAAATCAGTTCCAGGGGATTGTTACCTCTCCAGGCTTCATTTGTCTACGTCTTGCAGTCAAAAAGAAGGTGAGGAAAATAGCAGGGACATTAAAACAAGTCCAAAATAAGAATAATTATCTTTTTTGGTCTGTGCCATTCCTACTAATAATTCCTGAGTGGTTTGAATGGGTGAGAAACTTCGCCACAGCTGCCACATCCCACGTTGCTACTTGGGGAAAAAAAAAAAAAAAAATCACATTTCCAGGTTTCCAATAGGTTTGGTGACACTCTAACCTGGAGATCTCTCCTGCCTCCACTTGGCTTTTGGGCTTTAAAAAACAAATTTTGAAGCTTCCCATAAATCCAGCATGTTTATTCCATGCAAAACACAAGCAAGTGTGTCACAGACTTTCTGCTCAGTCTGAAAAGCATTTATGAGGAATTTTGGGGATTTTCCTAAGGCAGTCAAGGGTCACTTTTACTTCTCAAACTCCCCTTGCTTTGATGTCTGCTCACTTTCCACCCTTCAAAATGCGTGGCACCTAAACAATTCCAAACCACAATTTCCCACTGGCATTTTCCCTCAAAACAAAGCAGAGGCTGCATTTGTGCTTTAAGGTTTTATGCCCAAGCAAGGATCCAAATAAAGGCATCACATAAAACCCCCTAAGAAAACATAATCATAAAAAACCCCCCACCAAAACACCACCTTAAACAGATGAAATATAATTATCCAGCAACAAATGGTGCCAGCACTCCAAAGAAGCAGGAGGAGCACAGGCAGCTCCAAACCCACGGAAATTTCCAATTGCAAAACGTTTTTCCCCCCCTGTGGCACAACGCAAATAATAAATATGGAAATCTGTAAAGAAAGGAAAACCAGGGACTCTGCTGTGTCTCCCCACCAAAGTACAGCATGTGTTTGTAAGGAAATGAGGAATTTTATTCCTTCTCTGGGCTCTGATGGGCTCTGTAGGCTTTGGGATGTTGCTGCTCCATCGCTGGCCTGGGGGATGGACACAGGAGATGTAGGGATAGGTGGAAAGTAGGAGATGCAGCAAAGCATCCTCACCCCCCCCAAACCCCATCCCAAATCTATCGGTTTGAGCTTCATTCCACTCTCTCAATCAGCTGCTCCCAGTCGTATTTTCCACCAGTGACTTCCATAACCCAACTAAACCCCGCTTAAAATTTCCTTGGATCATGTATTTCTCACTTTGCCATTTCCCAAAGAACTTTGTCATATCCTTCTGCCAGGCTACAGATGGCCAAACCCGCCCAAAAAACTTTTTTAGAGCTGTTCCTCACTGCATATACCCAATCACAAAGCCTCCAAAACCAGGATTAAATCCTTAATTTGCTGCAAGTTGGTAAAAATTTGGCTTTATTTCAAATCAGACCCGAAGCTGAAGTTTTCTCCAAATGTTTTGCTGCTGGGCAAGTGGAGCATTTCATTTGCACACAACAATTTCTGTTTGCTTCAGTTTTCCCTCTTTCCCAATTCTATATTGTGAGATGCAATCAGAGGAGGGAAAATAAAGCAATTAAAGGAATCGCATGAGATTCCCAGACGGCCACTGATACCAATCAACTTCAAGAGGGTCTTGGCACCCAACCCGCAAAATATTTGATTTTCTGGAGTGGGTTTGGGTTTTTTTTATCTTTGGTAAGTGGAGCTGGAGCTCAGATCCACATTTGCATATAAAGAATGACAAGGATGTTCTAGAGAAGACCACAAGTGGCAACTGAGCCCCAGATTTTTGTGATGTTTTTCCTATTGGTGCAACCTGGATTTATTCCCCAGAGCCTGAGGATCAGGTTTAGCCCTTGCTCAGCCTCTTGCTCTTTCCTTGTTCATCCCTACCTTTATCTCCTCCTCCCAGAGCTCCCGTTTACATCTCCGTGTAAGCAGCCACACTGGTAATCACAAAGCAGCTTATTTTTAATTGTGCTGAAACCAAATTGTTATTTAAACTTCAGATCTTGCTTTTCTCCCCCAAGACCCCTTTAATTCCTCCCAGATGTTAATTATACTGAATCACAAAGCTGCAAAAAACCTCAGGCTGGCTGAAGAAAGAGCCCCTCTGGCCTGATCCTGACGGGAAATCAATGCCACCACTGGAGCTGTATCATCTCCATCCATGCTGAGCTTTGGGAATGGGAGCCATGTCCCTGTCTGCAGCACCAGAGGACACTTCCCAAAGGACCAAGGTGATTTTAGAGGTCCAATTCCCATTTTTCTGTGCAATTCCCAGTCTAAGCTCCACTGATTTTTAATGAAACCTTGTGGTTTGCCAAATCTCTTCTGGAATTTGGAGCAAAGCTTCCAATCCATCAAGGCTGTTGTATCCTGGGTCTCTACACCTTTGCCCTAATGCTTGATCCCCAATTTCTTTTTCCTTAGAGATGATGAGGAGGCAGGAGATGATCTGGAGGCAGCAAGGATTTTATCTGGATGGGTTTGGAGTAGTTTTCATATTTGGAATATACAATTTCATGTTTGGAATATACATTTTCATATTTGGAACATACAACTTCATATTTGGAACTGAACAATTTAAAAGGAATTTCAGGCTCCTTCCACCAGGATATATTGGTCTAGTGGAAGGTGTCTCTGCCCATGGCAGGGGGTTGGAACAAGACAATTTTTAATGTTCCTTCCAGCCCAAACCGTTCTAGGACTCCATGATTCCATGACTCATGTGGCTCACACAGGATAACATTTTTTTATTACAGCTGGACATGGGAAGCAGGATTTGCACCCAACTTCATCATTTCACATGTGGTTTAGTGTTTCTGCTACTGCATTATTTTGCTGTTGGGATTGTTTTTTTATTTTAAATACCCATCACATTAAGTTGTGGCATTTTAGTGGCTGACTTGATAACCCTAAGGATAGGAAAGGGAATGTGAAAAGTGCAGAGAAAACTGTTCTTCCTTCTCCTCCCCACCACGGTTCAGTAGCAGATATAACCCATAACAAATTGATTTCTTAGAACAAGCAAGACAGCACATGGTATTAAGAAATTATGAATTATTAGGGGAGCTTTAAAAGCCAAAATTTTGACACCTATAAACCATTGCTCTGAGCAGATGCCAAACCCTTTGGAACTCACAATGCACACGGCAACAGTGCAGGTCCTGCAATCCTGCATCCGGGCTAAAAATACCAGAGAACAGGGCCAAGCTCCATTTTTAAGCCCCTTTTCCACGCCAAACCCTCAATGGGGATGCTCCAGCTCTGATTTCCCTCCTGCTCATCACAGCTCTTCACAAATCAAAAGCATTCCCAATTTATTCCTCTCCTTTCCAAGCTCCGCACTCCTCTCATCTGCTCAGCCTCGCAGAAAGCTCGTTAAACAATTCATTGCAAGCGCCTGGAATATAATGAGCAGTGGGAGGGTTTGTGCCAGCAGGCACACAGGGCTCTGCATTCCCAGGGGCTCTGCACCCCCAGCATGTTTGGGATGGCCCCAAACCCCACGTCTGGAAGCTCCAGGTGCTACAGAGAGGCTCGTGTCCCCGGGCAGGTGAGTTCAGTGTTCCTCTCCCTCCTGCTGGTAGGGGAGGAGGTGCTTGGAGCAAATAAGAATAAAAAGAAGGAGCGCACAAGAGCAGGATGAAGCCCAGGGGAGCTGGGGCACGGCTGAGAGAGAACAGCCTGACCTCCACTGAGAGCCTGAGCAAAGTGCAAATAAAGCACTGGCACAGAGCTGCGTGCTCCCAGGGTGCTCCTGCATCGCTGCTCTCCTCCAGCCCCAATCCCAAATCTCCTTATCCCTGGGGAATCACCATCCCTGGAGGTGTCCAAGGATGTGCTGGGCGTGCTCAGTGCTCTGGTGGAGCTGACAAGGTGGGGATCAGTCACAGGTTGGACTTGATCCTGGAGGTCTTTTCCAACTTTCAAAATTCTGGGATTCAGCAGCTCTTTAGCATGGAGGGGTTGTCCTGGGGGAGGTTTCTCCTCTCCTGCCCCACCATGGGCACACAGCCCCTCCAGGCACCCAGCACTGCCCCTCCCAGCCTTCCCGGGAGATCTGAACCCACCCCATTCACACTCCATTAACCCCAGCGCCGCAACCCCCGGGCGAACCACGACTTTAGCCTAATATGTATTTAAAAATTGAACGTATGTATCTATTTCCAAATATCCGCCGCGCAGACACACGGCTAATCCACTTCCAGACATTTCACCAATTATGCCAGGATCTTCTGCACAGCCCATTACCCCGTAGATGTTACTAAGTGCTGCATAAACAATCCTCTGCTGCGTGGCTGACACTTAAGCGGACAAGTGGAAGCCAATTGCAGCAGGACAGCAAATGGAGCCGGAACAGCCGCAGCAGCAGCTCCCCCGCTGTGAAAGCCATAATCACCAGCACATCTGGGCTGCCTTCCCACACAGGAATCAGCTGCAAGAGCCACCTCTGCAGAGAACTCCCCTCCTCCCCACTGGTGGGGTCAAGAGAAATTTGGGGTTTGCAGGAGGCTGGGGACCCTGCGGAGCCCGTCAGTGTGACAGGACCCCAAGCAAAGCTCTGCTCCCTTGGCTGTCCATGGGGAAAGCACTTTCCATACATCCCCACACACGTGTGTGTGTGTGGGCTGGAGGGGAGCAGAGCTCCAGCAAGGTCAGGAGGCGAGAGGAAAGCCTGGCAAAGGAATGGCATCCATTTCATCCCTTCCCTGCCAAAGCCATGGTCCTGCTCCTCACAGCAGCTGCAGGACACTGGAGGAGGCAAGGAGGGGACCATGTCCCCCTCTCCATCCACCTGTGGGTTTGTCCCGGTGAGATGGGTGAGGGATGTGTCCCAGGACAGCTTGTCACCTTCCATCACTCCCACAGCCCCAGCACAGCCTGTCCCCAGCTCAGAGACCTGGCACAGGACAACCCAAATCCCCACAGGCTGCTTAATGCAGGGAATCCCCCAGCCCCACTCTCTGCCCCCTCTGCAGGAAGCAATTCCCTCTTTAAACTGGAACCAGTCCATCCTAACTCTGGGCAGCACCTTGATCTTCCTGGAGAGCACCTGTCCATCCCCACGCCGCCAGCTCCAAATGTCACCACATGCTTTTCCCCTTCCTTTCCCTCCTCCTATTGTTTTTAAAAGCAGCCAGACTGTTAATTAAAAAGGCAGAAATCAATTGCCCTCATCTCCCCATCAGAAGCTCCTCTGCATGCCGGGATTAAAGCCGGCTTCTACTTTAAGTCAATTAGAGATAAGGGGAAGCTGACATTTCTACAACCCGCCTTATCAAACTGCTTGAAAACTGCTCAGATTAAAATGTAAAAAGATTATTTCCTCCGCTCTCTCTGCCTCTCTTGCCTTTCTTTTTTAATAATTATTCATAAGAAACCAGACAAACGGGTGCTGATAGTCTGAGATAGCCCTGCTCCTCCATCAGGCTATTCTCAGGATCATCCTGGAGCATCCTGTGGGATTCTGAGATCCCCCAGCACCCCAAAAACAGGGGGAAGGAGGCAGAGAGTCCTCAGGACTGCAAAACTCAATCCCTGTGAGCCACATCCTGACTTCCCATCCAAGAGTTGCAGGGAAGGGGTCGCAGCCCTGGTCTGGATGCCATCCTAATGAGGCTCTGCTGTCCCTAATTAGCCGGAGGCAGGGGGAGGCTGGGATTAGAGGTGGGATGCAAGCCAGGGACCACATCTGAACCCAGGACAGGGCTGGAATGATAAATACAGCCAGGGACAGGGGCAGGGACACTGCTGGCACGGCCCAGGCTTTGTCAGCAGTGCCCAGGAGCTGCATCCACATGGTGAGAATGCAATTCCTGCACCAAAATCTACCTCCATCACTCGGCTCCCCCTGCCCAGGGTTTTCCTGGGACTGAGAGAAAATGGGGCTGGAGATGGAAAATAGCTCAACACTGAGTCAGCTCTGCTGATGGGGAGAGACCTGATGAGCTGAAACTGTGGCATCTCCCCTGCCTGTCCATCCATCATCTCCTCTGAGGAGAATACAGCAATTGGGCTCCTCCTCAAAATGCAGGTTTAGGGGAAAAAAAAAAAAAAAAAAGAGAGGAAAAAACATAAAAGTTTCATATCACAAATGCATGAGGATTTTTTTCAGAAATACTCCAAATGTTAGAAGCAAACTGCAACAGCCATCGAGGGATTTCACTGATGTTTTTCGCATTGAAGAAAAAAAAAAATCTCATTCCAGCCCCAGCTGCAGGAAGCAGAAAGCTCTTTATTCCTCCAGGCAGCAGTGCCACCCCCAAAGTCACCAGGCAGAAAATCTTTACGTCACAAACAACAAGAGAGATGTTCCCTGGGCTGATCCATGTCCCCAGAACCCCCTGTGAGATTCCCAGTGCAGTGAATCTGGGCCAGGGCTGGAGCTGCCCTTGCAGCAATAATGCTCCAGGTGGATCCAAGGCCATGGGTTACTGCAGCAGCAGCAGCCTGGGAAAGCCAGGAGTGGGATTTTGGATTCACATCAGCAATGTCCCCTGCAAAGGGAGTGGGAGATGAGAGCACAAAAAAAAAAAAAAAAAAAAAAAAAAAAAAAGTGGGGGGAGAAAAGGGAAAATAGGGTGAAAATAAAATCGAAGAGAAAAGGGAAAAAAAGGAGAAAAAAGAGAAAAGAGAAAGGAAAAAGGAAAAGAGAAAAAATAAAAGGATAAAAGAGGAAAAAACTAGAAGGGAGGAAAAGGAAATAGGAGAAAAAAGAAAAATAATAAAAAAGAGGAAAGGTAGAAGAAAAAAGAAACAAGAAAAAAGAATGGAAAAGGGGGGGAAAGGGGAAAAGGAAAAGAAGGGAAGGAAAAAATAGGAAAAGATTGATGGGAAGGAAGTGGGTGCAGAGGACAGGGAGAAGGAGCTGTCCCAGCAGGACACTTGGTGCATCCTTTGCTTCCACCAACATTTGCAAAATCTCATGAAAGGCAAAAAACCCCCAAATCCAAGGAGCTACAAAGCACAGCGTTGTCCAATCACTGGGGAAATGCCATGAGGTGTCTGAAGTGCCCTGATCCACATGGGACTCACATATCCCAATCCCCCTCTGCACATTCCTGTACCCGAGCCTCAGTTTCCCTGCTGGCACAGGAGGTGGAATCCTTCCCACCAGCATAAGGATTTCATTAACTTAAACCCTTCAAGATTTATAAAGCACTTGTGAAAGCTCCCGCATAGGAAATATTCCAGTATCACTGCAAACGTCAAGTGTAACATATTAAATCTCTCTCTCTTAAAAAAATAATAATATGAGATTATGTCCCAGGAGGAAGTTTTCCCACTAGACTTCTCTATTCTTATAAAAACGATCCGGCATCACTTAACGGCTCATAAATTCCATCTCCCATTAAGCAGATATTAAACACGTATTTATAAAGGTTTAAACAGATCAGTTCGCTTAATTTTCAGTTCGCCTTTAGGCAAAAAATGGTGTGTTTGAATCAGGAGAATTCCTGCTGGGGCTGACAGGGGAGGATCCCTGAGACCAGGGACAGAGGGGGAGCTCTCCCAGCATCAGCAGCACCTTCTGAGCCTCTGGAACAGCACTGATGGACAAATCCATCATGGAAAATACAGGATCCTGCACTTCAGCAGGTCACAGACTTAAAAATTAAGTGTGGGGCATAATTCTCTCATCTATTTTAAAAAGGGAGAAAAACCAGTTTAATTCCTCAGGCAGGTGCACGGAGCAGAGCTCTGACAGCAGCCCAGCCACCAACCTGACTTACATCAGTGCTATTGATATTATCATATTATTCCTCATGATTTAATTACTTTGGTCAGTCCATTCTAAGAGCCCATTCCAGTGCTGAGTGACACATCTATATTGAATCCTGGAATGAGATATTGGGAATATCACTATTCAGAATGGGACAGGTGGTGACACTGAGAAGGTGACCTGCAGCCACAGGTTGTGGAGGCGCCTCAGACCCACTTTTTCCAACCCAAATTTATCATTTTTGCTTGAAAACAATGGCTGGGACCACCACCTAATACCACCCCAAAAAAAAAGCAAGGACAGAGCAAGAAGTCATCCCTATAGGGATTCAGCAGGAAACCTCTCTAAAGGCCATCTACATGAAACATATAAAAACAGTCACATGGTCTCTCACAAGATTTAGAAAGATCACTCCAATGCCTTTACTTAAAGCAGCCTAAAAATGGGGGAATTCAGACCTGCTCCCTGGGTCAGGCATTGCTTTTTGTGGCCATAGTGTGAATTTTAGACAACAAATACAGACACAAATTCTGCAGTTCATGTGGAAAAGTTTTCCCTGTTTGTTTTAGGCACACAAAGGCTTGATTTGCTGAGAAAATCGAGGGTTTAAAGCTCAGTAAATAGCACAGAAGGACACTGTGACCCAGGAAAAAGAGCCAGGAGGTCTCCCCAGTGGGCAGCGAGTAAAGTCAGAGAAGAGAGAACAACCTCAGCTCTTCCCATCTCACCCACAACCTCCCCAAAGCAGCTCCCAGGAGCAATCCCTGAGCATGGACAGCAGGAAGATTTCCAACAGCACAGGTCTGCTGGGGAGCAATTAGAGAGTGAGGACATGGAGGAGAAATGGAATCAATTCCGTGGGCATCCTCCCCACGGTGGGCACGGCAGCCCTGGGCTCGTTCCTGCTGCATATTGAATGGGATCAGACCGGGAGACAAAGAATTAAATGACAAGCTCTGGGACAGGGGGTGACATTGAGAGGGCACACTCCTGCCACAGGGTGTGGTAGAGGCTCAGGTCCCATATTCCAAGAAAAAATGATTGCCTCTTCCTTGAAACCAAAGGAAGTGTTTGTATCCGTTCTGCACCCATGAAAAAAAAAAAAAAAAAAGCAAGGACAGACCAAACAGGAGTCCTTACAAAACCCAGTGATTGGGCTGAGGTGTGATGAGCAAACCTCCAGCCACTTTTCCATCCCTAATCCTCTTGTTGCTTCCAAGACATCCACAAAAGGCTTTAACAAAAAGCAAACACATCTCCATTATTATAGTATAAAGCAATCTACGAACATAATATTCCTGAAATGCCCTGTGCCTTCAGTTGGAAATTTCTAGGTGTGACAAAGTTTGAGTGTTCCTGTCTTAATGAGTGGGATACAACAGGAGCAAAAGCAGACAGCTTTATTTCCTGAAGAGGAAAAAAAGCCAAAAAATGTAAATTATCTTTTATATGAGAAAGACATTGAAATCTGGGGCAAAACCTGGGGCAAAAATCTGAAACTGAATTTGCTTCACATCACAGAATATTCCAGGAACAGAATATTCCCAGTGATCAGTGAGATCACTGAATGCTTTCATTTTGATTCCACTGGTTTTAATGATATAAAATAAGACAAAAAGAGAATGTTGGAAGTGTCTTCCAGTGCCTAAAGGGGCTCTAAGAGAGCTGGAAAGGAACTTTGGACAAGGGCCTGGAGGGACAGAACAAAGGGAATGGCTTCAAACTGCCAGAGGGCAGGAATAGATGGGATAATGGGAAGAAATTCTTCCCTGTGTGGGTGGTGAGGCCCTGGCACAGGGTGCCCAGAGCAGCTGTGGCTGCCCCTGGATCCCTGGAAGTGTCCAAGGCCAGGCTGGACAGGGCTTGGAGCAACCTGGGACAGTGGAAGGTGTCCCTGCTATGGCAGGGGTGGAATGAGATGAGCTTTAAGGTCCTTTTGAACCCAAACCATTCCATAATTCTATGATATTTCAACCTATGGAAATTTTATCCACTGGTGACACCGTGCAAAACTCCAGTGGAAAAGATCTTACCAGATATTCTGATTTCACTGTAACTGGTGGTGGAAAAATCTTTCACCACAAACCCAATCCTGGTTCTTCCCAGTCCTCAAAGAGGAGAAACAGAGGAGCCCCTCGGTGAAATTCAACAGGCAGCTCCATGCAGAGGTAGGAGATGAGGCCCCTCTTTGCACAAGGCATGATTAACCTCTGACACTGGGGATCATTAAACACAAGAGCTTAAAAGGGAACCATAAGGCTGAAGGACTTACGTGAGCAATGAGAACCTGCACAGCTCCACGGCAGAATAGAACAAGCCCTTGTGCTTTCAGAGAAAGAAACTTCTCCAAGTGGGATGTGCTGGCAGTGCTGGGCTAATGGTGGGACTCAGTGATCTCAGAGGTCTTTTCCAACCTCAGGGATTCTGTGATTCTGTGATTGTAACTCTGCAGCCACATTCTGAGAAGCTTCTTGGACCTTCCCCAGACTCCTATTTTTCAGAAAAGAGGACAGGAGATGAGCTGGCCCACTGATCCTGCAAGTCCCACGCTAGTCCAAAAGCCAGGAGTACTGCAAAATAAATGACAAAACCCTCGTGTTCCCATGACAGGGTCTCTGGAAGCGTGGCAGTGACTTGTCCCTTTTAATGAGTGTTAATGCTCCCCTTTCATTTCTGCGGCCATGGGATGCCAACACATTTATCTGTTTTATGCGTCGCCGTTCAATTTCAAGAGACATTTCTTTGGACATCGAACATTGTAATTTGCACTGGCTCCCCATTGCGAACGGCTGAAGTTGGAAAAATCACCGAGTGAGTGATCAAACACAATATAAAAATAGTCAGGCAAATGCACCACTATCTTCTCAAGAGCCATTTATAGGGGCCAATCCTAAAGCCATTGAAGTCAATGGAAAGACTCCTGCAGAATTCAATGGGGTTTTGATCGAGTCCTTATTGTGCTATCCATAAGAAATAGGTCAGATATTTATATATAGTCTTGAAATGTTGTGTGCCACCACGCTGGCAGCTCTCCTTTTGAGGCACAGCCTCACTTCTTGCCGTACCTGCTGCAAAGCTGAGGACTTTGCAAGTGCAGCTTCTGAACCTTTCCCCCTTTGGCACCTCTGCCATGTTGGCTTCCACCCTCAGCTGTCCCTTCTCCTGCATGAACATTCCTCCTGCACATTCCTCCTCTGACCTGGGGATGGCTTCATGTCCAGCCTGTGCTCCCTTTGCACACGGGTAACACAAACCCGAGGTGGAAAATTGCTCCTGGAATCCACATGTAGGGAATAACAGAGGGTGTGGAGCTGAGCCAGAGCCTGCATCATTCAACAAGACCCTGTTATTAAACCAACCCACCTAAATGGGGGCAAACACTCGTGAGCACAAACTATTTCAGCTTGAAAAGGGCTTGTTCCAGCCTAATCTTAAATAAGTTCCAGATCAATTTGAAGCAAATTGGAGCCCTTCATCCTCACGTGTTTTCCAGCTTAAATATATCAGGTTAAACTCACATAGGACCATACAAGCAGATGAGTCTTATTCTGTTGCCACAACTTTCATCACACACACCTTGAGAGCACAACTGCAAATCAACCATCTAATTCTGCATTCAGAGTGTGCTGTTTTGTGATGACTTGGGAAGGGGCTTGAAGCAGGTTTGGGGAATATTATTTCAACTGAACACAAAGGCTTCCAGTGAATTAATTGTTATTTGTTACCAAAGTGACTTCCTCCAGTCCCAGTTTTAGTTTAGATGAGGCTTTAGAACCAATATTTTCTGGGGAAACAAACCTCACCTTTCTTCATCTGACGCACCCACCGGTTTTTGAGTACTGTGAGATGAATAAAAGCCAACCTCAGCCCTTCAAACCATTATTCATAAGCTTAAATTTATACAAGTGAATCATCCCACTGAAAGTGGTAATACCTCTCATGTACTGCAAGTGAAATACATGGCTGTTTACCAATTAGTTGGACTGCAGTAGGTTTAGTCGCTGTAGTTCCACGTTAATTATTTATAACACTTTGCAGTACCACCAGTAAATGTACAGTAGCATCTCCTTTAAAAATAATGAGACCTTAGTCCTGTGCAAAGTCCCTGCAGCAGCTGTTATTAAAACTTCAGTGAAGCAAGAGAAGAAATGGATGTTTTTGCATTTGCAGCATGAGCAGCAAACTTCTCCTGCCTTGGATTTAGCCTTTGCATGGTTTGGTCCTTTCAGAAAAAAATCAATGGGGAAAAATAGCAACATCTAGGTTTTCACTGGCCCTTTTATTACCAAAAAAAAAAAAAAAATCCAACAAAAAAAACCCAACAAAAACTTGGGAATGTGTCACTTTAATGACTTGTCATTTTAAGCAGCCAAGGACCAGGAAATGGGAGAGCAGCTCTGAGGTGCCCTAATGGAGCTTGAGGTAGGTGTTCTTGTAGGATCAATTTGACTGTGGATAAGTCTTACTTCTTGGCATGGATTTGATGAATGCTGGGCATGGCTTAAAGATGAGATAATCTGCTCAATTTATTCTTATTATTTATTTGCTATCCTTGTGACAAAATGAATTATGGTTCTGCATGGAGCCAGAAGCGGGGATAAAGTTACCATTGGGGAAGAATATGTCACTGTAATGGGATCTTTGCTTTTTTCTTTCCCCTGAATGAAATCAGCACACTGAAAAAATGCTTCACACATAACCTAAAGGAATCATTTCCAGACAGCAGAGGGGTAAACTGAGCCTTTTTGCTTCACTGTACAAACACAATTACTACAACAGAAGCTTAATACAATTGTTTATACAGATGCCTCATGTTTCCAACAGCCAGAAAAATCCTTGTCTTTCTAGGAAGCAATGCAGGGCTCGGCAATCCTGCCAAGGGGATGTGCTTGAGGAGAAGAGGGTGAATAATGGGGCTGTGATTTGGGGGATTTTGGTGAGCTCTATTTACCCCAGACCCTACTCCCTCACTCCAGGTTGGCCTCCCAAGATATAACAGCTGAAACTCACAGAATTATGGAATCACTTAGGCTGGAAAAGCCCTCTAAGATCATTAACCATTAACCCATGGCCACCGTTAACAACGTCCCCAAGTGCCACATTTACATGACTTTTCAATCCCTCCTGGAATGGAGTTTCCACTGCTGCCCTGGTCAGTCTGTGCCAGGGCTGGGCAACTCTTCCCATGAAGAAATTTTCCCAATATTCAGCCTAAACCTCTCGTGGCACAGCTTGAGGCCATTTCCTCTCCTCCTGTCCCTGTTCCTGGGAGCAGAGCCCGACCCCCCAGCTGTCTCCTCCTGTCAGGGAGTTGTGCAGAGCCAGAAGATCCCCCCTGAGCCTCCTCTCCTCCAGGCTTCCATCTCCCTAAGCCACTCCAGACCCTTCCCCAGCTTTGCTGCCCTTCTTGGGGCACATCATGGGACAACCCATATGAACAAACACCTCCATCAGCAGATGGTGCCTAAACCCCCTGGGCATGAAGCCAGCACAGACAGTTTGTGTGGGGGGTAGAATCATCAAATACCCTGAGCTGGAAGGGATCCATCAGGATCATCAAGCCCAGCTCCTGGGTGGACTCACACTTTGCTGTCTCCTTGCCATCACGAGATGCTTGGCTTTGGCTGGGCTGCCTCCACTCCCCACCCTCATCAGCGAGCAAACACTTCCCTGCCATACAACTCACCAGTGGATAAACCCAGCAGCAGCAACAGTCTGATGTTCTACATCCCACAGCCCATTAATTTACTATCAAAGGGGTGTTAGGAGGATAATGATCGAGCCTTGGATGTCTGATTGTCGGGCAGGGTGCGTCAAGGAACGTGGCAGACAAGTGCTTAAATGTGCTCCCTGCACACAGTGCCGGGTATTAACCCTTCATCAAGGCTTTGTGTTTATTTTCCCTCGCATAAAGGAAGGGCACGAGCCCTTTGAAGAGCTGAGCTGCAAGAAGAACACACAAGGTTAAAGCCCTGAAAAGTCCTGATCAAGGAGCCGACTGGATTACAGCCAAAGCTGCGGCAAATTTCTCTCTTTCTTCCCAGACAGGGATCTAAACACAAAAGAAATAGGTTTTTGGGGGGAATTCCGTCTAATTCCATCAAATCCTTTTTGTCATTTCCTCACCATCCTTTAAACATCTGACAAGGCCAATCGACCGCACCAGGCACGGAGGGAATCGCAGCACCGGGGCTATAACTCTAAGTTCATTAAGCGTGAATTATTATTTGAGCCAGCCTCAATTTTCGCCAGCAGAATTAGACATTCCTAAAATAATGTCCCTGACACATGCAGAAAATGGGCTT
Source organism: Sturnus vulgaris (assembly GCF_052056855.1). Lineage (NCBI taxonomy): Eukaryota > Metazoa > Chordata > Aves > Passeriformes > Sturnidae > Sturnus > Sturnus vulgaris. The sequence continues at coordinate 4,453,425 of NC_142265.1, read as the reverse complement.
TACGGCTCTCACCTTGAACTCCACCAGAACTCCCACCTCATCTGTTACCCTTCCACGGGCAGGAGACGGAGCGCGGCGCTGCGGCTTCACCTTTAATTATGCCAGGTATTTAAGGGCTAATGTTCATAGAAGAGGAGTATACGAGGCAATAAATGGCTTTTGCAGGTGATTAAATGCCCGAGCAGAACAGAGGCACTTGATAAGCTCAAAGGCCGTTTGCTCGATTATGTTCCCGGCGCTGTGAACTTTATTCCAGATGAGGAAGGGGAATATTCAACAAGAGAAAGAAAAACATCACTGGACTGAGTTTTACATATTAAATATATATATATATTGCACATGGGCAACTCGTGTATTTTTTTGAGGTTTGCTCTGTCCGAGTGCAACAACTTCAGAAGTTTAAATGGCAGGTGAAATGTCACAAATCACCCGGATCAAGGAGGATTTCATCCCAGATTCTTGCTGCAAGGGATATAAGTCACTCCTCCCCACAGCTCCTGTCCATGGAGTGAACCCGTGGAGCAAGGAGAATTTAAAGAAGGTTTGCAAGGTTTGCTGATGCTCTCAGTTCCTCCAGGAGCCAGTGGGCAGTGTGTGAGGTGCCAAATACTCAGAGAAGCCCTGGGGATAATAGATGAGACATAAACCATAGGAGAACCACGTCTGGACAAGTCTTTGGCACCAACAATGTCCCAGTGGATCTGGCTGAGCTTCTACTGGCTTCATACAATGGTTGTGTGGAGAAAAAAAGTCAGCTCTAAGCCAAAAATATGATTCTTTTAAAGTACTTGAATTCATTGTGGGGCTCTTCATATAATGTTGCACTGCAAAAGTCTTTATTTTAATGTTTATTTTCTTGGTAATGATGAGGAGTCTCCAGAAACGTCTTTGTACCAGCAATTCCTGCAGCCCTGAAGCTGCAAAAGCAGCTCTAAATCCCACTCTGGCCATATGTCCAGCAGCACAAAAAAATCTCTAACTCTATTTCGCATCGGGTCACTTCCACCAGCGTGACTAAGGACATCAGCTCCATGTGTTAGGAGATATCCATTCCTTCCTGCCAGTGCCTCACTGAGAGCTTTCCCTTGCCATAAAATCACACACAGAACCCTCCTCAGCTCTTTAATTTCCTCACATCTCTGCTAAGCCCAGAAACCTGTCTGGTTTTTGCCAGTGGATCATTTTGGAGCTGCCCCTCTGCAATCCCCGGGAACCTGTGAAATCCCACCACAGCATCACCCATCCCAGTGCCTGGAACAGATTCTCCACATACAGCAGACTTGGCCTGTTTTTTTCCTTCCCCTCACTTAATACTGATCCTTATGTCTCCAGGAGGACACTGCCATTGCCACACACAAGGCCACAATCTAATTTATCCATTTCTTTTTCATAACTCCCAATGCTCCATTATTAGGGCAACTTTATATTTCTCTTGCAGTCAAAGGCCACAGCCCCAGTCACCCCGTGTTTCAGACCATTAAGAAATAAGTTAAACAACATTAGACCCCAGAGGAAATTTGAAGCCCACAACTGCTAAGCTTTTGATGCAATGAAAATTGATCTATTTGTCTTATTTTCCATTTCCCGTCAAGTAGAAAGTTTGCAGCTCCTAACAAGGCTTGGCCATGCACAGCTTTCACATCCATCGAAACCTTAGTAGGGTAAAGCTTCAGACTCTTCCAAGCTCAATTATTTTTTTTTTAATCAATTAAAGATATTTAATGCAAAGTTATTGAATAAAAAATCATGCTAAGGTTCAACAAGAGCATAGGAAGATCAAGAGCAAATGGACTCAAGTCATACCAAGGGAGATTTAGGTTGGATATTGGGGAAAATTCCTACACTGAAAGGGTTGACACAGGCTGTCCAGAACAGGGGTGAATTTTCCATCCCTGGAAGGATTTAAAAGCCACGTAGATGTGACACCTGGGGACACAGAAAATGGTAACCTTGGCAGTGCTGGCTTGGTTGGACTTGGTGACCTTAGAGGGCTTTTCCAACCTAAGCCATTCTAAGGTTTTGTTTTCCCTCTTCTCCTTGTTTGCCTTCCTCCCATGTAATCCTTTCAACAAATAAAACCCAAAGATCATCACTACAACCTCATTTTTCTTCTGAATGGGAAAGGAGCATCCTATTCTGGTAGGGACAGGAATAAAACACTTCTCTGAAAGCCAAATATTCATCTTTCTTCTGCCTTGCTTGCACTCACTGCTGAGCTCTTTGTTGTCAGTGTTTGTTTCCTGCCTGCAGAAATGGATGTTTCCATTGAAATCCCATTGGTTTGGGATACATTGCCAGCAGTGCCCAGAGCCAGATGCCTCAGGAGGTGGAAAACCCCTTCCAGGACCCATCCTGGTTTGCAATACTGCACTGGAGATGAATTTTTTTCCTCTCCAAAGTCCAAATCCTCCATCTCCTGACTTCTTGTCAAGCAAATGGATTTGGTCACAGCCAATTTTGGGAATAAAACAAGGAAGAATCTCATCTCCTTCTCCTGTTTCTCACCTCAGTGTGCAGTGCACCCTGACAGGTTTGGGCAGGGGATGGAATATCCTGGGATTACATGGATAGAGTAGGACCTACCAAAATATAACCACTGAAGGTGTGCAACACAATTCCAGATGATTTCCTCCGATGGCTCACTCCAAGGACTGAAAACCAAGGTGACAAGACCAGATGAATTCATCCAAGGGACATATCTCCCCTGGCTTTGACAGGACCTGACACTCAGTGCTCTGGCCTAGTTGAAAAGGTGGTGGTTGGTCAAATATTGGACTCCATGATACTGGAGGTTTTCCCAATCTCATTGTTCCATGATTCTATGATTTGGAGAGTCCCTTGGTCCAGGAGAGGACATTTCCCCCATTCCCACCAAAACCTGTGAGACATTGCATTGATTTGATCCCAGTTCCAGGACTTTGGGAGCACAGGGGGCTGCAGCCACTACTCCAAGCAGAGAAAAGCTTGGGATTTTCAGAATCTGGAAGAATTTGGAGCAGCCGGAGCTAAAACACCACCTGGTAAGTTCAAGGGTTGCTGTCCCCAGCAGCTGTCTCACCACCTCCCCTTGCCCAGATGTGTTGAGGGAGGATGGAAAAGCATGGGAAGCAAATCCTGAAGTGCAGCAGATGGTCCCAATTTTGCATTAACTCTGCTGGAACCGGTGGCAGCTCAGGAGCCCTTTTCCATGATGTTCCCAGGTCCTGGCTGCAGAGGTATCACGGAGATGTCCCTGTGATATCCCTGCAGGGACACCCACTTCCTCCACCTCCTCCTGCAGCTGAGACTCTGAAAAAGCCACTTTGCTGCTATTTTATTTTCCCCAAACATATCAGTCTCAGAGAAGATATTTTCTCCCATCACAGATTTTCCCTCAATAAAATGTGACATTTTCCTGCCTTCGCCCATTTATTGCACAACATGAGCTCATTCTCTGGTGCCGATTTACATGCAGAACTTTTCAAATTTGGTTTATTTTTTAATTGGGGAAGGAACTCTGCTGCTTTGGTTGCATCCTGACAATTTAAAACCCCGGAGCGAGCTGTTTACAGACTGCCAGATTTCTGTTTAGCGCTCTCCATATCTCTCTTCAAACCTCAGCCTTCCTTTATAACCTTGGGAAAATCACAGGGGGATTATTCGAGGAGTTTTTATTAACTTGGACCACGCGTTTCCCCTTGGCTCAGCTGCCTGTAAAATGGGAATAAGGAGAGCTGCTCTATTACCTGTGGGGCAGCTCTGTCTCTCACAATCAACCTGTGCAGCGCCTGGCGTGAGGATTCCTGACGTCAGGGTGGGACTTTTGGGCAGCTGTAGGAATGTGATGACAAATAAGATTTGCGAGAGAGGTAGATGAGATCTTGTTAGCTCTCGGGCAGAGGTGATAATAGATAAGATAAAACTAACATGCCCACACTGCTGTAAAACAAGAAGGGTCGGGCCACTCTCCTGTACCAATTTGCAGCAGAGTAGGATGAAACCCCCGAGAATGTCCCAGGGAAATAGGTGCTACTCTGAGCACAGCGTGGGGAGCTGCTTATTTACTGATGGCAAAAAGTGTGGAAGCAGCTGCAAGGAGCCATCAACCTGTGATTGCCCTGGAAAATAATCCCGTCTCCCTGCCTTCCCGCCATCGAGGCTGGAGGAAAATCAATCCGGAGCTGAGATTGGATACAGTGATACAATATTTATGGCTTTGGCACTCGGGCCAGCCACTGCTGGCTGAGGAGGGGATGAAGTGCAGTTCCTGGTGTGTCCCATGGGTGCCAGAGGGATGTTCAAATGGAGTGGGATCTGTTTGCATCCATAGATCCTGTCCTCTCAGCCAACCCTGCTGTAGCCAAGGGATTTAGAGCAAGGCCATAAAAATATCACTGTCCTACAATTCCATCAACATTTCCATGTGCACGAACACAAGGCAAGAAATAGGGTTCCAAAGACAGGATATTCCTGCTCTGCCAGGGAATTTTCCTGACCAGGGCAGGGGTTCCATGCATGGCCATCCTGCAGTGACCACTGCCAGTAAACCCCTGTCCTGCCATCCCATAGACTTGATGGTCCCACTGGGCCCAGCACTGGAGCTGGATGGAAAGGCAGCTGGGAGCTGGATGTGATCTCCACACTGGAGCCTTCCAGCCACTGTGACAGAGGAGACACGGGCAGGGGGCAGCAATGGAGGGGAGGAACAAATGGATCCTGCTGGAACATTCCCAGGTTTGTCAGGGCTTTGCAATTCCTTTAAACCAATGTGAACACCCATGAGCACCCAACTCCTTGCTTTCCCTGCTGACAGCATCAAAGAGATGCTCATCCTGACACACACATGTTGGGGGGGAGGGAACAAGGAGAGCACAGAGGGAGCAAGGAGGGTAAGTCCAAAATCTCAAACACCAACCCTAAAAGCCTACTAGAAACAGCCAAACCACCCCTGCCCCATCAGCCCAACCACCAGCCCATCAATATTGCCCAGTTAAGCCATGGTCATGCTCCAAGAGCTGGAAAACAGCAATGGGGCATCCAGCCAATCCTTCCCAGACATCATCAGCAAGGGCACCATTCCCCCTCCCAAGTCACCAGCCCCCTCCATGTCCAGAATTTATAGGGCTGTCCTGGTGACACACCATCTCTGTAACTGCAGAATGGCAGTTGTAAAAAATCCCATTTGCCAGCGTATTAGAATCCTATTAGCGCTCCCGGTGGAGAAATAACACTGGCCCTCCTGGCGGGATTAAAGGGACTAGGACTCAGCCTCCACAGTTTTATGGCCCTCTCCCCCATTTGCTGATCAAACTGACAGATATAAAGCTGCAGGCGAGAAGTGTCCTTGGCCCATAAGCCCCAAGACAAGAAAATGCCTTTGAAGAAACATGAGTGCCAGCAAGGATACTCCAGTGCTACCAGGAAAGGAAAAGGGACCATTCCTTCTTGCTCACAGCATCCTCCCCATCAACCCTAATTCTGGGAAATGCACAGGGACAGGGTGGGAAGGACAAGTGGGCAGTTCCTCCCAGACACATCCCTGTGCAAGGCAGGGTCCTGTGGATATGGCCCAGCAAACCCTGACCATCTCCTGGCTGTTTAAAGGACCTGTTTTCACAAACACAGGAGGTTGTATAATTACTGGAAGGATCACTCATAAATATCTACTGATTGTCTGGGAATTATACAGGTGGAAATGGCTATTTCATAAAATCAGGCCCCATACTCAGAACTGTTCAAGGCCAGGCTGGATGGAGCTTGGAGCTGTTCTAGTGGAAGGTGTCCCTGCTCATGGCAAGAGGTGGAACAAAATTATCTTTAAGGTCTCTTCCAACCTAAACTATTTTATGATCCTCCCTTATACCCCAAACCAGCTGCAGATACATTCCACATGCAACAGGCTCCTCCAACACATCTCCCTGTAAAATATCCTCCTCTTCTCCAGTATGATTTTTCTTCTTTTTGTGGCCCTGGGTACAAGAATGCTGAGCCAGAGCAGGGCTGAAAATACCTCAGCACAAGGAAGGGTGGGGTTTTATTCTCTCCAAAGACACACACAGCACACAGATGCTCCCAGGGCATGTGTGATGCCTTCTGGGATCTTCAGGGAATTGCCTGCCCACTGGGAGCCCCAGGCAGAGGAGACATTGTGGGGCTGGACTGGGAAGCCTTGGCAGCATTCCCAACTCTCCAGGTTCACCAGTGCAGAGTCCTAGGGAGAATAAATAAATAATTGCAGACTGCTTGCTCAGCACTGCTGTAAATAGTTCATGAGTTCCAGGAGATTTATTTCCCTCTTCTCGCCTTAACGAGCCCACAGCCGCCATGGAGGGGTGGGAAGGTTCACGGTCTCCAGCCACCAAGCAGGGCTAACAGGGAGCCCTGTTTTGCAGTGGGAATTTTGGGAACAGCACACACAGACCCACTGGCATCAGCTGATCCAGCACCTCATAATTGTGCCCATCCCCAAACCTAGGACTTATTGGTCCACATGCCAATGAGCAAATGCTTTTTCCAACCCTGGAGGATTTGTTACGAGGTCCTTGGCGACGATCCCAAGGGCTGCCTGCCTTCCCCTTGAGATGGCTCAATCCACCAGCCATTAGGAAGACACTTCCCAAGAGATTTACAGTGTGGTCTCACACAAACCCAGGAGACTCAGTCGGGCTCCCAGGGAAACAATCTGTCCCCAAGGGATTAGCAATGCCAAGAGGACACAGGAAGTATTAAGAGCTAATGAAGAGGTATAAGTGTGACAGCCACCCTGGGGACAAACTCAGCTTGAGGACTGCACAAGGAGGAATAGTTGTATTCATCCAAGCTTTCATTTTGAGGTCCCTGCTTTATTTCCAAAGCAAACTTGGCCAGACGGAGTTGTTCCAGGAGAATTTCTCCCACGTCACCTCTCCCTTGGAGCCATCTAACAAAGGGACCATCAAAGTGTGTGAGCTCCAGCAGGCACCCACCCCTCCTCACAGCAGCACTGGTGCTGTAAAGGCTTTATCAATCCCTGGAGCCATCCAGCCTCCCCTGCTAGGTCTCTTTATTATGTGCCTTGACATTTCCAAGGGTTATATTTCCGCCTGTGAGAACCATCAGTCCAGCAGCACACAGTAATATATGGAGTAATAGAGTCTCAGCACAGCAGGTTTAATCTCATATTGCTGAAGCCCCTGGTGTCCTAGCTGAAGTAAGTTTGTCATTAGGAATTCCTTTCTCCCGACCTTGTTTTGTTTGGGGTTATTATTTTGCCCCTAAAGAGAAGAGAAACACTCGAGATTGATTTATGACTTTCCCATTTCTTCCCATGCAATGCAAACTGGCAAGCTCCAGGCTGGAGGAGAGGAGTGGGAGAGAGCCCAGTGCCTGCTCCCCAGGGCAGCCAGCACAGCCACACCGTGCCACCAGCTGGGTGACACCTCAGGGACCCTCTTGAGCCCTGAGCAGGGTCAGAGCCCTGTGCAGAAACAATTCCACAGCTTCACCCCAGCAGATTTACCAGCACAGCTCGGAGCCAGGGAAGATTAATGATCAGCACTGGTGCAGCCACTGATTCAATGAAAAAGGGGCAAGGCAGGGGAGAGGAATATAATCAGGATATTTTCTACAGTGCCAACTTGTATTTGGAGGGACAAAGCAGCAAACAGGGCAGCAGAGACTGAAAATTCAGAATTCCTCTGCACCTTTCTAGGGCTATCCAAGGGAAAGGGGTTGAGCCCTAAAAGCTGAAAGCATTCAGTGCAGATCAACGATATGCTGGAGGAAATGACCTGCCTGGACAGGAGAGGGGCCCAGCACTCCTGTGCCCATGGATCTTGTTCCTTCACTCCTTGGAACCTCAAACTCACATCCCTACCCAAACACAACACTTGGGAGAAGATATCAGTATGAAATCAGTTCATATTTCTGGGTTATCTGGGAAAGATCATAGAATAGAATCATGGAATAGTTGGAGTGGGAAAGGATTTTCTAAATGTAATCCACGCAAATGTAATCAATGTAATCCATTGCAATGTAATGCACCTCCCCACGGCTGCCAGAGCTGTGGGAGCATCTCCACAGAAGCCCAGACCAAGGCTGGAACACGTGTCTCTAGATCCCTAACGTGCTGTGCCCTGATGGCCCTGAGGATTTTCAGGCTGTTACACAAAAACCAGGATTAAATCAAGCCCAGGAACGGGGCTGGCAGCCTTCTGCAGCCATCTAAGGGCAAGAGGGCCCAGGGGACAGAGCAGCTTTGTGCTCTGCTCCTGCGTGGCTCCAAAAAGGAGGGGATGAGGTGGAGAGAGCTGGGACACGAATGCACGTGGCAGTGCCAGACACCTGAGAGCCCCACACTGAGAGGCTGCCCCGCTATGCCCAGCTCCAGCTGGAAAGCAGAAACACCACCACAGCCTCCAGTTCCTCAGAGCCCTTCCCAGTCTCCTGGGATAGATGAGTAATACTGAAAGGCTTTATCTCAGACCCCCAAAGCCCAGGAAAATCAGGGAAAGTGCCAAATACACCATTCCCAAACAGAAGCACCAGCTGAATGAAAGGACTTGAGAAGCCTGTCCACACTCGGGGCCTTGGGAATAGGTTTTGCTCTGTTGTAGGAGCTTTACTCCTTGCAGCATTTGATTGCTGCTTTCCCCTGGAGCACAGTCATCCCTGAGATCACAGCTTCATGGAGGAATGAGATAAAAAGGTGCCAGGAATGATGCCAAAACCCCTTAATCCATCCAAGGCTAGCTGACATTTCCCAGCTGAAATCTCTGGCTCTATCAGAGCAGGAGATGCTCTGGCAGGTACCACATTGCAAATCTGAGGACATGGACACAACGTGAGGCTTCACTCTGCTGTCCTGGCCATGCCAAGGGGCTCAGTTGGCCTCTGCAATCTATAGATTTCCATTTGGGAAATTAATTGTGGAAGTTTAGGCGTGCTTTGGGGGTCATCCAGGTGCAGCTAAGCAAGCAGGGGCCACGTGGACTGGCAGAAGTCTTTTGGGGAAACAAATGCTGCTGGAAAAACCCAGTGGGACTTTCGGAGCAAACCCATTGCAGCTCTGCACTGGCTTTTAAAGCCTCCAGGAAGCAGCAGGTACGAGCTGGAGGGGAATGAGGTTGAGCTGAGCCTGGCACCCTCCCGTTCCTGGGATGTGCACCCGCTGTGTGCTGTGATGGCAGCTCATCCTCACTGTCCATGGCAGAGGAAGGACACCACTGGCTCATGAATATGCAGAGGCAGGGTCAGAATTAACATCTTTAATGAAATTAAACTCAGCCCAGAGGGTTCTTTGCCTGACCACGGTTTGGGAAGCATGGGGAAAAGCTGTGCTGGACAGAATGAGGCTGTGGACTCCCCCAGATACCAGCACAGCCTGTCCCTCCAGTGGGAGAAAGGGATCCTCTCTCACCAGCAAACCAATCACTGCTGTATTGATTACATTTCAATTAGCAAAATTCCCGTGGGATGGTGGGCTGGGCAGAACTGGAGAGGCCATGACAGGGCTGGTGGGACTATTGAGCCTGCCTTGCATAGACAAACATCCCAGCACTGCTTGTGCCTCTTGTCATAGCAAGAATCCCTGGAAAAAACGGCCTGAAGACTTCATGTTATATGAGAAGAGTCCTATGCTACGAGTCCCAGCCATGCTGCCAGGTCCGGGTGCACATTCCTATTTTCCTTGCTTCCTTCCCAATGCAGTCATTTTTATGCTGGTCAGGATGGCAATCAGTCCTTCCCATGGGCACTGGGACCAAGCTCAACCTCACAGTCCCAGCTAAAGCAAAAAGTGTTTTTTCTGGTGCAGAAGTGATCCCTGTCTTTCCTTACCATGTCTGCAGTGGCAAGGACAGTGTATATCCCACTGCCAGGAATACACTCTGTTTAATCTACACCAGCAGCCCTTTCTGAGGCTCCAGCTCCATCAATAAGACTTTCCACAGGGAAGTAATTTCAGGATCAGTGACTTCTCTCACACAGAGCATCCTGACCCAGCCCTCGGATGTTGCAGCATCACAGCAAAGCCTTTCCCACAAAACTTTAGGGCTGGCGTGCCCAAATCCCACCTCACTGTGGGGTTAGGAGACCTTTATGGCACTGAAGGAGGCTGAAGTTTCTCTCTCTCTTTTGTCAGGTCAAATTTACTGCAACAGGAGAACGTTTCAGGAGAGATTTGTCACTGTTTGTGGCAGTTTGGAAAGCTCCTAAATATGCTCTGTGCAATCGTGAATGTAAATTGAATAGAAGGAAAAGCAATTTGCGAGGCATTAAAATCCCTCTGCAGGTTCCTTTGAAGTGATCGATGTCTCAAACCACGATGTTATCTCCACGTAACCGAGTTGGGCAACGCAATCCAATCCCTGAAGTCATTCCCTTCTCAGGTAACTGATCAGCCCATGGACCACATTCACTCCCGACCTCTGCAGGCATCGCTGTGCCTGCAAAGCACTCCCCTCCCTGTCTGCTAGGGCACCTTCATCGCAGAGGAAGAGAAGGGAGGGACCTGGCATGGCCAAATTTTGGGATGCACACACCTGGCGTGGCTGAGCTCCCTCTGAGCAGAATCGCTGCAAAAGAGGACCAGAGTGGCTTTTGCTCTTTTTTTTTTTTTTTTTTTTTACATGATGCATCAAAACCAGGTTGCACCTCTGGGTGTGAAGCTGTCAGCCTTGAAGAAGTGCAGCTCTCAGCCCCGTGCAGTGTGGCCTCGCTGATACTCAGCTCCTCCACCCCACATGGACAAGCTGCAGCCACACAGGAGCAATCACCACATCCCCATTGCCTGCAGGAGTGACTTTTTGGGAAGGATTCTCACCGCACCTGGTGCCTGGCAGATTTCTGTGTGCTGTGATCCAAGCCCCAAGGCAACACATGGAATTGAGATTTGCACTCATCAAACTCCTGGACCACCTCCACAGTCTGTGCATCTCCACCGTGAAAAGGTGTGTGTCCACTGGATTAAGGATTATGGATATTTAAGAGCTTTTATGAGTTTTCACAAGATGGGAATTAGCAAAAAGCCCAGACAGCTCCAGCAGCAGTTGTGCCAAACTTCTGCTGGGATGGCCACTCTCCATGATGCTTTTTACAGGGATCCCTGGATCCCAGTCCCTGGGAGCATGCAAAGCACAGGCATGAGAAGTTGTGGATGCCCCATCCCTGGAAGTACTCTAGGCCAAGCTGGACAAGACTGGGAGCAACCTGGACACTTGGAGAAATGGAAAGGACAATGGGAAAAGATGAGCTTTAAGGTCCCCTCCGACCCAAACCATTCCACAATTCTATGAGCTGCGAGGCTGCTTCCCACCAATCCACCTGCAAGGAGCAAAGGGGCCATGTGGGCTGGGTGTTATTGGAGGCACCACGGGAAGCAGCAGTGATGAGGAGGATACAAGAACTGGGACAGAACAGACAATGATCCACCAAGCCAAGGCTTCTGCCTCCCCCGCTGACCGCTGCTCCCGGCATCCCGGGGCACCCAGCTGCAGCAGGCAGATAGGCAAGGATTCCTCTGCAGGAAAAGTTTCTTCCTAATCATATTAGCTGGAGCTGGGCCCGTGCCCTGCAGCAGCAGGTCAGTATCTATTTCAAAGCTTTCACTTATGAAAATAAATTTACTGTTAGCGCTGCGGACCTCTGGCGCATGTATAAGCAGGAGGTGTAGGGAGTGGGTTTGGAGTCCTCAGGCAAGGGGAGAAAGCAAGGGACGAGTGAGACAGCAAAGAGGGAAGTGTGAGAAAGGGTTAAAGCTCCCTCCTTCCCTCCCAGCCCAGGCAGAGGAGCTGCTCTCAATCAGTGTGTGATTGCAATCAGCGGGAAGGTGCCGTTTGCATTAAACAGAGCAGACAGGGGAAAAAAAGACAAGACAGGCTGTGCAATCTGAAAAATTTATGTAAAAATCACAAACAACAATAAAAACCAGCTTTTTTTTTTTTTTTCTCTCCCTCTGCTTCTCCTTGTTATTATTTTCCCCAAGGGCAGAGAAATGGGATGGAGCAGGGAGTCAGTACTTCCCAGTGCTCCTCTGCCGTACCTAAATCCGCCCTACATCAAACCTTGCAATCAGGCTCCTTTACTACTAATTTCGCCTCATGTTTTTTAATTAAATTTACCGCTTCCTTCAAATACCAGTCAATGAACCATCCACATTTCCTCCAAATACCCTTGAAAATGTGGAATCAAACAACCAAGAGCAATGATACCCAAAGAATTGTCACTGAAGAGGTGGAGAGTGCATGGCCACAGCAGGAGCCAGGGAGGGGAATTGGGGTAAAACACAGAAAATTTGGGCACAGAGGATTTTCAGCGAGCTCAAACTGCAGTAGCAGCACCCAACCTGCTCGTTAGAACTTCAGGAAAAAAAGGTAACGACAATCCTGAAGATGGCACTCCTGGGCTACCCTTCCCAAGCCAACCTCCCTTCCTGACCCTCCCCAGCCAGAGGGTGCCTGGCACCCTGAAGTGGGATGACTCAGAGCTCCTCCAAACTCTCCAAGGTTGTCCAGGTCGGGTGGGAAATGTGTCCTTCCCTCTCACCCTTCCACAGCTACTCTTTGGTTTCAAAGGTAGCTCCTGACAAGGGATTTGAGGCCAAAGACCGAGGAAAAGCAGACTGAGAAACTTCAGGAGTAGCAGCGCGTTCTGTGAGAAGGCAGAAGAAAGGGAGAACAAAGATTTTCCTTTCATCGATTTGACATTTGCTGCTTTCTGGTTTCTCTCAGCAGCATCTCCTGACTGTGCACCACGAGACAGGGGGGCACCTGTTCCGTTTCTTCACCTGGATCCTCTGTGCCAGCCTGGGACCAATTTATTGCATCCGGACTCAATGGCAATCGGATGAACTACAAGAGTTTTGCTCTGCGTTTCTCTTTGAGGGCTGAAGCTCGTTTGAACAAGCAGCTCAAAGGGAAGGGAAAGAGCTTTCGAAGCCCCCCACGGTGTGGGACTGCATGAAAAAGGCCCCTGAGCTGCCACTGACTCGGTAACACCCTCACTCCCTTTGTGCCAGGGCTCACTCTCCTCCCTGGAGCATCACTGAGAGCTCAGGGCTGAGCCCACACAAGTGCTCGTTGTTCCACAGGAGCCTCTTCCCACCCTGAACTGTGTGTGGAGCACACCAGACTAACCAAGCCTCGGCTGGGCTGTCACCCCTGCCACCAACAAACCTCCCCAAGTCATCCTCCAGAAGTGGAGAGGCTCAGGCCACCAGCAGCAAGGCCTGGAAAAGGAGGACGACCTCTGGGAGCAGCTGGAATCAATGACACAGAGCAAGAGTGAATCCTAAGAGGCATTTTCTGCATCACAAGCCTTGTGGGTGAAGACCCAACCTCAGCTGCATCTGAATCTCCTCCACGTTCTCAGCTGCCTCAGATTTGGCATTCCAGCTCGGCACAGGGACATATTCTGCATTTAAATGGACAAGAATCCTATCCCCAGGATGAAGAGGGATGGAGACAAGGCAGCATTCCAGCCTTGGGGGGATGGCAGGAGGATAATCAGGCACATTTTTCCCCTTGTCCTCACATCACCTTGAGCACGGTGACTTCCAGAAGCAGCACTGAGAGCAGGGCATCCCGAGGGCTGCAGGAATAGGATCAGGCAGGAATGGTGGGAACCAGAGGCTTTATTTGGCTCGTTAATTTATTTATTTCTCCGAGCAGTGGGTGTTAGCCTCAGGTGAGTGAAGAGGAGCCGGCATGGAGACAGGGTAATACGTTATGGAGAAATCCTCTCCGTGTAAGGGGCTGGGCTGGCTGCTCCTGTGCTCTATGCATTATTTATGGCCCTGCCTGTGCTGCCAGCCCCTTTATCTGCCTTCCAAGGGGCTCGAGAAGAAAATGAATCTTTGACTCAGCAATTTTTATCCCAGCTGAATGAAAGAGAAATACACACACACACACACACACATATATATATATATATATGTATAAACTGAATCCACTCTGTGGAAGTGACAAGGAGCTAATTCAGCCCCCCGAGAGGCTGCAGGTACTGGCTCTGGGCAGCTCAGAGTGAAGAGATTTAGCTCCTACATAAATTGTCTGCAGCTCTTCCCCTTCTGCTGACCTCCAGCACCACGTCTGTCTGTCCTTAGGCTAAGCACAAACACAAAGCCTGGCCTTTGGGAGAGCTTAGGAAGTGCCTAGCACACTCCAGGTGCTGCCATCAATTAAATAAATCTGCATGATGCATCACACAAATAAATAAATAAGTGGAGATGACTGAAGAGCTCCATTTTTTTCCCAACTGCACATATACACACGTGTACTTAAAGCCAATTTTTCAAACAATAAAACACTTGAATTTTTGTTCTGCATGAAAAATTCATCCTGTCCCACAGCCATCTAAAAAGCAAATAAGCAAACAGACAAATAAATTCTTCGTGGTGGAAAACATCACCCAAATCATTCCTTGTGATCTTCACCGCACAAACACAATTCCCAACCAGCCCTCGACACCCTGGTTGCTCCCACTGTGGGAGGGAAGAGCGGGTGCTACCTCTATGAAAATAAAACACTGATAATAAAATAGCAGGCAAGGAGAAGGGAGTCAGTGCTTTCCTCATCCCAGCAGTGTTTTTTCTGGCTGTGTTAGCACAGGGACCCATCCCAGCCCCGTCCTGCAGCGCAGCCACTGCCACCAGCTAATTATCACCCCTTCCTCCCTGCATTCAGGCTCTTTAAAAATAGTTCTTTTAATCAGGGCTGCTTCCCCCACCGGGAGCCTGTGTGCAATCCTGGCACCGGTTGCAAATGGGTGCCCCAGATCTATTTTGAGCTCCCCAGGGCTGTGTCTCTGCCAGGTCCCCATCACAGGACACTGTGTGAGAGGAGCCCGAGCTGCCTGAGCTGCAGGGAGCACCAATTTCCCTTCCTCCAGGAAGGAACTGCAGTGCTGCTGGTTCCTGCAGGTGAGGAGCCAAAGGCACTCACATCCTTGTATCCAGGTTAAACCCTGGCTAGAGAGCCCCTGGGAAGTGATGCTGAAGCCATTTGCAGTATGTGCCATGGAGATAAGCTGCTTCCAGGCTGTGTGAGTGGGGAAAGAGCTCCTCCTTCCTCTCCTTTACAGCCCCCTTAGAAATTGTCACCTGGCACCTCCTGTCCGTGATAAAAGGTGGGAGAAGGGCCAGGCTGGACTGGGCTTTGAGCAGCTTGGGCTGGTGGAAAGTGTCCCTGGCCATGGCAGGGGGTGGGACAAGATGAGCCTCAAGGTCCTTTCTAACAGAGATCATTCTGTGATTCTGTGATAGGGTGGGCTCCTCATCACAACTCTCTGCAAGACTTTTCCCACCACGATGAGAACAAAAGCCAAAACACCAAAACAGGTTTTCCAAACTCCAGTGTGAACACAGACACGGCATAGCCAGAGATTAACCAATCACAGAATCCTATGAAATAACATAAAAAATATTGCATACCACACTTAAAACATCATGAAATGCCACCCTTTAAAACAACCAAACCAACCCTAAAGTCTTCCCTGGGATTTTTTTTTTTTTTTTTTTTGAGGGCAGACGTTGGTTCAGATGCTAATATTGACTCTTCTTCATCCTGCCACCACCCTCCCGGGGTGACAGAGCTGCATACAGCCATGCCTTTGGCTCTGGGACAGCTCTCCTCTACCAGCTGGTAGGGGAGAAAGGTCAAACCAAGTGACAGCCAGCACTGCTCACGGCTGAAATCCATCACAAGACAGGCGGAGCAGCCTGGGTTTTCTGGTTTGTTTTTGGGGTGTTTTGGGTTTTTTTTTTGGAGATATTTGCTGCCCATCGAAGTCTCTCTTAGCATAGAAAACACGCTCTACCACCGACCCAGCACAGAGGGGGCTCACAGAGAAGACATGTTCGTTATCAAAGTTCGGAAAAGCCTTAAAATAATTGAAAAGGTAAATAAAAGAGAGGCGGCGAAGCAGAACGGTTGGCAGTGCCTCCTGCTCGTTAGGAAAGGGGGGCACTTAACACCACACAGACAGCAAATTAGCCTTTAATCATCGCCTGCCTTCGCTGGGTTTTATCTATGAGTGAGTTTCAGCCTAGGCACCTCCTTCGTGCCGGCAGCCCTGGGGACTCCAGCTCGCCTCCTGTTTATTCCCCAGCTGCTTTGTTGTCTCAGATCAGCAGAATAAGGGAGCCGTGTCGGCAGAAGATACTTCTGTGCAGCGAGAAGTTCACACAGAAAATTGATATTCGCCGCAAATTATTTTGGATGATTTACTGGAATGAATTAACTCACAGCGACGCGGAGAAAATTCCAACAGCACTGCTGGCTGCCTCCCACCACCGACGGCACCACTCGGATTCCAGCCCCAACTTTCTGTTGTGGGGACGAGAATAAGGACAGCAGGAGCTTGGAGAGGGCCCTGAGCAGGGCTGTGGCTCAGGAAGATCCAGCAGGGCTGGGTTTGCTGTGTGGATGCTCACAGAGCCTCCAGGTTTGGGCTGCAGCCTGGAAAAACCAAACCAACCCAAGCAGTCACGCCAAGTTACTCATCTGGCACCCAAAGCAGCACAGGGAGGAAGGGGATTCTGTCCCCAGGTGAGACCTCACCTGCAGAGCTGCCTCCAGTTCTGGGGCACCCAACAGCAGCAGGACCTGGAGCTGCTGGAGCCAGTCCAGAGGAGATCATGGAGATGCTCCAAGGGCTGGAGCCCCTCTGCTCTGGAGCCAGGCTGGGAGAGCTGGGGGTGCTCACCTGGAGAGGAGAAGGATCCAGGGAGAGCTCAGAGCCCCTGGCAGGGCATAAAGGAGAGCTGGAGAGGGACTGGGGACAAGGGATGGAGGGACAGGACACAGGGAATGGCTCCCACTGCCAGAGGGCAGGGCTGGATGGGATATTGGGCAGGAATTGTTCCCTGGCAGGGTGGGCAGGCCCTGGCACAGGGTGCCCAGAGCAGCTGTGGCTGCCCCTGGATCCCTGGCAGTGCCCAAGGCCAGGCTGGACAGGGCTTGGAGCAGCCTGGGCTAGTGGAAGGTGTCCCTGCCATGGCAGGGGGTAGAACAGGATGAGCTTTAAAGTCTTTTCCAAGACTCAAACCCTTCTATCTTGATTTTCTAAGGGGCAGCAGGAGGAGAGATGTCCCACGGATGACACCTCTTGCAGACCCCAGTCGCTCATGTTGGCACCCTGGGGAGTTTTGAGAGGGCAGGGCTTGTCTGACCTCAGCTCAGCTCTGCTACCTTCTGTTTGCAAGAAGCAGAGATAATGCCACTGATTGATCTTTTTCAGCTCTTTTGAAATCGCAGGATAAAAGACTCTGGGCTTAACACTGGGAAAAAGGAGCATGTCCTGCTGGGACAGCTCTTCCCTTTATCCATGCCCTTGTGATGGTGACTTCTGCAGTGCTCCCTCGCCACCAAAGTGGCACCATCAGGGATCCCTGTGACTCACGCAGGGCTCGGTGTCACTGCCAGCCAGCTCAGCAGAGGGTCACACTGAGGCAGTGGCATTTAGGGATTGCACCCGGCCAGCTCTGCTCCTACAGCCACTCCGCTGACTTTGACGGGCTTACAAGAGGGATGAACTCAATCCCTCAATCCTGGATTTCCCTCCCACCACCTCCCTGGCTCTAAATATGAGCAGTAGGGTTTTTTTGGGAAGAGGAGGCTCTGCTGCACCAGGGGCTTCCTTAACCACCCACCTACAAATGGCAAAACCAAGACAAAAAGATCCCTGCACTCCTTTCCTTGGCTGGAGGAGAGGAGGATGAGGCTGGCTGCAAGCTGCCTCCACATTTCCTCCATCCTGGGATTGCTCATAACCCTGCCTAATCCCTTGAGTAGCTTAAAGCATCTGCAGGGATCCACTGCTTTACACTCTGAGCCCTGCAAAGCCAAGAACAGCGAAGGACACTTGTGACAACCCCGTCCCCATCCGGGAAGGAGCTCAGCATTCCATGATGGAGGATGCCCAGAGGCAGCACTGCCCACCACAACCTCCCTTTTTAGGAGGAGAATATGGGCTCCCATCCCTCCTCCAGCACAGGATTCTGTCTCAAAAGCAACACTGATTTTCATCCGCCATGATTTTCACTCCCAGTCATCCTGAGGTCCATCAGGCAGGAGTTATCCCATATTTACCCCCACTGTCCCCTCCCAACAGGGCACCCAGCCCTGCCAGGATGTTTTCTCATGGTCAGTCTATGTAATAGCCTGTACATAACCACCTAAACGCTGCAAACTCTTTGAAATAAGCACGGAAATTGGTTTCCAGGCTCCAGCAGTTTCTAAATAATGGATGTTTAAGATAATAATAAAAAAAAGAAAAAGCAAGTGACATACAAAGTGGTTTCTAGAGGGGAAAAGAAAAAAGGTGGAGCATGTTCTCAATAAAAAATCTCCAAGAAAACCTGAAACAGCACAGAAGGACCAAGAAGCTCTGGCTGCAGCTGCCAATTTAACCCTGTGCTCTCACAGTGGAGAAAACCTCATTTCCCTGTGCTCCCCCAGTAACTCCTCCTCATTTTATATTCCGCCTCGCCGCAGATGTAATATATTCTGTCAGTGCAGAATTTGGGCTGAAAAATGTGCTGGCCTTGGGGAGATGTCTGGATTGGAATGGATTGGATAGGAGAGAAGAGATGAGAAGGGTGTGTGCCTACAGGAGTCAGGAGAAAGGGATGGAAGGGAACTGGAAGGCATCAACTTTTGGCTCTCTCTGTTAGCCAAGACATCCCAGGCTACTGCTCTAAGCAAAGGTCAACTAAACTGCTCATTCCTGTTGGCAACACCACCTGCATGACTCCATTTCAGCCATGTAAGACAGTACTTGCTTAAATCCATAAAAATTCCTTAATGCTGGGCCTGCAGCTGGAGCATGCAAGATGGTCATCTCCCAGAAATCATCAGCAAGGAGGTCTCCATGATCACAAAAATGAGGATTTTGGAGGCTGGGAACAGCCTTCCATGGGAAGGAGGCTGCAGTACCACTGCAAGGAAAACCAGAAGAGAATGGAGGAACAGCGAGTCCCTTCTCACCGCTTCCAGTGTTTCAAGAGGAGGGAATTTCCTTTTCCCCTTCAACAGACATCCACAGCTCGGTCATCAAGGATCACCCTTCAAGGGAAGGGATATTTTAGGAGAACTGAGTGATGCTTCCCAGACCAGCAACAGGATCTGCCCACAGCAAGACCATCAAAGCAGCTCCTGGACACCCCGAGGGCAGCGGCAGCCACAGGGACGGATGTTTGCTTTAATTACAGCAAGTGTTGTTACCTTTACACCTCACCCAAATCACCCAGCCCCGCGGCATAATTCACTCAAAGGGGCTTTTTCACCCGAGTCAGCAAAATGAAGAGATTCAATTACAGCCTTTGACTGGGCCTGCTTATTGTTATTTATAATACAATACATCCCGGCTGCTGCGGAGAGAGATGTACAGGTCCTGAAATGTTGGCTGTCTTGGCAGTTAATTGAAACGCCGGCTCCTTGCTCGGATTGCTTGTCCCAGCCACCCCGACACCGAGAGGTGGCATCTACCTGCTGTACCCTAATAGAGAGGCACTGTCACCAAAGGCCACCTGTGGCAGGAGCAAACCTCTTAATAGCTGCCAGCTCCTGCGCTCCAGACCCAACGGCCGCCGAGCTACAATGGGGGGGTTCAAATGAATCCTGGGAGAGCAGTTGGAGGAGAATGGCTCTACTTTTGAAGAATGACACGGGGGGGATCCACAGCCATTTCCACTGAATGGCTGCAGACCCAGCTGCACTTTATAAGCAAAGTGATGGATATTTTTTCTCCCTTCTAGCTGCTCCGTCTCACTCCATCTGTGATGAAGTCGAGCTACCTGAGTCCTTTCTGTCCCTGCCTCATGATTAGGGGGAGGATGCCGAGGTGGAAAAGGAACTCATTAGCTGCTACCAGGGGCACAAAGTGGGAGGAGAAGTGGCTTTCCCTCCTGGAGCAGGGCGGGATTCACTGGGCTTGTGGGAAGGGCTCAGCCCAGTGCCAAAGAATTCACAGTTTGCCTGGATCGAGGCACAGAGGGATAATTTCCCAGGCACACAGCATCCAACTCCACCAATGTGGGCAGCAAACACCCAGCAGCACCTTCACAAATACACACAAACCTGAACCAGCATTTTGTGGAATCATAGGATGGTTTGGGTTGAAAGAGACCCTAAAAATAATCTTGTTCCAACCCCCAGCCATGTATAGGAAAAATTTCCACTAGACCACGTTGCTCAGAACTCCATCGCCCCTGGTCCTGAACACTTCCAGGGATGGGGCAGCCACAGCTTCTCTGGATGTCCCTGTTTTATTTCGGTGGAGAACTCAGCCCTGCAGCACTCACAGCCACATGCTGGGGAGAAGAGGAGGAATGAGAAGTTTGGGATGTACCAGAACCTACAGCCCTTTGCTGCAGCCCTTTGCTGCTCCTGGGTGCTCCATGGAGAGGTTTGAGACTGGCACAGGAGTTTCTGCATGAGGATTTCCTGGCAGACAAGGCAATGAATCAAAAATTCATGCCTTAGAATCCCAGAACCATTTAGGTTCCAGAAAAAAGGAAAAGCCTTCTAGGATCATTAAGTCCAACCATTCCTCCAGCACTGCCAAGGCCACCATTAAATCATACCCCCAAATGCCACATCTGTGCCTTTTAAATCCCTCCAGAAATGGGGACTCCACAACTGATAGCCTATTCCAGTGCTCGATATCCCCTTGGATGAAATTTTTCCTATTGCTGATATAAGACAGGATGCCTTTGGCCTTCCTGGCCACCTGGGCACTTGCTGGCTCATATCCAGGCTCCACACAAGTGCTCTTGTGCTTCCCCCCAAAGTGCCACCACTGGCTGTGTTGGAGGGTACATGGCACTCCTGGGACTGTCCTGGACCCAGCCTCTCTCCTAACAGGGCAGGTGAGGCCTGTAACTTAATCCATGAACGGGAATAATGCTCACATGAGCCATGCCAAGGAGGTGGAATGTACATGCAGCCAGCCAAGAGCCCTTCTTTGATGGTCCATCAGCTGGAGACCCTGGAGGAACTCAGTGGGAAGGAAATATCAGGTGGAAACAGAGGCAGGGTCAGCCAGGAGGAGAGACTTTCTGTGCCAGCAGGATGGTGAGATGACATCTTTTGTACCAAGCTTTCATCCCTGACTGTAAACACTCAACTAACCTTATTATTATTATTTTTATGTGCCTATAACTTGCTTCAATGACCTGAAACAAAACCGTGGTTTTCAATGACAACCATCTGAGTGCCTCTGAATTTTTTTTTTTTTCCCCCCTTCCACTTTGCAAAGCATTCATGCTCCTTTTGGTGGCGTGGGCTGTGCTCCAGGCAGCCCTACCCATGGAATGCTGCCTGCCTGCTGCCTGCCTGTGTCCCTTGCAGCCAGCTCCTCGCTGCCTTTTGATTGATTGATCGGCGTGGCAGCCTAATAAGCGATAACAGCACATATGACAAACTAAACAACCATCTAATGAATTGATTGACATCCGAAGGATTTGACTTGATGCACAACCCCAGTCACAGATAAGGTTAATGAGGGAGAAATTAAAATGTAGCTCAATGGGTAATGAATACAGCATGTGCCTTGTTGGAACACATGCCAGATCCATCACTCTGAATCAAGTGGTGGTAGCAATTTCTAAATTATTTATTGCACCCCTCATCTTCCTGTCTCGAGGGAAGAGGCACTCGGACTGGCCTTTGTATTATTTTTGTATAGATATTTATATATATAACTGTAGCTCTCTATCTGTGCATTGTGAGGATCCATAGCCAAAGAAAATCACTTTGAATTTTGCAATTTTCATGTTGGTTTTTTTTTTCTTTTTGTAAACTCAATAGCAAAAAAATACAACAATCCAAAACCTGTCATGCCATTTGAATCATAATAGCTACAAATTCACTCCTCTGAATAAATGGAGAGGCTTATTTATCAAATATATACAAGATGTCTGTCTAGTTGTTAACACACAGAGGTATGAGTAGGCAGAGGAAATCGAGAAAGTTTACATATTCACTGCTGTCTCCAGGGACCTTCCTTTTCCTCCTACTTCTTATTCTCTCTCCCTTCCCCCAACCACATCTCCAACTTGCTTTGACTTGCTTTTTTTTCCCCTCTTTTTTTGCCTCAAATGTGTCTGGCTGACAAAACTTAGGCTGTCAGAAACGATCAAGAGATGAAGTTGCCAAGGAAGGGGAGAGAGATTTGCATGGAGATGCATTTCCCCACGTCTCACTGTCTGCATGAGAGGGGATCTCCTCCACTACCCAGGAGGAGAGCAGGGGACTCTCAGTCTGCTGAAAATATTTGATTCTTGTGTGGATTTATTTCCACTTTAGGAAAGGGGAAGCCAGATTTCACCAGAAATGAGTCTCTACTGGTTCCCAAAGGGACAGACACTGGTGGGAAAAGAAGACAACCAGCATCATGTGGGCTCTGTACATTATTTATTCCTCAACTCCGGGGTACTTGGAGCAGTGACCAGGGCATGTGTTATCCAGAGGGGGATGAGGAAATTGCTTCACACTGACACAGGGCAGCTTTAGACTGAATATTGGGGAGAAATCATTCCCAGTGACGGTGGACAGGCCCTGGCACAGGGTATCCAGAGAAGCTGTGGCTGCCCCTGGATCCCTGGAAGTGTCCAAGACCAGGTTGGATGGAGTTTGGAACGTGGGATAGTGGAAGGTGTCCCTGCCTGTAGCAGGGGGTGGAACAAGATGGGCTTTAAGATCCTCCAACCCAAACCATTCCATGATTCTACAAAATGCAGAGTCTGCATTCAGCCAGAAAACACCAGCTATAGCCTTTCCCTGCAAAGTGTGGGGACTCCTGTGGGTCCAGGTCCTGAACAATCCACCAGGATGCCCTGGCTGCTGTGCTGAGTATCAGCAGAGGAAACAACCCCTTCTACTCCCTCTTGGGTGAACCTGAGAGCAGGGAGAACCTAATGACCTTTCTCCTCATCAGCAACCTGAGACAGTGATGCCAACAGGTCTGAACTGTCTTTTCCACCAAATCCTTTAAAAATAAATAAATATTAATAAATAATAAATCCCCACAGCTGTGCAGAGGCAAAGCCTTTGCTCAGTCCAGGACTCCTGTCCCTCTCCAATGTCTCCCCAGCAGAAAGCCCAACACAGACATAGAGAGATGGATAAAACGACATCCTGCAGCTCCCAAAGGCAGGCTGAGGTCAAACCTCCCTGGGAGTGTTCAGAAAACACCTCGAGGGTTCCTTGACCTTCCATATCACCTATGGGACTGTGCAGCAAATCCCGCTATGAAAGTGTCCATAAAGGAGACAGAGAATCTGCAAATTTATTCGAATAAAGGGAGCGAGTTCAGGGGAGCACACGCCCGCGGGGTTTTCTCTCTCGGGGTTTCAGAGGGCACAGCCTCCCTTTTATCCCAAATTCCCGGCCCATGTTGCCCTCTTCCTTTCCCCATTGAGGTACCAGGAAGGTTCAGCCCTCCCAAACCACCTTATCCCCCCTTGAACCCGTTATTTTCCCCCAAAGTTCAGGCTTGTGCAGACCCTTGTCTATCTGAGGATCCCAAGCTGTATGAGCTCTGCAGCAAACCTGCTGCTTGAGGCTGGTGGGGAGATTGAGACCCATTTCAAAGCCGTTCACACCCAAAACCTCGCCCATGGAATTGTTTGTAAAGACACCGGCACACATCTTCCCTGCCAGGACCGAGAGGTCACTCCAGATGCCACCACAGAAGTTGTCTGTGCCATGGAACACTTTCATTTCCCACCAGCAGGAATGTTTGCAGATGAGCAAAAGCTTCCAGAAGGCTCAAGTGAAACATCCACATTTTTTAGGTGCTCGTCTGAACCCATTAGCACATCTTAATTGCTATCGGCACAGAGGAACGCCAGACTTCCCCACGTCTGCCGGGTCTGTCTGCCTGCTCGGGGATGAGGGGAAAGCACCGGCGCACAGCCCTGCATCCTGCCGGCTGCAAGTTCGCTCTCCTCCTGCACAATCTGTCCCCGGGGCTCCTCAGCTGTTTGCGGGAGGAAGCAGGCAGAGGGAGAAGAGCCAAGGCTCATCTCGCAGCCCTTCCCTTGGTGAACCGCACCGGGGTTTGCCAAAAAAACACGCCGAGCACACACAGAGAGACCCCATCGCCAAGGAGGCAGCGCCGGGCACGTCCCGCACACCCATGGGATGAGTGTGTGCAGCGCTGTGGGGACAGGTGGAGGCTCCCCGGGGACACAGAGGTTTCCCCAAATCGGGGAGGGAGGTGGGAGCCAAGGGACAGGCTCTTCCTGC
The DNA here is from genome assembly GCF_052056855.1 of Sturnus vulgaris. NCBI lineage: Eukaryota > Metazoa > Chordata > Aves > Passeriformes > Sturnidae > Sturnus > Sturnus vulgaris. The sequence continues at coordinate 4,429,219 of NC_142265.1, read as the reverse complement.
AGAATCCCGGGCAGACCCCGCCGCAGGTGCTGGGAAAAACTTGGAGCTGCTGCAGAGCATCAGTTAATTTGTCATCATGGAAACAGCCAGCCCGGGTCAGCGGCTCTTGGCGGAGGAGTCGGGAAGTGCTGCTGCTGGTGATCTGTTCTTTTTCCCTTTTTTTTTTTTTTTTTTTTTCCTTTCTTTCTTCTAAGGAGATTTTTTTTCCTTAAAAAAAAAGCTGCCTTGATAAGGAGTTTACCAGGGCAAAATGAGATTACACTGGAGCTCGGAGTAGCTAAAAGCAGCAGTTTGCTGGGGACGCAGAGTCTGCTGCTTATACTATCTCTCTATCATCACATATATCCTTCTATCTAATCTATCTAGCACCATATATACCCTTTAGCCCGCCAGCTCCCACAATCCCTGCCCTCTATCCATCATCCACCTATTCATCAACACACATCCAGCTCTATCTACCTAGCCATCACTATAAATATCCCATCCATCCATCTCTCTCAATCTATCTCTCATCAGAGAGACCCTTTCCCTACCTACCTGCCTATATATCCACACACATATCCCCACACCCCCCTTGTCCGTCCATCTGTCACCGGCAGAGCTCTCACCTCCTCTCCCCCATCCCTCACCGCACGTATCCTCCCATCCACCGGCCCATCCATCACCGCTTCTGGCTGCAAGGGGCTCGGTGCCTCTCTGCTCCATTTGCTACCCGAGGGCACCAGATATTTCCCTGTGGATCACTGGATCCACAGCCCACCAAGCAGCAGGAACTCTTCTTCTATCCCCGGGAGAGGGGATGGAGCGGGTTAGTGCTGGGAAAGGGGCTCTGAGCCAGGCGAGGAGACGGCGCTGGAGTGGATGTGGAGTCCTCAGTGCTGAGCGGGGCTGGGCTCCACCTGCACATCCACCGGCAGGAGGAAGGAGCAAGCTCTGGTCTGGGCAGGAGCAAATCACGGGAATGCAAAAAACCAGGCACGCACTTACAAGGAAGGTGCTGAGCACCCTCTGCAAGGGGAATCAAGGATTTAAAGAAAATCCTGATCCCCACACTAGGGAAGAGTCCTGTATCCCCCCAGATCCTGCCTAGACCTTCTGGCAAGTGTAAGAGGAGAGGAATTTTCCTTGCACAGATCCGAATGCCACCAGGGCTCCAAAAATGCCATATTCCCTCCCCAAATCAGCCACTGACCAAATCCCACCATACCCTGCCCCTCAGCAGCTGCCAGGCTGGCACAGCGCCTCCAGGCTGGAGCCAAAGGCAGCTTAGGCTCGGGATGGTGGGGGGAGGACGCTGCTGAGTGGCACCGAGCCACAAAATTTGCCAGAGAGAAGAAAACACCCAAGCAGTGCTTAAAAACTGAAAGCTGTTACTTTAATTACGGGCTTTCTGCTTTATCACCAATAGCGTTTCTCACACATTCATCAGCAAACCTGGTAATAAATCAATCGCGGGTAGCCAGGAGCTGCAGTCTGGCTCCTTCCCTTTCTCTTCCCCGCTCCCTGCGAGCTCTCACACCATTAGTATGCAGTCCGGCACTGCCAGTCTGTGCATTCCTCATCGGCTTTGGGCTGGAGCCGGTATCAAGCGAATGCCCCCAGCACAGATTTCACACAGCCAGCTTTGCCTGTGGGGAAGGCAGGCGCTGGCAGAGGAGATGGTGGACGTGCCCGTGTCTCTCAGGGCACGGGCACAGTCCTGGCTGCACGCTGTAGGGATATTTCTGCATCCACGGGGAAATTCAGGGTGGTCGGAATGCAGGGATGGGGCAGGGTACTCGTGTCACACACCTGGGGACAGGCATCAGCTGCTGTGCACGTTCCCACTCCGTCTGCTCCTTGTTTTGTGCCCAGAAATCCCGATGGCAAGGCCGGGGTGGGGGCTGTGGTACATTGGCTGAGCAGAGGGGTGACAAAATCTCAGCTACAAAATCTTTTCCATGCACAGCCCACCTGGCAGGACACTCGAGGCTGGGAGAGCCACATGAAGGTGTTTCCCTGTGCCTTTGCACTTGAGGCAGCCATGAAAAGCCAGCTCTGCTGCCTGTCCCACACCCAAAAAAGCCAAATGTTCAGGTCGGCTGGGATGGTGCAACATCCAGCCATGCTGCACTGGAGCTGCCAGTGTTACCCCTGACACACCAATTCCTGGAGAGAATATTGCATGTCCTGACTGTCCACAACTCCCTGGAAGGGCTAAATCCTCCTGTCTGCATCTTGCTGGAGCAAGATTTAGCAGTGGAAACTGAGGCTGAGCATGCTGGCCCTTGCTGAGGTCTCTGTTCATGGGCTGTTTGACCTGCCTTCTCCTCGACCTCCCGCTGTCCACTGCAGCAAAACCAACAACAGCTCTGCTGCTGAAACACAAATTAAACAACTCCAGCCCTTTCATTTCCCTCTCACCTCTGCCAGCTTCCCAAACCTATTTTTTCCTCCTATTTGAGTATTTCTGGGTGACTCCACTGTGGCAGAGGTGCTCCCCTCTCCACTCTCCCCATGCCAGTACCTGCTGCTTCCCATCAGCCGTGTAAGGGCTGCACAGATGTGCACACAGCAGTCCAGATGTGCACGGCACATTGCCAGGCTGCTGGGGTGATGATGGAGAGGGAGCAGCCTCCCACCTCCCAAAATGAGGAGATGGGCTCCCTCCAGTTGCTGCTGGAGCGAGTGTGCAAATCCAATTGACCTTGAACACTAATTGGTCCTCTAATTAACACTCAGCAGAGAAGCAAAGGGCCAAGACTCTGTCCAAAGGAGGCGGCCAGGGAAGAGGAGCAGCCATCCCTCCGTGCTGTGTGTTTCTGTGTGGATGAAAGGACACATCTCCGCGTTTAACCAGGAAAATCCCTTCCCTGAGGCTCCTCCCTGGGAGCGGGAGCCAGCCGGACATTCTGGGACCACAGTCCCGGGAAAAGCATCCTAAGGAGAGTCACTGCACAGCCAGCACACACCTCCCATCCTCACAGAGTCCCAGGCAGGACCACGAGCACCTTCCTGGGATCTCTCCCAGCCTGTTCCCTGCAGGGATCGGCTCCAGCGCTCCCTGTCGGGGTTTGCATCTCCATCCTGCACCGTCTGTCTCCCCCATCCCTCTCTCCGTATCTCACCCTCCCACACCAGCACACACATTTCCCTGTGCTCATCCCCTCCTCTAGCCTGGCATCGGGAGCTCCAGGCTTGACATTTTCATCTCCAGGTTATTTACAGGAGGACACATCCGAGGAAGCGGTCACAGGTGATTTCCCCGCGCTGCCGGCTCCCGCTCGGCACCGAGCCGCAGGGGGCAGATTCCTCACTGCAGATATCATTAATTCTGCAAATCCCCAAATCCCACCCTCCTGCCACCCTCGTCCTGGGCAATGCGGAGCCACGACAGGCTAGAACTGGCAGCAGCCAGAGTCCTGCAGGAGCTCCTGCTGTCCTGTCTGTTCCTCCCTCCACAGCCCCAGGGGAAAGTGGAGCCCCCCGGGCTGGATCCTGCCTGGTCCACGGGCAATTGGAGTAAGCAGGGAAGGAGTAAAACTCTCCATGGCTCTACTTCCCAGGCAGGGAATTGCTGGGATCACGCCTGCTTTGGATTCAGCAATGGAGGGACTGAATTCTGGGCTGGTCCTGCTCTTAGGTGAGGATGAAGAGCATCACTTGCAAATCTAAACCCAGCCCTTAACGCGTTTTCTTCCAAAAGATAACAAACTGATACCAAGTGATTGCAGCCGCCAGAAGCTGAGGGAGATTCATCTGCTATGACTCCTGCCAGGAGCTGCCAGTGAACTGGAAAATCATGTCACAGCCTCCTCTTTGGAGCTGCTCCTGCAGAAGGGACACCTTGAGCTTCCAGCTCAGGTGAGCCCCATCACTGTCTTGCATTTCTCAGTCAGAAAGGAGGTGAAGTGTGCCTGCAGTCACCAAGCTGCTGCCTTGCTCTGGCTGGCACTGCCTGCCCTGTGTCCTGATGCCATTGCTAAATCCCCATCTAGCAGGGATGGTGTCCCAGAACAGCTGGGCTGGCCAGGATCCGAGGAGCTGGGCATCACCCCACGCTCAGCAATGCTCAGAGTCCAGACCAGCACACAAACAAGGCCCCAGTAAATCCCAGTGCCCCTGGCTCACATCTCACTGAGGGAATGGCATGGGAAGGTGCCATCCCAGGGAGATCCCAGTTCCCAGCCTGGCAGCACATCCAGGAGCTCCCCAGCTGCTGCTTTCCTCACTCCCTGACCATAACTACTCCTTAATTATTTAATGTCTGCAAGACACCTCGAGACTTTGCATGGGAAGGGAGATGAACTGCACGACCTAAAATTGGTCTTTTCCATCTCAAACTCCTTGCATTTTATCCTGGGATGAAAAGAGCTCTATTAGGCAAAGTATCAGTATTATTAGATTTCCTTGGAGCCCTAACAAACGGATATTAGATTATTACTGCAGATGCATTTCTAAGGCACTCATCACCAGAGTATCTGAGCATCAATTACACAGATTTAGAGATAAAAAATGCTTTCCCCTGGAGAACAGGGTACAAAACCCCTTCTCTTTTTGCCTCCCTTCCCCATCTTTTCCAAATACATTTACCTCCCTCCCACTGCCTTCTGCAGAGCTGGAGCTGCTTACGAGGAAAGCTCTCGAGCTGATGGGCAACCCTGCCATCTTTGAAACATCTAAAGCAGCAAAAGCTTTTTGTAAAGACTGGCAGGAGTCAGCTGAAGAGATTTCAATGTGCAAATGGACATAAAAAGATGCAAGAGGGGGAATGAAACGTTAGATTTATTGTTCTAAGGACAAAGGATTTGCTATTAGATGAGATGACCCCACGGCCTGGCTCCAGCACCTACAGGTCACAGTGCACAGAAAACCCATCCTGCTTTTGGGGTGAAAGGGAAAAACGGAAAAAAGCTCAAGTTTGACTGTGCTGATAAGGTCTCTGATAATTCCCTGCCTTACTATTGCCATTATGCTAACCCCTAGCAACACCACAGGAACTGGGCTGGATATTGAACACACAAATCCACGGCTGGAAGTGCTTAAAGGCTGAAGAGAAAAGATCAAAGTTTGAGAAGGGAAAACACGGAGAAGGGGCTTGGCCAGGATCTCACGGCTGGGACCAAACTGCTCCTTGTCCCCCAGCTCCCAGCACACACACAGGGACTGTGCCACATCACCCCTGCCTAACTCTGCCTTTCTTGCCCTTTCAACTGATCTTGCTTCCAGAAAGACTAAATTTCGCAATTAATTTAATTGCAGTGCATATTCTTTAATTTCAGCTGCTGGATCTAGAGATTGTGATTTGGCCCAATTTCAGAGCAAAGCATCAAATCCATTCCTTTCACCAAGCCAAGCCCACTGCAATCTGTAGGTAAATACTTCAGGACTACACCCAAGATGTGCATCCAGCCCCAAGACAGCCCCCTCAACAAGCTGTCAGAAGGGGAAAAGCCCAAACAAAATCCCTCCATTTTCTTTCCAGACCAGGATCCCATCCTCAGTGCAGGTTCATGCTGCCTTGTGAGCCTTGGCTCATCCCAAAGCCCCTCCTGCATGGCTGGTGGAGACAAAGCTGCTGCTCCAGCCAGCCCAGCTTTGTGTGTCGCCCAGAGAAGCCACAGGGCAGCAGGGAAAGGAGCCCTACTTCAGAGAAAAGCTTTCAGAAGCACCTTCTGCTTCTATCCATGAGCAGGACTCAGAGCCAGGATTTGGGTCTCCTACTGCCATCCTAGCTGTGCCCCACCGGGGCCAGGAGCTCTATGTGTCAGTCTAGAAAGGCACCTTAAAAATCATCTTTTTCCACCCCCTGCCATAGGCAGGAACACCTTCCACGAGACCAGGTTGCTCCAAGCCCCATCCAGCCTTGCCTGGAAGACTTCCAGGGCTGGTACGTGTGTAGCCCTTCCAGTGGTCAAGTGCAACCTCCAAGCAATGCAGCTCTTGGCATCCAACTCACTGAACATCACTGGGATGGACCAGATGTCCCAGTGTGTGAAAGCTGCCAGCCCTGGGAGCGAGGTCTCTGGGGTTAAACACTTTGCTGGATACCTGGGAAGGCCCAGCTGATGCACAAGATGATCTGGATGTAGCCACGATCCTGACTCCTGCCCTACAGGGGAAACCTGCACAGGAGAGATGAAGGAGAGGCAGGGCCCAGCTCTGAGACTTTAAAGGGAGAGGGCTTGGAATGAACAGGACCTGATGCAGAGGGAGGGAGCATGAGCAAGGGGATTTGGCTATGTCAGAGCAGGGCATGGTGAGCAAAACAAGTCCAAGAAACAGAGATTCCTCCTGTCCCAGCAGTGCAGGATGCTCACAGAAGCGTCCAGTCAAGGGGCTGGCACAGGGGCATAGGACCCAGCCCTGACTGTGGATGCCAGCACAGCTAAAGCTCAAAGGTTAAAGATCAAAACCCATCAGGCTCTTCAAATGATTTCACAAGTTACAAGGTCAATGCACTTGGTCCTTTCTCAGGCAGAGACACAGTTTGACCTTGTGCTGCTGCCTAAGCAGAGCTGTAAAGGCACTTTCCAGCCTCAGCAAGGGTCAGGCACCAGCAGCACTTCTGCTCATCTCCCAGATCCCTGCCAGAGCTCAGAACAGAGCCTGGGGATCTCATTGCTAACCCCCGCCCTGGACTTCAGGTCTCCTCCCCATAAACCTGATGCAATTCCATCACCATCTTCACTGTGCTGGGCAGGAAAAGATATTCCAGCACATCACCTGCCCTGCACAGATTTAAAAAGAAAAGGAGGGAGGTTTCCCAAAGGTTCAAAGACCCATCTCTTCCTCCTCTCCTGTAGCCTCCCCTCCATCTCAAGCATCTCTCCATGTTTCAGGAGCAGCCTCAGAAATCGATGCTCACTGAATCACAGTTAGACCCTTTGGTTTATTTATCATTTGCCCAGCTTGAACTCGAGCCTTCTTCCGCATGGCAAGAGCAGGGGATGAGCCACGCAGCGTTTCACAAGCACGAGCACTGTGGGAGGGATGAGACAACAGCAAGGCACGGGAAGGTCTCCTGCCCTTCCCTCCCAGCACATTGTTTCAGACACCACCAGGGTTCCAAAGCCCAGAATGGTTTGAATTGGAAGGCCCATCTTATTCCAACTCTCTGCCACGGAGTTCTGCTCCAACACCTTCTGCTATCCCAGGGTGCTCCAACCCGAAATCCAACCTGGGATGGGTTCTCTGGGCACCCTCTCCCCGTAAGAAATGACCCAATGCAAGACAGTGATCATCTGATGGATGCAAGATCTGGGAGAAGAAGGTTGTCTGTCCAAGCTTGCTGTTGATTATTCTTCAGGATTTTGCATCACCTGGGCTGTGCTCAACACACCAACCCTACTGCAATTCTCCTGTGAAGGCTGGATGAAGGAAAAAAGCTGGCACTTATCAAAAATCCCTGGCAGCAAGGACAGAGGGACACCAGGGCACATGCCCTGCTCTGAGATCTTCACCAGCAATGTCTCTCCGTCACCTTTCTGCTCATAATCTGCCACCTTTACCCCAGCCACGCATCCAACACTTCGGATCAAGGTTGGATGTCAAGGTTGGACGTTCATGGACAGCATCTGTGAAACAAGGAGGCAGGACCGGCAGGTTCCCACCTTGGCTCTGCCACAGGAGCTCCCACAATGGGCACCATCTCCTTACACCCCCCAGCAGAGGGATCCAGACCCATGGGGGCTTTCCCAAACCTCTGTCCCCCAGAGCAGAGCCCTCCCGTAGCCCTGCACTCGCCACTTCCCAGCCGGGGCTCACCCCAGCCAAGTTAATTGCAAAGACGGCAGCAGCGGAGCAGAAAGCAACCAGCAGGGCTCCCTGGAAAAGCCAATTCCCACAACACTGAGCTGATGGGATTTGTGTGTGCAAGAGGGCAGAGAGGGGCAGGGGTGAGGGAGCTGAGCGTGTCCCAGACAATCGCTCTGCTGGCGCTAACGTGCGGATAAATAGCCAGCACCAACATCTGCTGAGAAATACCTTTCCTGCTCCACACTGAGAATTGCAGTCTAATAATATCCCAACTGCCCCCCCTCCCATCCTTCTCCATCCCTCCCCCACCCAATTACCGAGCCTGACATTATCCGTCATCTTCCCTTTGTGTCGGCGAGAATCCAAACGCAGACGCCGGGAAATTAATAATAATTGTTGTGTCAAAATGCGGGATGTAATCAGGATGCGGCGTGGAAGCTAATACAAACACAAACAAATGGTATTTATCCTCCCGAAAGATCCCTCCCCTCCCTTCCCTGAGGGCCGCTGATGATAATACTCATGGAGGAGATGAATCAGTGCTAATATAGGGATTAGGAATAGATCCCAAACCCCAGCCTGGGCTGCAATCAAAAGGAGCGCTCTTAATTGAAATTAGAGCTGGGATTTCGGTGCCTCTGCAGAGATGGGTTAAGCCCATCGGGGCTAAACAGAAGGGAAAATAAAAATAGCATCTTTATTCAAGAACAAGAAGGTGGGAATGAGAAAAAAGATCCTCTCTGGCTTCGACACACCTGGTTTGCTCAGTCTTGGCTTTGGAGCTGGGTTTTGTCCCAGCACCGATTCCCAGAGGCAGGGAAGAGACGACGCTCCTGCTTCTCCCTCAGGCATCTCTCTGCCTTTTCAGCTTGAGACGGGTTCAGAAAGGATATTTCAAGATCAAACCACACCTCCCATGCTCTGAGGGAACCCAGGGCAAGCTGAGCTCAGGGTCCTGTTCCTGACTCTTTCCTGAAAACTTTTTACCGCTCTGCTGAAATGCGCTCCTTCTCCCGATGCTCACACCAGCAAAGATAAGCGTTCTCGCTTTCATTCCTTTTATTCAGAGGTACAAAAGGAGAGGAAAAGACCACCCGAAAAAAGGCACAACTCCTGCTTTCATTGTTGCTTCACTGCCCACATCTCTCTGCACCCCAGGGCCACCTGGATGATATCCTTGGTGACAGAAAGGCAATTTAATCAACCCACCAAGCCCATTTGAACCATTTATTCAGAGGGGCTGAATTCTTCCCAAATCCCAGTCCCAGGTAAGAGGGATGCTCAGGAGCCAGGTGCTTAACGGCAGCATCTCACTTTCTACCTTTCCAAAGGTTGTGGTGATTAGTAACTCCTCTTCCTGACTCTCTCCCAGCCCTACAAATCACCCTGAGTGATCCCTCTCCATGGATGTTACTCAAAGGAGTCTAACACACATGAGAAGCAGAAAATAGGATCCAGGCACAGATTATTTCCACGAGTGTATTAGCAATTCTTGTGCTTTAATTCCAAATTAGATTTTACGTCTAAAAACAGGTTTCTAAATTCTTGGCTTGGGCACTGTGCCACAGTCTGCGCCTTGTGCCAGCACATACAAACCCAGGCTGAAAACTGGCCCCAAAATAAATCACCCAGCTCCAAACCCTCATGCTGCCAAAGGCTGGGATTTGGCTCTGACCTTCACCATTCTCACTCCAGCCTCACACAGCACAGTTGTGCAAAAACTTTGGTGATTTTCTTTTTTTTTTTTTTCCAGACAGGAAAATCCCATTTCCAATGCTGAGAGGCAGAGAGAAAACCCTCTATGAGCAGCACAGACTTAATTCATCTCCTCGGTGGCAGCAGGTCCTTGAGGGCAGCCCAAGGGCTTGCAGGTCAGGAGAGACTCAGTGGAGTATGGCCAGTTAGAGATGACATAGATGCATTCCCATTCCCTGTTTAAACTTTCTGTGTCTCCACAGTGTCCTCTCCAGGAAAAGCTGGCCCGACAGCACACAAGTGTTCATAAACATGAAGAAACAAATGGTGATGCTGTTCCTCACTCCAGGATGATGCTGTGGGTTTTAGCAGCCTGCCTGCATCCCAGCCAGACTTGAATTTATACCCCGAGGCTGCTGACAGCTCTGAGGACCCCGAGTTCACTAGATGGCTGTAACAACCAGCATACCAGGAAGTGATTGATTCTACAGACACCAGAGGTTTGAAGACCACCCCAAAATCCTCCAGCAGCTTTTGTTTGTGCCTCCAATTAGAAGTGCCCCAGGATTAGCCATAAGAACATGAGAGCAGCTCCCAGCTCCGAAAAGCCTGGCTCATCCCACACTGAGCCACTGTACAAGTCTTGAGCCCTGTCCAGAGATAAATTGATTTTAAACACAAGCCTGGTGTACAAACGCAGCATTCTGCAGCCAGATGCCTTTGGAGCTGGTTTGCAGCTGGGCAGAGGTGCCCATCAGGACTTTGGGCATGTGCAGCTAAATGAGCTCTCCACATTCTGACAGCAGGAGCAGATCCATCCCATCCAACTTCTGCTTCCAAAAACTTGGCTAGCTGCTCCAAGGCAGGAATCTGGTTCCTCCACTAGTAGCAGAGGTTGATGCCTCTCAAAAAGCCCAGTTTAGGGATGATGTGAAGGGCACCTTGGCACTGTCTCTCTCCCTGCTGTCCAGCAGACACGAGGCCTGGAGTGCAGCCTCCACACCCCAAGGATGTGTAGCACAGAGAATCCCAGAAAGGTTTGGGCTGGGAGGGACCTTAAAGCTCATCCTATTCCACTCTCCTGCCATGGGCAGAGACACCTTCCACTATCCCAGGTTGCTCCAAGCCCTGTCCAACCTGGCCTTGGACGCTTCCAGGGATCATGGGGCAGTCACAGCATCTCTGGGCACCCTGTGCCAGGGCCTGCCCACCCTCATATGGCAGAATTTCTTCCCAGTATTCCATCTAAACTTTGGTTTAATCCCATTCAATGCTCCAACTAACAAGACTCAGCAGAAAAGCAAAGACCTGAGAAGCCCTTGTCCCTCCCATCCCTCTAAACACGCGCTTTATTCCCAAGCTGATTTTCCTGTCTGCAAAGCACATGTCCACCCTGCCAGCATCCCGAGGCTGGCCATTATCCAGGCCCTCCTCCCGGCTCTACCAGCCCCTCACCGAGCTGGAGCTGTCCCTACATGATCCCTCTCAAAGTCACAAATGCCAGCAGCCCAAGAGGAGCTGGGCGAGCCCCGGAGGCTCCGTGGCAAACCCGGCACCGCCGGCGGGGCTGGAACCGCGGCTCGGTGCGAGCGCGGGAATTCATTCATACGAATTTGGAATATAATACCTGACACAAGATGTATCACTGCTGCCATGCTGCAATCCCAGATAAGGACACAGCAGTAACAGATGGAGGAACAAGGCACTTATCTTGTTAGCTGATGGATTTATCTCTCCTTCCCCCACCCTTCCCTACATATTCCATAGTGTGCGGAGAGCCGCGCTCCTCGGCAGAGCAGCATATGGAGCACGAATTGATTTCTTCCTAACACCCCCTCCACACTTTAATTCAATAAGAGCTGGAGTGGCGGATAAACAGCTTGTTGTGCTAGGAAAATTTCAAAACAGTCAAGAAAATGTCAAACTGTCTTTTTTATGAGTGTCTTTCTTTCTTTTCCCCCTTTTTTTTTTTTTTTTTCCTTCCTTTTCATTCCCCCTTCTCCTCGGATGTTGAGCGAGGAGCTCTGTGTCTGGAGTGAGCAGACACCTGTACATCTCCTGTCAGGCCAGTCCATGGCAAAAGGTGCCTTCAGTCCCCTGCTTGGATGGGAGTTGGGAACACAGCGACTCTGGGTAGAAGATTAGGCAGATGGTTTCATCTGGCAGCTCCCTTAATCTCATTACTGGAGCTGGTGGAAGTTTTTAATGTGATCTCTCTTTCCTTCTCTACCCTCACCCCATTCAAAATGCCTATTCTCAAAAAAAAACCCCAGACATGTTTTCTTAGTGGTTTCTTTGTTAGGAACAGATAAAAATTTCTTAAAAAAACTATTCCATTTTTATTTTTGGTGTCCTCTCCCTCTCTATTATATAGCGCTGAAAAGGAGGAATTATTAGAGAAGAGGAAAAAGCACAATTGGATGTTTTCTGGTCCTTGCTCAAAAATATGGAGCCCTTTGGAAATAGCAGGGACGTGTTTCTGAAGACCATAAGGCATCTTTTGCCCTGCAGCCTCCTTTGCCAGTAATCTCAAGCAAAGGCTGCAGCCATGGAGGTTTATTTAGGAATGTGAAAATCCAGCCCTGAGGGACATGTCCCACACTCAGGGGTCCTTGCTGGCCTCCAGACCTCTCCCAAATGCCTTGCTCCTGCTATTCCTCACACATCTGCTTGTTTCCAACCAGCCAAGAAACTGAACTCCCTCCCAAACACCCCAATCCATCACTCCCTCCTTCCCAGCTCTCTCCACACCTCCCTAGCTTGTTCTCCTGAGGGATTCTCATGAGATAAAACCCTTCAGGACTTCTCCTCCCCATCCATGCATCCATTCAGCAGCTCATTTCACTTGAACCTCCCTGCAGAGCAGAGACCACCACAGTCCCAAAGCTCAGCCTGGCACCACACATGGCCTGAGCCATCCCTGGCTCTCAGCTCTCAGTGCTGGTGGAAAACTTCTCCAAGTTGGTTTGGAAGAGGAGTTGGAACAATGAAAACCACTCCAAGAGGCTGCTCCCATATTTTGAATAAATTGACATGAACACAAGGAAAGAAAAGGGGAATGTGCTCCCAAGCATGACCAAATGGAAACCAAGTGGATTCCCAGCAGGAAGAACTCACTTAAGTGAAGGAATAAAAATGTGTTCCCAAAAAATGTAGAAGCTGTTCTGCTTTCTTCCAAACTCCTCCTACAGAGTCTCAGCATGGATTCAGGAGTGATTATCACTCAGATATGCAGGGGACACACTGTGCCCCCATGGATGGCCTCAGCATCCTGGTCAGAACACAACAACTGCCTTACCCCGCATCACCAGAGACAGCTTTTGGAGGTCAAACAAGGAACTGGCATCCACAAACCCCACCCAGGACAGTGTCATCCACTGGGGAGCAGAAATATGGACAGACAGACCCACGGGACAGGCAGCAGCATGGGGCTGGGGCTGCACATCCCTGTGGGGTGAGTGAGCAGCACCCGGAGCAGCAGCAGCACAGGATGGGCACACACTGTGCATGAGCTGGCATGGTTTGGGCTGAAAATGCCCCCCAGGAGGGTGTCCAGGGAAGCAGGGCTGTGTCCTGCAGTTTTCCACCTCCTGCCATCCTCCTGCTGCTGTGCTGGAAGGTGAGAGCTGGCTCCCCACCCCCTCTGCAGCAGAGCAGTGCAGAAGGCTGCAGGATCCTGCAGGGAGCCCGCGTGTTTAGCATGCAGGAGAGAGTGCGGAGCAAAGCCCTGCCTCGTGCCACGGAGCAGCCGGCCGAGAGCAGCAAATTGCTGCTGGAAGGAGCCGGGTGCTCCGTGAATCTGCAGCCCCTCGCTGCTGCCCCTCCTCTTCCCATTTAGCTCCTGGTTGCGAAGTAGGGGATGGGGTTTGGTGCCTGGTCTACCCCTGCCTCAGCTTCCCTCTGTGAGAGAATCCCACCACTCGTCTTGCTACGGCCCCAAAGTGTCGGGGGGAGCAGCAAGGAACTCGTCCCTCTGCTCCAGAGCCATCACCTCCTTGCTCCATCCCTGCCTCCCTGCCAGCTTGCACTGGGCACCCACAACCCCAATGACAGCGGCAGCACCCCAGGCACTCCAGGGTGATCCATAACAGCACCCAGGCACCCACGATGATGCCTCCAAACACTCACAGGTGATCCATCCCAGTCCCCTGGCACTCAGGGGTTATCCATAATAGCACCCAGGCACCCATGGGTGATGCCTCCCAGCCAGCACCCACCCCATGCCACAGCCCCCACACTGAGCTCTCCTCCTCCCCTGCAGGCTGGGGCTCAGCCTCTCCAAGCCTTACCTGCCCCCTCCTCGTCCCTTCCTCGCCTCCCTCTGTGGCCACACCAAGGAGAGGAGCAAAGCAGGTGACAGCACACCAGCACCAAGGGCAGCCAGTCCCGGTTTGATGCCGGTGTCTCTGGTCAGCTCTGACCCCCTGCACTCACCTCCCCCCTGGAAAGGACATGGAGAGCCCCTTCCCCCTCCCAGCCAGGACATTTCTAACCTGCCCCTTTCAAAAGAAGCTCTCGCCAAGCACCCAATTACAGCTCAGTGACTGAGGATGAAAAGCTGCTCTTGGAGCATCCTGTTTTCTCTTTATTTTTCCTCCTTTTCAAGGTTCCTTTCCCCTCCCTTCTCATGAGGTTAAAGAGCTAAAGACCAACTCAGAGCCAGATAATAGAGTGACAGCGTCTCATAAAAAAGCAGCCGTAGCTTTGGAGCAAGCTGGCATTCGGTGCATTAGGGATTTCTGTCGCGGCAGCTGGGAGTAACAGTGACCCTCTGAACTCAATTTGCTCCACGGCTTGAAAACCAAGGAAAGCCTTTGGACTGTCAAACTCCTCCTTTGGCTTCCAAGGGTGGCTGTGGACTTTGAGCGAGCTTTCGGGGGCTCAGCGTGCCCCTCACCCTACGGCTACTGCCCCTGCCTCATATCTGGGGCTGGAGGTGGAATCCCAAACCCTGCAGGGATGCGGGATGTGGTGCAAAAGGGAGGATAACCCACGGGATGGGAGCGACAGCGAGCTGTGGAGATGTGGATTTGTACATTCCAGCCAGCCTGCCCCAGCCCAGCAAGAGCAGAGGGACAAGGGCAGGACATGGGAAAGGTCGGTGCTGCATGGGAAGAGCTCAGTGCTGCTGCACAAACCCATCACTTTCCCTTCTGCCTTCCTCTTCTCCCGGTTTTTTTCTTTTTTTTAATGAGTAGAAAATTCTTCCCACTACGCATTAGCGCCCAACGTAATGGTGCAAAGCATTTTTCATTTATCATCATAATGCCAGTCAAACGAACCCCCTAATAACATAAATGCAAGAGGAAAGCTATTAGAGTTTATTTGTGCAGTGGCTTTGAACTCGTCCCCACTGCTCCAACAGTGTGACTGGAGGGGCTGGATGGAGCTTGGATCTTTAGGACCTTTCATCCTCAGCGAGCCAGAGCCTTTCCTTACAGAGCACTGCAACCCTGCACATGTTGCTGTGCTGGCTGAATTGTCAAAATACCTAAACACCTGAAATAATCCATTGCAAACAGCCACTCCTCCAAGTCAGGTTGGACAGGGCTTGGAGAAACCTGGGATAGTGGAAGGTGTCTCTGCCCATGGCAGGGGGTGAAATGAGAGGGGCTCTGAGGTCCCTCCAGCCCAAACCAGTCTGGGATTCTCTGATCTTTTGTGACTTTCCATAGCTATGATGTGCTCCAAGTCAAGGCACAAGGGAACACACATGGCTGCTGATCACCTGCAGCTAAAGATCTCCAGTCCTTTGCCTGTTATTCCTCCCTTGCAGACCTGAAAACAGGCATTTCTTTTCCACAACATACAGTGCCTGGAGTCCCTATCCCAGCTCTGCACTTCTGCCAAGAACTATCAGAGCATCTCTGCTCTGCCCAGAGCTCCTCCTCTGCCACCCCCACACTGCACAGCTTTGGGAGACCAGTGCCATGAAATAGCTCTGAAGTTGGTGAGGCTCATGCAAGAAAACTTCCCTATAAATAAAAATACTTGGAATGTTTAAGTCTTTCCTCTATACAGCTCTTTGCTCTCATTTGCTGCAGCCACAAGAACAAGTGGAAACAGCCTTAGGTTGCTCCAGAGGAGATTTAGGCTTGATATTAGGGAAAATTTCTTTATGGCAAGGGATGTCAAGTCCTAGAACAGGCTGCCCAGGGAAGTGGTGGAGTCACCATCCTTGGAGTAGGGATTTAAGACATTTATGGATGTGGCACTTGAGGACATAGTTTGGTTGTGTGCTTGGCAGTGCTGGGGGAGTGGTTGGACTCCTTGGGTGATCTTAAAGGTCTTTTCCAACCTAAACTATTCCATGATTTCGTGATCTTTCACTGCTGCCTTGCAGTTCCATCCTCATTGTTCCAGGTCTCTCCCCTCAACATTCTCCATCCCCAAAAATCTCCCAGTATCACGTGTCCCAACAGCTCCCATCCTACAGCAGCCCTGTCCTGGAGAGCCATGACAAAGCATTTAATTTTATACACAATAATTTCCTCATTAAGCCAAAATTAAATGCGTATTTCAAAACCTACGAGCGAGAGCGAACTGTTCAGTCTTATGCTTTATTAAACAAAAAAATCTTTGTGTAGAAAGAGGTTTGGTGCCAAATTACAGCCCTGCTGATGGGGCTGAGCTATTCCCAACTGTGTCAGGATGTGTGGTGCCAGCACAGAGGGCCTGCACTGCAGAGGAAAACAGTGGCACCAGCATGAAAATTTAGTTTATTTGTTAACTTAAGAAGCCTATTTCACTCAACTTCAACGAATTGTCATGTTTAGCAGTCAGGAAACTTCCAGGGAAGGGATGTTGCAAACCAGCAAGGGTAACCCTCCCTCCTTCACCAGGCTGCCCATTGGAGCAGGGAAAATTCACTGTACAGGTGATATTAGGAAGAAATGTTTTGTGGTCAGGGTGGTAAAACACTGGCACAGGTTTCCCAGAGAGGTGGTAAATGCTTCATCCTTTCATCCTTGGAAAGAGACAAGGTTAGGCTGGATGGGGCTGGGAGCTGCTCGTCCCCACTGCTCCACCAGTGCAACTCCATGGATGGAGCTTGGATCTTTAGGACCTTCCATCCAAAGTTATTCCTCAGCGAGCCAGAGCCTTTCCTTACAGACCACTGCAACCCTGCACATGTTGCTGTGTTGCATGAATTACCAGAATAAATACAAAAATACCTGAAATAAGCCATTGCAAAAGCCATGAGATGTGTGGGAGTGTCCAAGGCCAGGCTGGACAGCACTCAGAGCAACCTGGGGTAGTGGAAGGTGTCCCTGCCCATGGCAGGGGGTGGAACAAAATAAGCTTTGAGGTCCCTTCCAACCCAAACCATTTGATGATGGGATACCAAGAAATCCAGGCTTATTCCAGACATGGATCTAAGGGTGGGCAGCAGATCCACCCTGTGGTGTAGATGGGGACAAGGTGCCATCAGTGAAGCACATCTGGAGGAGCATTCCCTTGCCAAATCCAGCAGGTAACACCAGGGATCAGGCTAGACCAGCCCATCACCTGCCCCCAGCCAGCAGCCATCTCCCCCTCTGCTCCCACAGCCCTACAGAGCAATAAAACCAACCCCTGATAAAATCGAGATGTGCTTCAAAAGCTCCACCTCTGCCTCTCAGTGTGCAGTCGATGGGCTCTGGATCACAGACTCTGCAAAGGGCTTCCCTGGGTGCAGAGCTGCAGCAGCAGCCAAAGGGGTGGGAGGCAAAACTCGGGTGGAAAGGAGATGACATGAATTGAGAGAAAGGATCAGGGCAGAGTGGGGCTCGCAGGAAGGGAAGACAATAAAACCCAGCGAGGCAGACAGAGATTAATGAGTGCTTCCCAGATATGATAATTTCTGGACATCCATCAAATTTAATGTCCTCCTGGGCTAGTGAGAGGCACTGCAACTCTCTGACAGAGGGAGGGGGTCCTGGGGGCTCGGTGGGACCCAGGCATGGCCAGCCCACCACACAGCACCTCTGCCTGAGCTCCTGGGTGATGCCTTTCCTATCAAAGCTGTGTGTTTGTGCCTCCCTGCAGCAGCACATCCAGCTGTCACAGCTGGGCACTGGTGACACATCCCTGGGGACACAACAGCCTGTTTTGGGAAGGCGTCTGTCAGCGAGCCCGTGTGCTCCCTGCCAAGGTGTCAGCACGTGGGGACATCGCTGTGGCACCCATGGCCCTGCTGCCACCAGCTCCCCTTCCTCCACCTCCACAGAAATGCCAAACTGCATCCTCTGTGAGTGTCTGTCCAGCCTCCCATGCTCCAGAGAGCAGCTGGGGGGAGGCTCAGCCCCCAGATCCCTGTGTTTAACACCAATCCAACACACAAGACAGGCAGGGTTTAACTTCACCTTCGTTGGGGCCAGCACAAGCAAAGCAACACACACTTGTGATTTCTCAGGCACAGCTGGGGGGGGAAATGCCTTATTCTCACTAAACTCCAGGGGAATAGGATTGTTTGCCTGGGTTATTTTGGACTGGGCCTGTTGTTGTAGTCTCAGACTCCACTGGGAGTCTCTTGATGCCATCCAGCCACTCTGCAACATCTCCACGTTTGCATCCAAGCCTTGCAGGAACCACGCCTGAGCTGCCACAGCCTGGCCTTGCTGCTTTAAGAAAGCTACCACAAATCCCATGGGAAGGAGACTCCCACATGTTTTCTCCACAGAAACCACTCAGTCGCTGATTCCCAGACTGGTCAGGGTTGGGAGGGACACTACAGCTCATCTCATTCCACCCCCTGCCATGGGCAGGGACACCTTCTATTATCCCAGGTCCCCTTCAGCCTGGCCTTGAGCCCTTCCAGGGATGGGGCAGCCACAGCTTCTCCAGGCACCCTGTGCCAGGGCCTGCCCACCCTCACAGAGAAGAATTTCTTCCCAATATCCAATCTAAAGCTCCTCTGCTTCACTGAAGCAGGTGGATCTGACCACCAGCACTCTCTGCTGGCACCCCTGGGCTCGTGGCTGCAGCTCGTCCCCAGGTCTGATCTGCTCCAGACAGACCCACAGCTCTGGAGCCAGAGAGCTGAGCCTGCACTGCAGTCCCTGTCAGCTCCCCACCAAGATCTGTGTGCTGTGCAGAATTCCTTATTGACATTTAAAGGTCTTGGACAAGCAGCCCTACACATCTTTGTTAGGGAGGACGGAAATCACTTCACCCAAATCTGCTGCCTTAAAGTTCAGAGTCAGGTGTAAGATATTTTTGCCTGGTTCAGTGACAAGCAGCAAGTCCAGGTGCTGTCACTGCCCGTGGGGTCTGTCATGGCCACCAAACCCTTGTGTTCCTGGGGCATGGATGCAGGAGGCTTGGAAAAGGAAGCCAGTCCTTCCTACACTGACCTGGACACGTATGTGCCATGTGGTTTGGACAAGCATTGAGGTGACCAGGAGGGCAGGAAACCACCCAAAATCCTCATCTGGAGCAGGAGACACCCCTTGCTTGGCCCAAAATGTGCAAACAAGAGACATGGAGAGCACGGAGAGGCTGAAAGCCGAGGGAATGAGGTTCCATCCTTGGGAAGCTCTTCTTCAACCAAGGACCAAGGGACAGAGCCAGAAGGACAGACAGCAGTGTCTGGCAGGACACAGTCCATCCCTGTCCACGGGAAGTGTTTGGGAAGGCACAGGGAAAAGCCTGAGGTTTCCTGCCTAGGAAACAGGGACTACAGCCTTTAAGGAGGAAAGTAATTTTGGGTGAGAGTGGTGATGAAATGATCGAGTTCTCAACCCGATGAAAAGCTGTAGAATATGGATAATGGACTTCAAAAGCCAGATTTCAAAAAATTCAGGAAGCTGGTAGATGGGTTCTCCTGGGAAAATAATCACAAAGAAGGGGAGAGCTGGCAGTTACTGAAAGAGACTTTATTACACACACAATAGCAGGCTATCCCCGTGCAAAGGGAAGGTAGGAAACCTAGGAAGAGGCTGCTATGGCTGAATTCGGAGCCATTCAATGACCTGGGAATAAAAAAGGAATCATGAAGAAAGTATGGAAACAAGGGCTAATAATTAGGGATGGGTATAACAGAGCCACAATGGCATAGAGGGATAAAGTCAGCAGCACTTACATGCAAAACAAGTTTTAATTAGCAAGAGATATGAGAGGAGAATGAAAAGGCTCTTGGATTTGTTCAAGGGAAAAGGAAAAGGAATGTTGGGTCTGTCACCAGGCAGTCAAGGAAAGCATGTGGCAGAGATCCTTGGAGCCATGTTTGGTTGTATCTGTATAAAGGCAGGTGTAGGGCCAGCAGACAGCTCCAAAATTCATTTTAACAGGGAAATGGCTTTCAGACGGGAGCAGGGGAGAAGAAGAGTTAAAAAAAAAAAAAAAAATTAAGCTGGCAGAGATTGAGGAAAGTCTCAGGAGAGTGATGAAAAACCGGGCAGAAATGTCGCTGAGCCATCAGCACTGCTCTTTGGGAGCTCGTGGAGGCCAGCAGCAAGGGCAAGAAATCTTCATATCTTTAAGTAAAAAAACCCAGGAGCTGTAGGCAATCAGCTCAGCTTCAATCACTGGGAAGATACTAAAACAAACGATGAAACTATCATAGCTTGTAAGGCCCGGGAATTTAATAAAGTGAGAAAAAAAAACCCCATCCACCACCAACACGAGTTTGTCAAGAACAGATCATGTCAAACCAACCTAATTTCCGCCTTGACAGGATAACTAGACTTGGTGGATAAGAGGAAAGCTGTAGACATGATATACCTTGACTTTAATAAGGCTCCTGATGCCAGTCCCACGCGGCACCTCCGAGGAAAGTTGAGGCAGCACGGAGTGGATGTAATCGCTGAGGCTGGGGGCAGAGGGGAGGAGGGATAACAGCCTGTTGACAAAGCGTTCTCAAAGAGTGCTTATCTATTATTTACAACCATGCCAGGAGGGCAACCTACAGCGGGATTCCTCGGGGGTCTGTCCAGCCCTGCTCTCTCCAACATTTACATTTAACTGCTTGTGTTACAGAGCCCGGAGCTCACTGATTAAAACTGGGAGACGATGACCAGGCAGGAGGAGAGGGGCTGGAAGGGCTCCCAGGGTAGGACCAGAATCTCAAATCTCCTCTGGAAATGGAGATGGACAACTGTGATTTGATACACTTAGAGAGAAAACATTGAACATGTGGATAAAAAGGACAGGAAAAACCTAAAGAACTGGGGTGTCAGAGCTGCCCACAAATTATGGAGGATTCAACCAGGCTACAGAAGATGGCAAATCTTAGCACCAGTGTTGTAAAAAGAGCAAAGGAGAATCGTTTTGCCCCACTTGGTTTAATGCAAGGGCTCAGCTGCAGGACTTCATCCTGACCTGCACACCAGGCTCTCAGAAAGGCAAAGGTCAAGTCACTGCAACTTAACACGTTACCACCTCCTCACTGGCCTGTGCTGACACTTTGTCTTCTTTCCCTGCACATCTGGCTGCCCTGAGCCTGCAGCTGGAGGTTCCCTTTCTTCTCAGATCAATCTAAAGTGCGTTTGCCACAGTGCAAGACACACAACTCTAATCGATGTGGAGCAATTGATTGCACGTCCCAGGCGGGACGAGCCGGGGTGAATCCATGGAATAGCAATGAAACGGGTAAGAGATGCAGACAGCTCCAGGGAAAGATGAAAGACGCCGGGGTTTGCTTTGTCACTAAAAGAGAAGATTGAGTAAGAATTGATAACTCTCTTTCCTTACATAAATATCACACAAAGCAGGAGAATAATTATTCGTGCGTCCTTTCAAAGAAGCAGAAGAAGAAAACACTAATTTGCAGCAGGGATTTTGTTTGGGAACTCGGAATAACTCTGAGGCTTGTGAAGCTCCTTGCAGAAGGGCTCTGTCACCAGAGGGCAGTTCAGGTGCCCATAAAGCAGGTCCCACATGTGCCCAACTCCAGTGGAGGGTGCAATCAGCTGGGATCCACCCAGCCCGAATCCCACAAAGGTCATTCGTCACCAGACTGACGTAGGAACCTCTCAGGGTCCACAAAACTGTTGCAGCAGCACAAAATCTGGAGCACAGACAGTGGGAAGTGCAAAGTCCTCTCTGTGACATCCAGGAGAACTGTCTGAGAGCTCCTGCTCACCAGTGGGAGCAAGGGCTCCACGTCTCAGACAGTGTGACCCCACAAATCACAGCAAGACACACTCAGCACTTTTATTCTTTATTGTTACAGTTCAGACAGCTCCATTATTTATCCAGATTACTTATTCATGTTCCATTTCCAGGGACAGCCTGCTTCAGTGGATAGAGCCATCATTGCCTCTCCCCTCTGCTCTCCCCCAGCTCTTGTCCCACTTTATGTGGTATTTGGACACTGTACTTTGTGTGTAAGAGCATTGACTTTAGCTAGAGAATCATTCCATCCGTCCCAGACCCTCTCCTGCACCGCTCAAGGGTTCTGACAAGGGGAGGATTGAAAAAGCACAGCCCAAAATGACAGCTAAGCCTCAGACAGTGACTGACAGAAGCACTGAAGGTTTCCCAAGGCAACTCAATCAGAACAGGCTCTCTGGCCATCGTTAGAAACTAAACCAATTCAGACAAATATCACTCCTACCTGGAGGGACAGCAAGGGCTCATCATTAAGAGGAAGGTGGCAGCTGGCCTGGATTAAACAGAGCTATCCAATGTATTTCCACATATCGCCCTCATTTCAACTCTGCACCTCACAGGGCACATGGACCTTTATGATTTTGCAAAGATTTGAAGGGTGAAAGGTTATCATGATGTGCTGTCTCCAAGCTTAGATCACACCCTTTGCTCTCAGGTCAGACCCCAAGCACAACTCTACCTCCCACACAAGTCCCCTTCACCCAAACTGGGTGGGATTGGTGGCTCCTGAAGCCATCCAGACCTGGGAACCACATTCTCCTTCTGTCGGGGGGCTCAATTTCCTTGTCTGAAGCACCGACATTAAAATTTCACCCCTGTGAGAAAACATTTAGAGGAGAAAAAGTATTTCTAAGGGCAAAATATATTACTGCCAGAACTTGTGACTGCTCCTCTGCCAATCCCCAGGTGGATCCTGCACCTCCAGAAACCATCAGCATCAGCTCAAAGCCACATCTGCAACATCTGTCCCCTCCACCACGCCTCCCTGTGGCAAGCACAATTTCCCCAGGAAAAAAACCGAGGTGAAAGGAATTTTAAAAAACCCTCAGAGCGAGTGAGCAAGCTCCCTCACAAAATGCTTGACTTGTGAAATCAGGGGAGGCTTCTCCACGGAGCGATTCCAGGCGGAGCAGCCGCCTAACGAGGCAGCAGACAGCACTGCAGACACACATTCCTGACTGCCAGACAGCCGGGTCTGCACCCCAGAAAACGGGCACTGAGCACCTCGGAGATGCAGCAGAGAGGCACTGAACATTGTCAGAAAGGACTCAAGGAATCACAGAATGGTTTGAGATGGAAGGAAAGTTAAAGCTCATCTCATCCCACCACGGCAGGGACACCTCCCACTGTCCCAGGCTGCTCCCAGCCCTGTCCAGCCTGGCCTTGGGCACTGCCAGGGATCCAGGGGCAGCCACAGCTGCTCTGGGCACCCTGTGCCAGGGCCTGCCCACCCTGCCAGGGAACAATTCCTGCCCAATATCCCATCCAGCCCTGCCCTCTGGCAGTGGGAGCCATTCCCTGTGTCCTGTCCCTCCATCCCTTGTCCCCAGTCCCTCTCCAGCTCTCCTTTATGCCCTGCCAGGGGCTCTGAGCTCTCCCTGGATCCTTCTCCTCTCCAGGTGAGCACCCCCAGCTCTCCCAGCCTGGCTCCAGAGCAGAGGGGCTCCCGTCCTTGGAGCATCTCCTTGGCTGAGCCAGAAGCACTTTCAGCCCAGAGTACCAGGTACAGCAATTTTTAGTGATTTGCTCGGTATTTCACCACTCTTACTTATATCCTTATAAAAAACACAGGGTGAAAGCACAGACAGAACCATCTGTGAGAGGATACAGATCAGAGATATCCTCACATGGCCATCACTGACCTCCCACCACCACCACTTCCAGTTCCTCACCTAGCAGCAGACACCCACTCTCAGATCCCTTGTAGAGAGCTACAACAAGTGCAAAGTCCTAAGAAATCCCATTCTGAGTGCATGAATACCCCCAGCTCCAACTTCCAGCCTCTTTTCCGAGCTGTCCTTTGAGGTGCAGAGCAGCTGAGAGATGCTCTAATCAGTGCATCTCATTTCAAACGGTGTGAGGACCATGTTATGCCTTGGGATAAACGGGGAAAGCTGCCATTGAAGTAAAAGAGAGCTAGGCACTTCAGAAACTGGAGTTTGGCCTCAAAAATAAAAGAAGCCACTAAAACTCAACTGTTAAAGCGCATTTAAAAACATAATAAGGCAGATTAGCAATCAAACCGAGCAGCTCACTGGGGGACTGATAAGTAGGGAGGGTTCTAGAGGCACATATGACCACTGAAAAAAGGCCAAAAAAGCCTTGTTTAGAGTAAAAATGACTTTTGATCCAAAAAACCAGCATGGAAATGCAGTTTTTTCTCATGCATTTTCCATGAGAGAACAAGCCCAATCAGCCTTGTTTTAAGCAGAGATGCTAAAGCTCCCACCTGGAGTGTTCTGCACTGGGAGGGACAGGAAATTGCCTGGTGACTCAGTAGCACGACGTACACGACAACCTTGTGCCTCCCCTGGATGTTCAAAGCACTTTCGACTCATTCAGGGAATCACTTGACCCAACCCCATCCCAACTTCCTGAACTATGCAGTGAAGGAGCCGTAAAAGTGCTGCTCCTTCACTAACCCTCCTGGAATTGGGTCTTGGGGCTTTATTTGCTCATTAAAACAGCCACGAAGGAGGAGCTCCTATCCTAAAACACGGAGTGGCCACTGGGAGGAGTCAGCTTTAGGGATGGGCTGGGGGAAGGTGTGTGCATGGGTGGGGAGAGCTCGGATTTTCCTGCACAGATTTTCTCAGCCATTCTCGACGCAAAAAACTTCTGAGACAGCGACGTGTTGAGCTGCAGAGGCTGAAGCACTTGTTGCTTCAGCTCCAAACCTCTCACTGCCTTCAGACCGAGGGATCAGTCCAGGGTTTGGCACCCATCAAGCTTCCATGTGCCTGGAGGCCAGCAAGGATGACCCAGGGCCACCTCCTCTGAGACCTCCTTCTGTCTCACAGTCTCCTGAGCTCTTGACTTTGCAGAAATCCTCCTGCCCAAGGCTGCTCTGCTGGGCTTATTCCAACCAGATTCAATGGCAGGATTTTGTCTGGAAAGGTTGGAAAATAGGAGGCATCTCTTCTTGGAAGCTTGTACAGTAACCATCTTACAAAGAAGGGGCAGGTGGCTCATGCTCGACCCAAATTCCACATGTATTAGTACAAAACGTGGTTCAAGTGTATTAAATCTCTAAAGTCTCTGTACAACTCAAAGGACACCTCCCTCACACCACCAAACCCCTTTATGGTGTCAAAACCAGCATGTGATCAGCATCAGAAAGTGCTCACAGTGCCAGGGGTGGAGCTCAGTGGTCCAGGGAAATAGGGTGGGACATCCTTCCCCCATGGGACCTGGGGTCCCAGCCATGCAGGGGAAAGGAGTGGATCCCTCCCTGTAGATCCCTTCCAGATCAGGATATTCTATGATTCCATGATAACCACAATCAGGATCCCTGTCAAATCTTCCCAGCACGGCCTGGGTGGCTTTTCCAAGCTGATCTCCCCACCCAGCACATGCCATGTTCACAGGGTGCTCATCTCCCTCAAAACATGGGGTGCTCAAGCCTTATCACCTCAGCTGAGGTCAGGGAAACTGAAAACACAAGTGTATAATCCTTTCACGAGTTAATTAAAGCACCCATCCACCCTTCGTTCAAACCATTAGCCATGGCTGTTTACAATTAATTATTTGGAACCAAATCAAACAAACAAAGAGAAGACAGAGGAAGAAGAGAGAAAGCCAAGCACAGCCAGGGCATTCCTGCAGCAGGGCATTATCAGGGCTCATCCCTGCTTCCCAGAGAAAGGCACAACCCCTTTTAGCCAGCACAAGGGTTGCTGGAGGTGGGGACCCTGCTTCAAGTTGGGTGTTGCCTCTGTGACCTTGGGAAAACCTCCCTGTGTCTCCTTGCCTCACTGCCAGCCCCTCTCGCCATGACCCACGGCTGTGCTGCTCCCTGCACACCCTCCTTTGCCCTTGAAGTGTGAATAAACCACAAATAAATGATTTACACAGCACAACAGCTCTCTGGTGAGGAACTTGGGTGGGCAGGAGCCAGCACTTCCAGCCCTGACCTAGCCCCAATCCCAGGACCTTCAAAACATCTTCAGGACCTCAGATGAGCTGAGGACAGACCTTCCCACCTGCACAGAAAGCCTGGGAAGGGCTCCTGAATATTGCAAGGAGGGCAAGCAGCTCTGCTGCTGCTCCAGTGGAGGCTGGCTCCCCAGCTGAAGCTCTCTGCCCTAGTTTATCTCCTCTTTTCCATGATCACTCTCCTTGCTGAAAGCTTCATTCCAGTGCAGGTATGCGAGGGGAGAAGGGGAGGTGGGGATCAGGGAACCAGCCTTCCTTTTCTCTTCTTATTTCCCTTGCAGTTCCTTCCCTCTCATTTGCTGCCACAGCTACACTCCATCTCTTATCCCCAGCCCCCATCTCCTCCATGCCCTCTCTGCTCCCCATCAAGACAAGGTTTAATGTCTTTCCATCTCTTCCTGGGTAAATTGCAGCGAGTCTGCCGGCTGCTCGGGTGGAACACACTGTTTTATATGCGCCATAAAGGGAGAGAACTCTGTAAACAATATTATTTTTAATAAAATCCAAGTCTTTGGCAGGCCAGCTGCTTTTGTGTCTGTCTTAATTTAATCAGACGATCAGCTCTCTCAAGCAGCAAGAGGGAATGAAAAGCATTAGCAAGGAATCAGGGAACTGGTGAGGAAGAGACATGATTTCCATCAAGAGCTTTCCAGCCCAGTGTGTTGCTATGAGAGCAGGACCAACTTTTTGGGAAACAGATTCCCAAAACAACTTTGTCAAGGTGCAGGAAGGACATGGGCGCATCTGAGCGTAACACTCATCCTACAGTGAAAGAAAGAGCTGCTGTGGGTGATGAATTAACCCAGGGTTAAAGATATTTCCAGTCAGAGCAGACCACTGTGGCATTGGAAGGTGCCCACACTCCCTAGGATGGGAATTCTGCCCAATTTGGTGACCTCCAATGCTTGTACCCAGGCACAGCCACCCAAACCAGCATCCATCAGCTCCCTGTTCACAGCCAAAACCCAAACCAGCCCTGTTTGACAGGTCAAAATTCAAAGCCAAATCTATACAAGGACAGTACGAGGGATTAAATATTAAAATCTGCAAATATATCCCCAAACTCCAGTCAAGGCTGGATCCAAGCTGGATCCAGGGTAAAAGCTGCCTCCAAACAGGGGAGGGGAGGAGATGGTGTTGGCAGCTGGAGCCAGGGGAGGAGGAGAGAAGCCCTGAGCAACCCCTGACACACAGCATGGTGAGCAGCAGCTGAGTTTGAAAGGTGTCACTTACAGACAGCCAAAACCTGGCAGAAACAGCTGATTCTGTGACACTTCTGTTCTTCAAGACCAAGCAACAGCCAGCGAGCATCTGCTGTGGGCAGACAGCTCCTTTCCCTGCTCCAGAGCCTCTGAGCCAGCAGGCTCAACACTTGGCCGTGATGTCCTCTGAGCCTAAACCCATTCCAGATGTGATTCCTGCCTCCTTCTCGTAACTCTTTGGGGGATTTTTGGCAGCCAGAGCAGCCCAGAGCAGAGGACAGGACTCCCCTGGTATGGGACTGATCAAGGGTTCCACTCCTCCACTCAAAGCCACAAATCCTCCAGAATAAAAATCCTCCAAAATCTGAAATAATGAAAACTAATTACAAAGTAAACAAATTAATTGATGTTTACTTGTTTACGCAGTCACCAAAAAGTTGTTAATGACTTAACATGTATTTTTAAGATATTAAACCGTGCTAAGGCACAGCCATAAATATCCCCAGTAAAGCAAACATGGTGCTCAGAACTGCAAAGGAACTAAAATTAGTATTTAATTACAAGAAATCGCTTGAAGTTCTTTTGCTGCCATTAATCACTTTCAATTATGAATGTAATTATAAGTCATCTTTTCTCTTTGGGTGGTCGCTGCTGGGACCTGAAGTGATGACCTCGTGCTCCAGAAGAGAGAACCCCATTTTGCTCACCAGATGACAACTCCTCACCAGCTGAGAATCCAAAGGATGGATCAATTAATGCCTTCATCAAGTTCCCGAGGAGCCAAGGGCGTGTAAACAACGAGAGGCTGAGGGGGAAGATTGAGTTACTGCACCCCCTCTGCACACACTGATTCGTGCACACCCACCCATGGCAGAATCAGAAATTGATGTGAAGAAGAGTCCATCCTCCAGTCATTAAAGGCTTAGATGATAATGTTATCTCTCGCCACGAGGCAAATCAAAGCCTGGAGAGTTCCCTCCCTGCGACAGGGGTGGCTGCAGTGGGGACAGCTGGCAGCTCGCTCCGTGCAGGCAGTGAGTGCAGAGGAGGGCACAGCCAAAAACTGGTCCCCTCCACTCCCCTCCACTCCTGGCTCTGCCCTGCCCCTCCACGCGGGTTGCAGCACGGTCAGCATCACCTCCTGGCAGTTAAAGATGGAGCATGCTCACTGCAGAGGGGGTTTTCAGCTATGGATCAGTTCTCAGGGGAATCTACATCAGGAATCTGTGAAACATAATTAAGAAAAGCAAATTTATTAGCCATAAGCGCTGATTTTTCTGCTGATTTTTTTTTTCTGAAGGAGGTGGCACTTTTCTTCTGGGCAACTTGCAAATCAAAAATAAAAAGCTGGAAACTCCCTCTCTGCTCAGTGCTCAGCCTCCTTCATCAGCTCAGGCTCCGCTCAAAGAGTTTGGGATGTGGAATTCAAGCCCTCACTGCAGGCAGTCAGTGAAATAAATCCTTATGTGAAGGCAGCTGCTGGCAGAGCATCTCCAACCTGGGACACCCCTGATAACCAGGACACCCCACCATGAAATGCTGCCTTGACTCCCCCCAAATCCTTTCAGCCTCACAGCCTGCTCCTGGCACTGCACAGCACCAGAGAGGACCAAAACACAGAAGACAACGTGGAAGATCAAATGGAAACGTTCCCTTTTGGTTCCCTTGGTATTTCTTCGCAGGGAATGTGATTAGACTGCCCTTATCTTGGTGGGAACAGTTGTTAGCAATAATGAAATCATCCAGTCCTTTTCTTTTTGAAATCCAGCCACATCCTTTGGCTCCAGGAAACGGGGCAGTGACATGTGCTGTTTTCATAAAAAGCCACAAGACAACATATTTCATCGCAGTAAATTCCCTTCCCTCAAGTGAAGAGCGAAGGAGAGAGGTTTCAAGGACAAGAAAAGTTTCAGCCAAAAGAAGGAGCTGAGCTGAACTTCTGTCCATCTGACACTTCCCAAGAAGTTGGCTCTTCACAACCTGAAGAAGTCTGGATGACGACAGCCCTTGTTGCTTTTGTCTCTCTCCTTCTGCCTCAGCTCCTGTGAGGATAACAGCAATCGTGCACTGAATTTCCATGCACGGACTCCAAGAGGGTGACACTCTAGGAGGGAAAGCCCAGCCTCTGGAGGATGGACACTCCACGTGTTGGCCAAGAGTCCAAGGAGGACTCACGCCAAAACCTCCAGATGTTTCTCTCAATAACTACTTGTGACCTGCTTGGAGTCAGGACTGCTCTTTCCAGGTTGTAAATCGAGCCAAACTCATCCTCACCTCATCCCCTTGGACTCTCCCCTAGCCCAAGACCCAAATTCCCTGCTGAGGCTCCCTCTCAGCCAGAGCTCAGCCCAGAGGATGACAGAGGACCACATTGCCAGCCGAGTGGACAACAGGCTTGGGTGTTGTGACTCAGCAGCTGAATTAACCAGACCCCATCCTGTGCTGCCTCCTAATTAGCAGGCAGGATTCCATCGTCCTCCGGTCCTTGGCTGAGTCCCCCCTTCCCTCTGCTCCTCACTTATTCTGTTCACTGAGCTAATTGCCAAGCGCCTGCACCCTGGGTGTCTGCTGCTGTTGGAGAAGATTAGTATTTTTACAGAGGGGGAAAAAAAAGATTAAAAAAAAAGATTGTGTTTTTTAAAGCAGATGAAAGGAGAGCCCAAGGAGATGTGCATTTGACTCTCAAACATGCTCCTTCAAGTCTCCCTCAGCAGTACTTAAAGGCGTTTCCAAAGCAAGACTTTATGAATGCTAAATGAACCCCGCGCCTTTTTCCTCTGTCACAAGAAAAGAAAAAAAAAAAAATCTTTTATATACAATATTTCCTTTATGGCTGACACTGTGCATCACGCGTTGCTACCACTTCAGACACCGACACTGACCTTCACAAAGTCACAGGGACACCATTGCCTCCCTGGGCTGGAGCAACACAGCTGGGCAGGGTCAGGGAGCCTGGCTGGATCCAGGCAGGCACCAGAGGATTCATCTGCTGCTTCCCAGGAAAGGTGAGGTGAGACCACCACAAATGGAGAAATGTTCAAAGTCTTGCTTTCCATCATTGTGATCTTGGATGACCCAGCCAAACCGGGGATGTTGGTTGATGTATTACCCTCCAGAAAGGTTTCTGAGGATGCAGCTTGGTCAAGATGGGGTGGGGAATGATGATCCAAGAGGGAAAGAGCAGCAGCCCAGCAAGGCAGAGAGACACAGGAGAAAACACCCTCTGACTGTCCAGCCATGAAAACCCTCTGTAGCAGCATCTCTGCTTCACCAAGGGGTGCTGGTGGGGTCCTCACTTGGGTGTCCAGCACCCAAATTCTCCCCAGTTCCAAAAAGGAGAAGGAAAAGCATGTCAATGCATCCAAACACCTTTGGCCATCTGGGTGATGCAGTGAAGGCCACCCAACACCTCCTGATGGAGCAAACAGCCCAACCCAGTGCCAGGACTGACCCCACTACCCTCACTGTGAGGATTTCCAGCAGCACTGCCTTTCCCTACCTGGCAAAAGGGGAAGTGCCTTTAGCTTCTCACAAAGCACTCTGAGAAGCTGGTCCATGCTCTAAGGAAATCACCCACCCAAAGGAAGTCTTGGGAGATTTAATTAGCTGCAGTCTGTGCTGTTTGAGCTTGTTAGGTGCTATATAATTGCTAAATATTATTATTATCTCTGCAGGTACAGCAGTTTGTTAGGATAATGATAGTGATTGACATTTCCCTGGCATCTTTCATCCCAACCAGATCCCATTTTACTCTATTATAAGACACTGTTCTGCCTTGACTCTCCATATGTCTCCAAACTGTCAACAGGATCATAACCAGCCCAGCGTTGCCAAAAGAAATAAAGGCAAAGTGGCTCATGGAAGTTCATGGGATGTAGCACAAGCTGAGCAAGTTCAACTTTATGTTCAAGAACTCAAGTTGCACAGGTAGGTGTGGTGTAGACAGAGATCTACAGGCTCTACTTGAACATCAGCATGGAATAAAACTGCAAGAAGTGGTCCTGGAAGCCACCACAGCACCCAAAAACTTCCCTTGTCCATCCCCATCCCCTTTTCCTGGCAAGCATCAGTTGGGTACCATAACCCAACCACCAACATGAAAAATACATCCCAGGGACAGCAAAGCAGAGGGGCCACCAAGTGATTAATGGGAGGCTATCAGTTTGGGATAGGTCTCTAAATTCTCATTAAGTCAGGTGCTGAGGCATCGCACATTAATCCAGAACATTTCCCCTTCGGCCCAAACAAATAAATAACTCGTGTATAATTCAGGGAGAACTGGGTGGGGCCATCTCTCCCTCTCTCTCTGTCTCTTTCCAACTAACCAGTGAATAAAACATCGCCCACAAATCTATTAGGCTAATTTTAAATCCTGACAATTTAGCAGCACTTCAGCAAGATAAGAGCCATTTATTAAAAGCCACAGTTCATTAAGCCAAATGCTGCTGGCGTATTTACTCAGAGAAACGGGGCTGGGCTCGGCTCTCACCCAGACCAGAAGTCTCCAAAGGAGCAGGAGTGATCCTATTTCACCCAAAAAGAGAAGCCAGCATGAATCTTTGCCCACCTCGAGCACACACGGGGCTGTGCTTGCTTCCCACCAAAGGAACTGGGTGTCCGTGCTGCCTTCACCCCTCTTGGATGAACACAGAGCAGAAATCATGGGAGGCTCTGCAGCTTTGTCACCTAGAGGTGTGAAAAGTCCCCACAGCTCACATGGGGCCATGCTTTGCACCGTGGGACTGTTCCCAAAAGGATCAACAGCCCAATGTGGATCAGGATTGCACTGCTTTGGAACCATTCCCATTGGTGGCAGGCACAGATTGACTTTGGAGGGGGATGATTGCTTCCAACCACAAGCCAGGAGAGGGCTACTGAAGAGGAACTGCTGCTTGCCAAAGGCACCAGATTGCACCCAGAATTTTCCCCCATCCAAGCTGCCTCTTGACATCTCTGCTGATGCCCTCTGCTGTGACCATGACAGGGTGCTTTGGGACTCATGAAAAGGGCTGGAGGCTCCCAGGCCACTGGCAGGAAAGAGAAGGACTCGCCAAAGGGAGCAGCCCTGCTCTCTGGGAACTGGGATTTTTGTTAACTTTCACAAGGGATGAGTTGGATGCTCCACCCAACCCAAGACACCACAACTTATAAAGCCAAGCTATGCATGAGCCCACCTCAGACCTCAAAAAACTGCCCAGCAAAGATGTGCCCAAGCACAACCTGGCAGAGCAGATGTGGCCTTGGCAAGCTCTGTGCCAGCATGGATAAGCTTATCCCACTTGGGAGACAGGTGCCACATGGAACCAGAGGATTTCTAAGGTCCCTTGCAAGCCAAGCCAGTCCAGGGTTCTGTGATCCTGTGGTGCACAGGAGGGAGAATGGTGAGGGGCTCGGTGGTAGCTGGGATGGAGCCAGCAGGGAGGGAGCTGTGCCAGCATCGCTGCGAGGAGCCGGCGGCAGAGGGCAGTGCAGAAATCCCATCTGGCAGAGTTTGTGAGTGTAATTCATTCCAGCGGGAGACATCCAAGAGACTTTATCAAGTGCAATTGTCCCACTGCGCCTTTCACCTGCACACACTTGCAAGACAGTCTGGAGTGACTACAGAGTATCCCTTTACAGTCAGAGCTGAAAGGAGCATTATAAAGGTGAATTAACATTTAAAAAGAACGTAAAAAACCCAGAACTGTTCTAATGATGATTAATGGGAAGCTATAAGGGAGGCCGTGACCTCCTGGTGTCATTAAATGGATTGGCAGGTTTCTGAGCATTAATTATAAATAGCCACAGGAGTTTGAGTGCTTAGCAGAACGATGATAAATCCATGACACAGGCGCAGGGACAAGGAGCCAGGAGCGTGGGGGAACACGTGTCTGTGTGTGCACACAGCTCAGCATGAAGGGAACATGGGCTTGCACGTGTGTCACACACAGGAAAGAGGCAGAAAGCCAAAAAAAGGTGGAAACGAGTCCGTCTGAGGATACTGCTCTGTTTGGGTGGAGAGAGAAATGGGTAAATGATAAATTAGGCACTGCCAGTCAATCACATTTTCTAAATGTTTTATATCCCAAAAGCTATAAAAGCAATATTCCTTTCTGGCCTTATTGGAGCCATTTCTGGAAGGCAATCACATCTGTTTCCTCGGGGATTTGAGCTGAACTGTGCCTTGGCTTTTTTTTTTTCCTTGCCTTTTTTTTCCCCTCCCCTTTCTATTTACTCTCTAGCCTGTTACCAAAGCAGGGTCAGAGCATGCATACAAATAGGGAGGAGGAGTGAAAAACAAACAGCCCTGAACCAGTGATGAACAGACAAGAAGTGGCTGCAAACTTCTCATGGCAAAGCCACAGCTCCAGTAATCACGGGCCACACAGATTTTGGGTCGGGCAGCTCCCACATTTGCACTTCCTTTGCTTTAATGTGCATCATTCCACAATTGCATTGATAATCTGGAGATGTGCATCCCAGGGCACTGCTGTGCATCACCTTGGATGTGCTGAGCCACCCAGCCTGCCTGGGATTTACCTGGCACTGCACAGTTCTCTTCCAAGAGCCCTTGGAGAAATGCTCATGGATTAAAGCCCAAATCCCTCTCTGCATCCCACAGGGGCCCAGAGCCACGGCCACGGAGGTACATCTGCTCCCTAAAGCAGAAGGTGGGTTTATGCAGGAGTTCCTGGGAAAGAAAGGATCAGCAAACCCTCAGAGGCTGCAGATGGAGGTCAGAATAATCAGGGGATGAATGGAGTGAGGACCTCAGGCTGGTTAATGAGCTCTGCCAGTGAAGCACAGTGACTGCACAGGGGGAAAGCTCCTCTCGCTGCCAGTGGCAGCAATAAAAGGCTCCGGGTGAGTGCCAAAGGGGCAGTCCCACCCCTGGGCATCCGGGAGAGAGGCTGACCCGGCACAGCTCTGCACCAGCAGCCACATCCCATCACCCAGCTGAGACAGCAGCCCCAGCACCCAACCATGAAGCATTTCTACTGGGATTGGGATCCCCATTTCCTCCAGCACTTCTCTGAACTGCTGTTTCATTTCTGCCCACTCTATAGGGAAGCAAAAGCACAAGCCAAACTCACACCCACCACTAAAATTTAAAATATTCCTGTTTAGATTTAAGTCTCATTACCATGCTGGGCCCTCCTGTATTATTTCAACTGATTGGAATATGGTGGCAAAGGAATAAGTTCTCCATACAATTTTCTTCTGATCCTATTAGTTGCAATACAATTACAGTGAATACATCAATTCTCCGTCCCAGCAGCTCCTGGAAAGAGCCACCTATTAAAAGCTGGCTTATTAATGGAATTGTACATCCAGGATTAATCGGGCCACGTTGGCCATTTCCATTTCTCACTCCACAAGTGCTTTTGTTTGCTTAATAGGCTGAAGTAACTTGAGAATGACACAACTTAGAGCTTCCCCATTTGCTCTGCATATCGCCAGCAAATTTAATATCACTTTCCTTGCCGGCGTCTCTCCGGGATAAAACCTGGCACGTGCTGCCGAGGAAATCCACCCTGCAGGGTGGGGAGGGGTAGAAGGGGATTTCTGCCTTTGCCAGAGCCAACAAGGGGAAATTCCTCCTCGATCCCAAGCTTTAAACCCAAAGGGAAATGGCAACACCAAAAAAATTTGCCAAACCCTGCTAGATGAGAGCACTGGAATATCATCCCATGAGCAGTTCACAGGCTTCCCAAAGCCTCTCAGAGCATCACCCCCTGCCCAATTTGATGTGGGGGGGTCCCCTCTGGCCCTCCCTAATCCCTGCCCAGCCAATGCCAGCCACAGGAAGCCAGTCCCATTCCCCAGCATCCTCCCTGCACTTGGAAGCCAGGGCGCTGTTTCCCAGCGCAGAGATTCCTGTGGCAGCAAAGTCACTGCATGTTGAAGCACAGTAATATAGTATGACTTTTCCCTTTAATGGAATTTTTCTAGCCCACTAGGAAAAAAAAGACTCCATTAGCCATACTACAAAGGCTCCTACTTATTAGTATTTTAGAACAGCGGCGAAAACATTTCTTGAATTTAATTATTGCTGACAAATATGAAAATTGAAATCAAAGTTAAATTTTCAGCTACAGTGCCTCATTCGGCCGCGGCTCGCCCGCTCCCAACGATTGCATCAACACATTTATTCTGCTGAGCAGGCTCCCAGATTGGGCCCCCCCATTCCCTGCAGCCCACCCCTCCATCTTCAGAGGCATTAACTCTGACATATTCATCTCCACAGCCAGGCCACGGAACCAACCTCGTGTTTACCAGTTGTACGAGGCTGCTGGATCAGAGCAAATCTTCCAGGGGTGGAGAGGAAGGGAATAGAGCTTGCTGCTTGAAGAAGAAAGGGAGAGAACTTGCTGCTTTTTTTCTTTCCCCTCCTTTCTATAAATTTATTGTTATTTATTTCCAACTTCGCTGTCTCCCATCCCCTCCCAACCTGATCTCCAAAAGGGTGATTTTGAATTCCACAAGACAGAGGATGTGGAAGGGAGGGGAGAATGGAGAGAGGGGGGAAATAAGGAAAAAAAAAAAGCCTTGTCAACATATTTCCTTTCTCCCACCTCCCCCCAACATACTGTAAAAATCAATCCCTTTTGTCATTTTGCTCTGCTTGTGTGAATGTTTAATGGCTGTCGAGGGAGATAATGATTGCTGCTAGGAAATTCATTTCAGATTTGCTATTTATAAAGTACTTGGTGCTCAGGTGGGAAATTAACATAAGGAAGGGGGAAAGGGACCGAACCAAGGAAAAAAAAAGAGCAGCAGGAGAGGAGGGATGAGATGCTGCAGGGCTGGTTGGAATGGGATGGAGCCCAAAGAGAACCTGCATCTGGTCCCACCTCTCCTGGGACAGAGGGAAAAGGTTTGCATGAAGCAAGGATGGCACTGCCAGACCCTTCCCACCCATGGATGCAAGGACACAGGATTGGGATTATCCCATAAGTGCCTGGGGGCTTCATCCCCCAAAATCCAGACCACCAGCCCTAGCAGCCCCAATGCTTTGAGCCCCAGCTCTCCCTGCAGCCCTTCACCCCTTTGGATTAACCCCAAACCTCCTCTGAGTCCCCTCTCCCCCCAAAGCCATCAACCTGTTGCCACATGTGGGATTTTTGAATCCCGAGGGAATTCCCATCTGTGGTAAAGCCAGATCCCACAGCACAAACGCTGCCATTGAGTTGCTAATTCCTCGTCTCAGAAGTTGCTTTTCACTTTCTGATTTTTCAATAATAGGCTTGGTATGAATCCCTTAAGCTTCTGAAATAAGCTGAAAAACGCTTTTCCAGCCATTTACATAAACACAAGTGGATCAGAAGGAATAATCATAGTTTATGCATTATTTGGGGGCTTTGGAGATGGTTTCTAATGTGGTGTCAGGTTTAGAAGCCCAAAGCATACAATGGGAAGCGTCGACGTGCAGAAAAGCAGCACAAAAAGTAAACAATAAATAATACACTTTTTTTTTTTCACGTTGTCTTCAATGACAAGGCAGTTTTGGCTCCACCACCACCCCGGCCTCTAATGGATCACGGATCCTGCTCCTCGCCAGCTTTGTTCCAAAAAGGGCTTCATTAAGAGAGATGTCACTCATCCTAAATCCAAATTCACCTCGTGCCAGCCAGCCCTGCCGCTCTCCCGTGCCTTGGCCCGCTATCAAAAACCCCAGTGCTGGCTTTGGGAATAGACTTTGGAAAACTAAAAGTCTAACGGAGGCACCCTCTGATCTCTAAATACCATCTGTCCTGTGGAAAGGGAATAAAGGCTAAAAACACCCAAACCAACCCAGGAACGAAGTGCTATTCACCAGTTAACTCCTCTAAGAGGGGGGAAAAAAGCCTCAAACACTAAAAAAAAGAAAGTGAATATTATGGTATTAATGAACCTTGCTTTGCTCTGAGGGCCTGTCATGCTGCCAGTGAGGCGGGTCAGGTTTGGCTTTCAAACCAGTTCTTTAAATCAAGAATTCTGTTTCTGGTAAAATGGAAACATTAGCAAAGGATCTGTTTTGAAGAAATAACAATACAAAATGGAACAAGGCTGGAGATTCCAGGCTCTTTGATACTGCTGGAACACGGCCTTCGGAGCTCTTTTTTTTTTTTTTTTTTTTTTTTTTTTTTTTTTTTTTTTTGTTTGAAATCACTTCACAAGTTTGTACATAAAGCTTCAGCAAGCTCGGAAGAAAATGCTTTAAAAATCAATCCTTACTTTTCCCAGAATTTACTTTCACTGGGAATTTGTGATCGTTCTTTTTTTAAATTTCGTTTTGGAATTAGAAAAACCTGAAACATTCTGCTTCGTTTCTAATATTACACAATTTCCCATGGTATTTCCCACTCCTTAACAGCTGCTCTCTCCCACTGTGAGTCACTGGAGGACACGAACCAGCCCCATGGACTGAGCATTTGTGGTTTTCCAAGCTCCTTTCCAACCTAAGCTAGGGTTTCCAGGATCAGCAATGTGCAAGGAAAATACCAAATACACCATCCCCTCACGGCCAGCTTGGATGGAGGTTGGAGCAGCCTGGTCTAGTGGAAGGTGCTCCTGTCCATGGCAGGGGTGGAATGAGATGAGATTTAAGCTCCTTTCCAACCCAAACTGTTCTAGAATCTTTTTTTTTAATTAAAAAAAAAATCCCTGATGAGAACCCACCCCCATCCTTCCTCCAA
The DNA here is from genome assembly GCF_052056855.1 of Sturnus vulgaris. NCBI lineage: Eukaryota > Metazoa > Chordata > Aves > Passeriformes > Sturnidae > Sturnus > Sturnus vulgaris. The sequence continues at coordinate 4,391,679 of NC_142265.1, read as the reverse complement.
GCCAGTCCCAGCCGTGCTGCAGCAGTGAGGACTGGGTGTGAGCACAGCTCCCCCAGTGCACAGAGCTGACCCTCCCATCCACCTCAGGAGGGTCCTTGTGCTGTGCTGGGACCTTTCAGCGTGGCAGCACCTCCATCCCCTTTATCCCATGGGATATCCCTGAGGATTCCACGCCAGCTTCCAAAGTGCCTTAAAGGGAACGCTCCGACCAGCAGGAATTCGGGCACAGTGGGTGCCCAGAGCCCTGACTTCCCCGTGCAGCTCCTGTGAAGCATTCCAGAGCCGAGGCTCCTTTTCCCGGCTGCCCTGATTAGTAAGCGAAGCATGTGGGAGGTGGAGGAAGGGAAAGTACGGGAGGGGGGGCAAGAATGCCAAGAACCAAACACTGTCTTTAGTGGGAACAGTCAACAGGACAAGGGGGACAAGAGGTCAATTAATTTACAACAGCTTTCAGCATTAGACATATTAACTGTTCAGCGCATCAAAAATCCGTGCTCTCCCCTCCTGGCAGCAGATAACAGAGCCCGGCTCGGCAGCACCTCTGATTTATTATTAACCACGAGCAAGGTGCCTGCCTGGGAAGGAGGAGGGAGGGAGGGACGTGGCTGCTCCTCCCAGCTCCTCCTGGCTTCCAGCCACAGCTCCAGATGTGCTGGGAGCACGGGGGAGGCAATGCCTGCAGGATCACCCGTGGGAGGGATGGAGGGATTGAGGTGCCCCAGGGGTGCAGTGACAAAGGGATCACTCTTTGTCATCCTGTTTTTTCATAGAATCACAGAATGGTTTGGATTGGGAAGGGACCTTAAAGATCCTCTTATTCCCTGCCATGAACAGGGACCCCTTCCCCTATCCCAGGTTGCTCCAAGCCCCGTCCATCCTGTCCTTGGACACTTCCAGGGATGGGGCAGTCACAGCTTCCTGTGCCAGGGCCTCCCCACCCTCACAGCCAAGAATTTCTTCCCAATATCCCGTCTATCCCGGTCCTCTGGCAATGGGAAGCCATCCCTTTCCTTGCTCTGTCCCCCATCCCTTGTCCCCAGTCCCTCTCCAGCTCTCCTGGAACCCCTTTAGGCACTGGAAAGGGCTCTAAGGTCTCCCTGGAGCCTTCTCTTCTCCAGGTGACCAATCCCAGCCCTCACAGACTGGTTTTTCCTATAAAAGCTTTTAAAAGCATGAAAAACCCACGTGCCGAGGTGTGGGTGCTGGCTGGAAATGGGAGGCAGAAGCATGGCTTGGACTTCCACTATAAAATCCCCAAATCTGGCACTTTGCTCATTTTGGCTCCTGTTTGACACCAAGAATCCAAGTCCAAGTCACAGCTCCAATCCTTGGCCATGAACATCAGAGATGGATCAGGTTTGGATCCTGTTGAGTCTAATGGGAGATTTGTCACTGCCCATCAAAAGAGAATGATCAGTAATGCTTAAAAAATCCAACTTCCCCTCTTTAAAGCTCTTGCTCCTTCAACTGGAGAAAAAGCAAGGAAAGTTTTACCCTTTCTTGAAGTTTGAGAAGCAAAGACAAACAGAAATGAAAGTCTTTTTCTGATCCTCATGGCCAAATATTTGCTCCTCACGTGGTGTTTCCCAGGCTGAGGAAAGCTGAAGTCCACCTCCACCATCTGACTGGAGCTTCCTGGGAAGAGCTCTCCCCATCCACTCCTGGTTTATCAGAGCTCTACCCTGACCTACATCTGTCAACTGATCAATTCTCTCCCCACGGGGAAAAAATAAAATGGAGAGGGGAAATCACAATATGGGTATTTTTAAGTGAAAACTGCAAGAAAAATACACAAAGCAGACGCTTCTAATATCACATGCACTCTTCTCAGGTGTAAGTCAAAGGAAGAAGGAAAAGCCATGAGCCAGGGTTATTGTGCTGCTCAAAATTCCTAAGTGGAGAAAGAAGAGGTCGTTTTTGGGAAACACAAGGATATCCCAAAACTGGCTGCAGCCTCCAGAGCACCAGTCTTGTACACAGGGATGGTCTCTGGGATGGTTCAGAAGTTTAGTTTTACCAGAGGAGGTTTTTTTCCAAGATCCCACCTGATCCCCTCTGCTTATCAAACTGATATTTATCTCCTTTTGACCCATGAGGCTCATCCCAAATGTGGGGGAGAGAGAGCAGTCCCAAACCAGCTTGGACTTCCACAGAACCCCCAAATCTGGCACCCTTGCTCGTTTTGGCTCCCATTTGAAACCAAGAGCTCAGCTCCAAGCCCAAGCTGCAGCTCCAAACCTTTGCCATGAGTATCTGAGATGGAGGAATTTTTGCCTCCTCACATGCCCACTGTAGATGGCCACAGGAACTTTGTTCACCTGTGTTTCATGGCCAGTAAACAACTGCATGTCCTGAAATTTGTGTCAGCACTGACAGGGCCTCACACAGCTCCAGTGCAGGGGCTCCTAAACCTGGAGTAGCTACAACACAAACCTACTCCAGCACCTGCTCCCATGCTCTAAAGTAATTTATTACACATAACAGATTTTCCATTTCATTTTTATTTCATTTTGATTTTTGTCATTTTGCTCTCCATCTGTGATGGAGATCTCTCACACCCTCAGCCTAGAGCAACTACAACTTTACTCCTCCTTGTATCCTGCCAATCCTCTGCTGTGTAACCAGCTCAGCTCAGGGCTGCTCCCAGGGAAGCAGCAGCAATCCACACGTGGAAAACCCCAACTCCACCACCCAAACCAAAATCCCAAGCCCCTTCCCAGCATTCTGGGTGCCATCCAGCGTTTTGCACAGTGCAAGTGCTTTCCAAAGGGTTCCTGTTAGCTCTGCTGCATCTTAAAAATGTGCCAATTAATCCCATGTGGTGGCCTGATTTCCAGAGGTGCTGGTACCTCCTCACAGCCCCGCTGAGAATCAGCAGGAATGATGGATGTCCAGCCACGTTCCAAACCCAGCCATCGAGCAGGCAGAGTGCATTCCCCTCCTTTTATGTACTGCATATAACTGGGTTATCTAATCATGTAGGTATTGATTATTACTGTTATTACCTATTAAATAGCTATTTTCTGCTGTTGGGGTGAATATCACGTTTTATTGACCTGCATGATAACTATTAACCACATCTAATATTTTTCTCGAGGACCAATAAATCCGGGCATTCACAAAAAGATGTCGATACATGCAATTTTTCTTATACACATTCATTAGTGCAATTACCTCCTGCACAAACTGCCAGGAGGTTTCCCCTCACCCCTCCACTGAGAGAAAATTCTCACAGGATGCAGAATTCCAACGCAGATTCCAAATCCTGCCCTTCCTGAGGGGAAGCACCCAGCCTCTCCTTCCCTGTGGATGTGTCCCTGGGTCAGATCCAGCCTTTCCATCACACACAGCAGCACAGCCTGTCTCACTTTGGGAATTATCTGCATCCCAGCCACATCGAACGAGCGAATAATTCTTTTGGATGAGGAACGCTCTGTGTAGGATGTCGACACATGCTATTATTTTACATACCTATTTCAGCTTGTATGCTTATTAGAATAAGGTCTTTATGCTAATTTGTAAATCAAATTCCCATAATTCTTGGCTTACTGATGCTAAAGGCCCAGCTAAATCTTCTATGACCTTTTAGCCTGGTTAATCCTTTTACGCGTGGCTGAGTGAAGAGTTTTCTTGTCTCTTCCACTCCTGAGAGCTGGGGTGAGATTGTCCTTAGGAAATCCAGGTGGGCTGTGAGGGGCACATGTGAGGACACCCCTTTACTTAGAGCCAGGGAAAGGGGGAAGAGAAAACGCTGCTGCCTGGTCCCTGTGTGAGGATATTTCGGATTTTGATTGCTGCTATTTAAAAATCACACAGAAGACACAGAGCAAACACAATGAGAGCTGTGTTGCCAAATTGCCACTCACTTCCCGACGCCCGGGGCTATCCCAGCCCTCTGCAACCTCCCCTCTTTCCGTCTCCTTCCCCAAATTGTGGCTGGACATTTTCTGGCTCCATCCTTCTTGTGAGTGGATGCAATGGGCACCTCCAGCTCCTTCCCAAGGGGATGCAGCATCCAAGCAATGCCCCAGCATTGCTCTCTCTCTCTCCAGCACCAGCACCCAGCTTGGTGTCCTGTCCAACCAAGCTGGACATGGAAGCACTCAGGGGGCTCCTTCCTGGCAGACACAGCATTTAACAGCTCCCATTTTAGGGCCACAATTCCACCAATCCAACAAATCTACAAAATTTCTACCGAAGCGAATCTACAGAACTTGGAGGACCCACAGATGTTTGCACAAATGCAGGTGGCCAAACGCTCCTGAATGATCCCACTTCACGCTCCACTTTCCCTTCAAGCACACTCACAAACCACTTTTCTTATTGTTTGTTTGGCTGGAAATAGGGAAAGGACCTGGAGTATGGATGAACCGCTGCAGAGGGCAGCACACATCTCTGGAGATATTTGGAGGAGATTTGTGCAAAACACGGTTTTCCTGCATGACAATAATTTTCATGTTTTCAAACACAAGCCAGCTCCACTTCTGGACACCAAACGAGGGAGAAAACTTATGAATTCCAAAAACTACTGTGATTATCAGAAGAATTCATGAAGCAGAAGCATGTTACTGCTGATTTTCAGCACTGCATGTAAACTTAAATATTACCTTGTTGTTGAATGAACCCAAATTTCTCAAAACTCTATAAAAGTTTGTGCTAAAATACAAAATTATTTGTAGGGTGTGTTTGGGGGTTTTTAAAAATGACTCTTAAATAAAATTATGCAAGAAAAAACACTCCCAAGGGAACTCCTTCCCTCCAACAATGCAGCAATTCCCAACTTAAAAAAGGCTCCAACTTTTTGCTGTCTAAAGCTGCCCTGTGCAATATTTCACCAGCTCCCCACAGCTCTGGGGTCCTTGGTCCTCCCCAGACCACAGAGCAACGTGGCTCCCAGATTTTCCTCATTCCAGGAGAGACTCAGGGACTTTTGGCACCCACATCAGGGAATTGGGTGATTTTGGGCTTAGGGAGGCAGCACATTCCTCCCCAATGCTCTGCTACCCAGGAGAGTTACAAAAATAACAAATAAAGAAAGAAATAAAAAACCAACTACTTTCTGATCTGGAAGCTTTGATAGAAGCAGGGAGAGGAAGCAGGAAGGATGAGCAGAGGCATGGAATAAGACTGTAAAGAAGCCAAGTCTGGGAGCCCCCAAAGCAAGCATTAAAAAATAATAAAATAATGAAATAATAAAATAAATGAAGCACAAATTCTGGGCAGGAAAAGTGAGGAGGGAAAGGCGCCGCTTCATCCCTCTCCCTGGGAAGCCCCGACCCTTCACACCCCACCCGGGCTCCCTGCAGAGGTGGCAGCCGAGGGGGCCAGGGCTGGAAGCCCCGGGAAGCCCCTGGGATGCCCCTGGGATGCCCCTGGGATGCCCCTGGGATGCCCCTGGGATGCCCCTGGGATGCTGGAATGCCGGCACGCCAAGCAGGGAGCAGCAACCCTGGGAGAAGGAGAAAGGAGGGAGAGCGGGAGGAAGGCGAAGAGGAGCGATGCTTTGGCGTGTGATGTGCATGTCAAGCAGCCTGTGCCGGTCGATACGGCTCGGGGGGCTCTCCCCCCGCAGGAGCCTGCCCAGCACCGAGAAGTTTTGTGGTGGGAGACCCCCAGGCAGCATCTCTGCCCACACCGCAGCCCCCAGCCCCACACCGGCCGGGCTCCCAGAGCCCACCCGAGTGCTGCTGCAGCGCACCCGGCACACGGGGGACGAGGCTGCGCTGATTTGGGCATTGCCAGCCTTCGGTGGGCACCTCGGAGCAGCGCAGGGGTGGCTGGATCCGGCTGAGGAAGAGGAGGAGGTGCATTCACCCCCCGGGTCCATCCATCCTCAGGAGAACCCTCATCCCCGCCCCGAGGAGCCCTGCATCCCCCGGCGTGCATCCGTCTGGCCCCGGGGGTGCATCCATGCTCCAAGGAGCGCCTGCCTCCCCTCCCGGGGTGCCTCCATCTCCCGGAGAAGTGTCCGCATCCCGGCCCGGAGCCCCGGTACCAGCCGCCCCTGGCGCATCCCGCTGCGCATCCCGGGCTCCCGCGGCGGCCCGGGGCAGGATGCGGCTCCATCCTCCCCTCCCATGGAGGAAACCCCGCTCCCACAGCCCCTCCAGATGGCTGCGAGGAGCCTAACGCGAGCTGACAGGCTCGGCGCTCCCGGCCAGATGGGGCTGGCTCCTGCCGCCTCTTCCCCCCCTCCTTTTCCCATCGCTTTTTGCTCTTTTTTTTTATCCCTTGCACAGTCTCCGTCTCCCCTCCGAGCACCATCCCGCGGGTGGGGGAGGCAGCCGTGCTGATCCGGGACAGGCTGGGTGAGCACTTCCCAACTCGCAGCCCGGCAGGAGCGGGGCTGCACCGAGTTTTTCGGACGACCTTGCTGGAAAAGCAAAGGCGTGGGGGGAGCACAGAGGAGCCCCGGCCCCTCCTGCCCCTCAGCCTGTTGGATCATTGATCCTGCCGGAATTGTGCTGGGATGGCAGAGTCCTTCCGCACCCACAAAAATCATCAGGACGCCAGGGGAGAAGTGTCGTTCCCCCCCCGCCCGCCCGCCACCAGCCCGGTGCACCGGGAATTCCTGCGCCGTACCCGCATCCGCATCCCCCGCAACTTCACAGCGGGCTGGGGATCCTTTCCCAGCTCTGTCCCCGCTCTGGAGGGATGCTCATCGCCACTCTGGGGGGGATTCCCGTCCCCCAGCCCCCTTGGAGGGTGCTGCTGTGGGACCGCGCATCCTCCGCCCGCCCGGGCTGCGTCCCCCGCGGCGTTCCCTACCTTGGGAGAGGAGGAGCGCGGCCATCCCGGCGAAGATCACCCAAGAGATGGGGTGGTGCATTTTGGCCTGGGCCATGTTTTCCTTCTCCTTCCCCACTCACTGCCGGGCGGGGAGAGGTTTAAAATCCAGCGTTTTCCCAGAGCAAAGCGCAGGAAGAGGGGCGGGGGGGGGGGAGGGGGGGGGAAGGAAAAGGAAGGGGGAAAAAAAAAAAAAAAAGGGAAAAATCACCGAAGGGCGGGGGAGGGGGGAAAAAACCCAAAAGAAAAAAAAAAAGGGGGGGGGAAGGGGGTCGGAAGGGGTTGCAGGTGCGAGGACAGGCGCTGCGTGCCCGCCGCTCCGGCCCGCACACGCCGCCCGGCTGCAACACGCCGCCGGCCGCGCACGCAGCCGCCCCCGCGCAGCACTCATTGGCTGCGGGGCCCCCCCGCGCCGGCACCCGCACCCTGCCGGCACCTGCACCCCCTAATCCCACCGGTACCTGCACCCCCATAACCCCACCGGTACCTGCACCCCCTAATCTCACCGGTACCTGCACCCCCATAACCCCATCGGCACCTGCACCCCCTAATCCCACCGGTACCTGCACCCCCATAACCCCACCGGTACCTGCACCCCCTAATCTCACCGGTACCTGCACCCCCATAACCCCATCGGCACCTGCACCCCCATAACCCCACTGGTACCTGCACCCCCATAACCCCATCGGCACCTGCACCCCCTAATCCCACCGGTACCTGCACCCCCTAAACCCCACCGGCACCTGCACCCCGAGCACCGCACCAGCACCTGCATCCCCAACATGTGCACCCCAATAACCCTACCAACATCTGCATCCCATAACCCCACCAGCATCTGCACTCCCAACATCTGCACCCACATAACCCCACCGGCACCCACACCCCAACATGTGCACCCCGATGACCCCACCGATATCTGCACCCCCATAACTTCACCAACATCCACACCCCCGGCACCTGCTGTCCCCAACTTCACCCCAAGCATCCAAACTGTGCCCCCCGGGCATCTGCAGCCCCCTAACCCCACCGGAATCTGCACCCACCCCCCTCCAGGCACCTGCACCCCACTGAGCTCCCCCTCCCTCAGCACCCACACGCCCCTCATTGATGGCAGCCTCAACTCCCAAACTTCCCCCCAGCATCTGCACCCCCTCCATCTGGATCTGCATCCCCCAATTCCCACGTGCCACCAAATCCCCTGGGATCCAGCACCTGCATCCCCTGGGCATCCACATCCCCCGAAATTCCCCCAGCATCTGCACCTCCCTACATTTCCCCTTTAGCATCCACACCCCTTCTCCATCATCCACACACCCCCACAGCACCCGTGCAATCCCCCCCCAAAGCTCTTCCCACTGGCAAAGGGGGTGAATCCCTCCTGCAGCAATGCTGGGACTCAGTTTCCCCACCTGCACGATGGTGGGAGGGGTTCACACACACACACCCCATGTCCCACCCTCCTGGCCCAAAAGGAAGAGGGGTGCCTGTTCCTGGGGGTCTGGTGTCTGCAGGACAGTCCCAACAAGCCTCTTCCCCTTTTATACCTAAACCCACGTGGAAATGGCTCTAAAAGCAAATTTAATGAGGAAAAGCTCTTCCATTTGGAGCAGAAATCTCCTTTTAGTCCAGACCAAGGGGTTTTTTTATGTGCTGTAACCACGCTCATCTGATTCCTTACACCAAGCCCACCTCTTGCTCTGAGCAGCTTTTGGGGCCCTTGGACCCAGTTTAGGTTTTAACACGTCCCTGTTAGTTCAGCTCCTTGCCCATGCCAACTACAGGTCCCTATTTCACAGCATCAGAAATAAAATAGACTTTTCTCCAATTCAGGATTCCCAAACCAAACACATCTGTCCACACCACAACCCAACATCAATAGCATGACCCCCACATGCCTACCCAGAAAAGGTCCTTGAAACAAAACCTTAAATTATTTCCACCCTTTGTCCAATAAAAAGAATATCTGAGGCAATGAACCCACAGAGACCCCTTTAAAACAACCTAAATAAAAGCTATCACATTAAATATTATTTTCATAAGTGATGAGGATGTCTCATTTCATTGCTCGAGGTGACTCACAGCCCCTTCAAACAACATTATAGCCAGAAAAAAAAATGACAAAGAGGAAAAAAAATTAAAGATATCCTGGCTTTTTGTATTTATGCCTCCTCAGAGGCTTCCAAAAATCTGAGCTGTTCACTTTGCAACTCAGAAGAAGACTTGGCTGCAAACTCTTGGAAATCCAGCTGTGTTTATCACCCAGAGAGACTCCGAGTCAGACCCAGGCTGGTTGTGCTGCAGGGAGGTGACAAAGCACAGGTCCCTCTGCTCAAGCCCCATCCACAGACCTGGCAATGATTCAAAGGTCAAACATTTGAATTTGGGAGGGATTGGCAGCTGGGGCTGGATGTTCCCACCAGCCCTGTTTGATGCTTGCACGTCCCTGCCACCAGCCAGCCAAAGGGTGACACTGTCCCCAGGCACACACGAGGTGCATTTCACCCATCCTTGGGTGCTCCCCAGCACCTCCACTGCTCGGATCCATCCATATCCTTGGGGCCCTGCCAAAAAATAGCTGCAGACTGACACACAGGGCTCTTAGCTCTCCTTCCTTTACCCCTCCCTAGGCTTGGCTCAATCCACAGACCTCGAGGAGTTCCAATGGATCCAGGGCTCTCCACCACCAATTCCTGGTGATGCCTTGGGTTTCAGCTTTTATATTGTCAGATTCTCTGCTGCTTAGTGTGTAACTCTGGAACTTCATATTAGGTGTTAGTGAGTTCTCTTCACAGGGTAGTGACAGAACAATTCCTTTCCAGCTGGAGAATCAAGGACAACTGGTACCCAAAAAGCAGAAACAACGGCGAGGGAAAGGGGGCAAGGCAGGGGCTGAGATTTCATAGCCTGGGGCTGTGGTTGGAGAATTGACCCCAATCCTGGTACCAGCCCTGCCAGGGCCTCCACCACCTCCGAGCTCATTAGGACAGGAGGAGCTAACGAGCACAGTAGCACTAATGACCCATGGTGCAGGATACTTCTCCAGAAGCAAATACAGGGTATGAAGGATTTAATCTCGTCACGATGTCAGGGCTTGGAGTGTTCCTCTGCTCCAGAGCCACCCCAGCACCCACCAGCTGATGGAAAACCCTTTCAGAGGGGGAAAGATTCCTAACCCCATCCCATCTCCACCTCCCCACTGCTTCCCCACCATCCCACCAGCATAAATTGCCTACAATAAGATGCCACACTGCAATTTTTACCACCCTTGGCAAAGCTCCTTTGACCCCAGCTTGCCGAGCCAGTGACTGTGCTCAGAGCAGCTGGAAGTGGTCGATTAGGTTAGTCTGGTTTATTACCAACACATTATGCTTTAAAAAACACAACTTCCCTGCCTATTTGCCTAAGCAGGGAGAGCAGTTCCTAAGTCAGCCCTGCACAGTCGCTGCTCTTCCTACAGATTTGCTCCATGCATTATTAATCCACACAGTGCTCGTTCCGAGCACGGATATTTACCCGATGCACCAGAGCAGCTCTTAAGGAGCCTTTGGCTTGTGGCTTTGTGGAACATCAACTTTTCATGTTGAGCAGCAGGTGATGTTCAACGGAATGCATTGCAATAAATGCCTAATATCTCCATTACACCCGTCCATATCCATGTGCTGGGCTGATAGGAACATGCAGATAGCGGGGCTGCATTCCTGAGATAGGCATGGGGGGAACAAGTTATTCATTGGAAATCATATATAAATATATATTTATACTTGGTGTTAACCAAGGACACCATCCCTCCGTGCATATCAAGATGCAGAAGGCTCCTTTTGGCACAAAGTCCTGCAAAATTTCTATGAAATTCAATTTTTTTCCACCCCTAAATCTGAATAAAAGCCCAAAACACAACACCTTGGCTAAAAGTCTGCAGGGAAAAAAGAAAAAAAAAAAAAGTGCTGCTTTGCAAGGAAACCTCTAACTGGCTCTAAAAGGAGCGCTGTGACCTTGCTGAACAGCACTGCATAATTTTTAATAGACATTTTTTGCTGGAACTGACATACTCCCAGGCGTGGTTTTATTCTGCTAACATTTTTTTCCAGAGGGAAATGCCATGTTTCATTGGGTTTTTTTTCATCATCCCTCCATATACATCCCTATAATTACTATATGCATTACAATAGCATTGGCATGCCTTTGATAAGATCCCGGTTCCATTATATTCAACTCCGTGTGTACACCTGGTAAAAACAGTCCCTCCCTTGAGCTCCTCAAGTCAAAATAGAGAAAGCAGAGGAAGGTGTTGAGACAAGAGCAAATTACTTCTCATTTTAGGGCTGGAAAAATAAGACTTGGGAAGGCTAAGCCACCACATGAGTCCAGGGAGGGAATTTCCAGCTGTGTCATGAACAGAACCAAAATCTCGTGGATTTTAAGGCTTGCAGGGCTCACCTGCTTCCCCTTGCAGCGTTTCCCCATCCGAAATTACTTCTGCTCATGGCTCACCAGTGCAAGGAGAGAGTTAAGACAACGCTTCCACCACTCTGCCAAAAACGCCAGCGATGAATTATGTGCAAAATGACCCTTTTTTCTTGACAAGGGGGAGAATTTGTCGAGCTCCACACATAGCCCGGCCCACGTGTCCACACAAAGGCATTCCAGCACCCCCGTGCCCTGGCGTGCAGGGGACACACGGAGCCAGACAGACTCGTGCCCACGGGTGCTCCTTTAATTACACTTCCTACGGGTGAGAAAGATAAGCCCAAACGGAGCAGCTGCATGAAGGGAGGAAGCCTATAAGTTATTCATAAGTTCAGGCTCAAGCTCCTCTCTTGCTTTCACTCCATGACACCTTCAAAACATATTATTCATCTATTTTTTCCTCCTCTGGGAAGGGAGATGGTAATTGTAGTAAATATATCACTGCCAAGTCATCCTCGCAGCCTGCGAGGCTGCACGGTGCTGGGGTAGGGATCTGAGGCAGCACATTTGGGATGCCTGGGATCCGTGAAGGACATCCTCAGGCTGCTGGGGGAGAACCTCCATCCACCCCCATCACCTCCACCATCCCATCCTTTGGGATATAAACCCCACAATGCCCACTGAGCACCTGCAAGTTGTTCCCAAGACTTTTCCACATCCGGCCCAGCAAAGCTCAGACTGGGACACCAACTCCCTCAGGATGCTGCACCAGATTTTCATCCCATCCTGGTGGCATTTGGGGCAATTTTTGGCTGCTTCTGGCTCACCAATAATAATTTAAAAAGCCACTCTCACCAGCATCCCTGCCTGCAGAGAGCCTTTGGAAACGAGAGCCACAGCTCAGAGGTTTTGTTTGCCCTCTCAAGGCTGTTCCAGACAGAATAATTCTGCTGCCAACTGAAGCAGCTCTCCTTGAGCTCGAGAGGTTAGTTTTTCTGAATGCAGCGACACGGATCCTCGCCTCGGCCCCATAGCACAGAGGATTTGTTGTATTCCAGTGCAAAAATAACCCTGAAAGCAACATCTATGGCCCCACCAGGGAGGGGAGGGCTCCAGCATTGGCACAAGGCGCCTGGGAGGAGAGAGAGACACGGGGCATGGATTTCATTTGTCCTCGATTCCCAGGGAGGTCATTTACTGCAGTGCCCCTGGCACTTCCCCAGCCCTTTCTAGCACATTTGATTCTTGTGAGTTTTCTTAATCTCATCTCCTTCATTGGTTATTGCTCTTTCCGTGCTGAACTCAGCAAGATCGCCTGTGTTTAGAGAAAGATTAGCGCTGAGTACATTAAACACGGTAATGCCATGTACTGTAGGGCACCGGGTCACTGCCCTGGCTCCCAGAGCCCACAGCACCTTCCCAAATCCCAGGCCTCTGGCTGAGGCTGCTTTTAGCTACATCTGCAGCACCTCTGGCACCCCAGCACCTTGCAAAGAACCCTCGGGAGATGAAAACCCCAGCACTGAGCACACCTTGTTTCCCCTTCAAATTGAACCTGGAGTTGGACTTGATGGGATCACCCCACCCCAGTCGGGATATTCTGTGGCTCTTTGATGGCAAAGTAAGTGCTGAGGGATAACGTGGTTTTCACAGCAGAAGGAGCAGAAAGAGAGGGTGGATGGAGGAGGGTTTGGATCAGCCAGGCAAAGTGTCCACCTGGACATGAGACAGCATCAGGCAAGAGCCACCCAGAACCTTCCCAGGCTGAATGTCCCCAAACATCTCAAATCTGCAGCTCAGAGGGAGCAGTGACCTGCATCCCTGCAGCATGGCAGTGCCCTCAGTACCCTGCCCTTATCCAGTGCACAAGGACGGAAAATGTTATTATTAGGGAAATGTTATTCTCCAGGAAATTTTATTCTCTACATAAAATTCCCGATTTCAAGTAACACAGAAGCAAACCAAGGCAGTAGGAGCCTCTGGAGAGGTGCTCAGAGGCCATGCTCTGCTTGGTCCCACTGTCCCCTTCATTCATTCCCTTCCCTCAAACAAACCATTGTTCTCTGTATTCCAAAGATATTGCAGGGATGCTTCCCAGCACCCACCCACCATCAGTCCCCATCCCAACTGGACTCTTATCGTGGCTCACCGCCTCCTCTCCCTGCTTTCCAGCTGATTAAAAGTCTGTTTACCCACGGATTACAAGGAGGCAACAAGTCCACGTGGGGAGAGCACCGTTGCATGGGCAAAGACTCTGCAAACAGACAGCTTGAGGAGATAGTGGCTGTTTGCTGCCGTGTGTGTGCTGCTGGCCTTGAGGGTGACACAGCCCTGGCACATCCCTACCTTCCCTTCCCTTTTGTTCCCCTCCTCAAGCTCTCTCTCTGACTTGGGGATTGGAGACAAAGACTCAGCCAGCTGTCCTGGAAGGTGTTGGAAGATATACGCGCCCTCAAATTTTTGCATTTCTAACCATCTCTTCCAAAGTGATAACAGGATATTAAATTCTGGGGGAGAAAACTCTTGCACAGCTCTTTTCCAGCTCCTCTGAAGCTTGAGGTCACACTGAGGTGGCTCAGCAGTCACCCACCACACCAGCTGGACTTGTGGCAATAAAGAAACCTGCGGCCACCTTGATGTCTCAGACAATCCCACCTGGAGAGAGCTTTCTGGGAGCTGGGAACAGACAGAAAGCCACCAGCTGTTATTTATGGATGAATATTCTCAGCTCTGGAAGGTGCAGCAGTGACAACACCTTTGCTGCAGTGCTCAAAGCCACCCGGCACCTGCTCTGTTCCCAAGAGCTGGGGTGGCACCTCCGAATGCAGCCCAGCCTCCCATCACCAGTGGAGCCCTGGCAGGTCTCAAACACCACATCCTTTGTACTCCAGATGAAGGGGAAAATAAACATGCACGTTACAAAACACTGGCTGTGATGAAAGCGCCATTTGAGACCCTGCAGACTGTCTAGGGATTTTTTTTTCCCATCTAATTCACATCTCCCACTCTCCATCTGCCAAAAGAGAGAGCCAGGTAAACCAGCCCTGGGAGGAACGGGATTCGCATTCTCCAAATAACCCTCATTTGCAATTTTAGCTTCTCCTGCTCATCCTGCCACCCCAAACTAATTGCATTCCCCACATCCTCCTCCTCCTTCTCCCCCATCCCAAGCTTTAAAAGCCCGTGGTGTTATACATCAGGCTCAAAGCACATTCAAGATTAGTCTTGCAACCTGCCTGGCAGAGTTAGAAAATTGAATGTGGTAGGAAAAAGAAAGGGAAAAGGTGGGAAAAAAAGGAACAAAAAAAAAAAAATCCAGAAAAAAGAGAGTCAGCTCTTGTCAGGAGTGTGGTAGTACAAGGAAGTAATTTTTCTCTCCCCATTTCAGCTGGACGTTGCTGTTTATGTCTGCTGCATCCTTTCTTCTCTGCTGTGCAGCTGTAGCATTGGAAAATTGGAGAGGGGAGGCACGGTGGCGAAGGCAATAGCAATTGAAATTGGATCCTATTGAATTTTCAATAGGACACCAAAATATATACATATTTCAGTGTGAGATTGCATGGACGTGTAAGTCAACAGTGGAATCTGTGAATGGTCGTTTGGAATAATTACAGTGGGGGGAAATCATCAGAATAATGAGCAGTTGCTCCCGGAATATTCAGGGAAATGAAATGCCGAGTGCTGTTTATTAAACAGGGCTTTATTTCCAGTTTAGGGTGTTTGGGATGGAATTAGATGGCAAACACACAGCATCACTGAATGACTGCAAAAACCTGGGATCACTGACGCTGCTCAAACCGTCTCATTCATTCCCTCCATTCCTTCCCTCTTGCTGCCTTTCCCTTGTGGTTTCCTTACCCTTCCATTCCCTCTCAACCACAGCAGCCTCTGGAAGGGAGCTCCGATGTCACAGGAGGGAGAAAGGTGGTCCCTGCCCTCCAATCCCCCCATGGGCACCAAGGGATGCCAGTGCTGGACCAGAGCAGCCAGCAGGAACAAAAGACAGTGAGGTGGGATGGCACTGAGACAGCAGGAACCAGAGGCTCACCCCTTAGCAGATGAAATTTTCAAAACTTTGAAGTTTTGGGTTGGTTTTTTTTTTTCCCCACCAATATCCTTGGGAAGATGCTGCACATCCCTCCTGCACCTCCACACCTCCAACACTGCCTGGCACACACTTAACTTATTGTTTTCTTTAACAAGACCATAAAAAAGCCTCTGCAGCACAGCAGAGAGCCCGAGCACAACTACCAGCTTTGAAATACCCACTTGAAAAATTAACAGGAAGAGCACACACTTATATGGAAACCAGGTAGATTCTGAAAACTTACATTTAGGGAGAAACATTAAAGTGTCACCTAACAGACATTTTGTGACAGGTCTCAGCTTTGTGAAATAGAAAATAAAGGATCAAAACAGCCATGGAAGCCTCAGAAATGCAGAACCCAGAGCACGCTGTGGGTTGCTCCTGCTGTCCCCACATCCCAGAGGGGATTTGAAGGAGGATGTTGCATTTGGGTCCTGATGGAGTGCAGAGGGAAGCAAAAAGAGGAGCAGGAATCCACTGGGGATGGGAGCTGGGGAGCACTAAGCCTTTGCAATGCTCCCCCTCCTCCCAGCTGCTCATGCATCCTCCCAGCACCCGGATCCACTGAGGAAGGAGAGATGAAGTTTTAAGGAGATGGAAGTGTCTGTGTGTATATGCACATGATTTAGACATCTCAAAAGATTTCACACTGTATTTCACATAATTCACATTTCTAAGCTTCTCCCTTTGCAATGCAGGAGGTGAGCATAAATGAGACAGGTCAAAAGCCTTATAAGCTTTGAAACATCTCCAGGTTTTCAAAATCGTATTTAAAATCTTCCAGTTCTGCATGGAACAGGGTTACCTAATGCCAGCCAGATGAAACCACGCTCCCAAAACCCCACTGTGCAGGCACTCTGCACCTCACAGCCACAGGACAAACCACCCCCAGAGCTCTGACAAGTGCCCTGTGCCCTCCAGGCACACATCATCTCACAGTCAGAAAACCTCAAACCTGGAGAAAACCGAAAGCAAAAAATAAGGTACCTCAGAGAAGTCTTCTCCTCGAGATGAGGGAGCATCCAGCATGGCCAGGAGAGTTGGAGGGGCTTCAAATCAGCCTGGTCCTGCCTGCAATGAGAAGAGGATGATCATCCCACACAAAAGGCAGAGAATTTTACTGTTTATTGCTATTTTAGTCACTGGGGGAAACAATAAAACTATTTTGAACAATTTTTTTATGAGCATAACCGAGTGGCCTAAGGATTCACACAGGAACCTTCCCTGTTGCACAGAATCCAGAGTTGGAAAATGCAAATGTTAGAAGAAGCTCCACAGCAATTTTGGGGGCTGTCTGATGTGGGGGTAACTCTGTCCTCAAGCACTGAGCACCCTCAGCTCACACCAGGATTTACCCACAGGGATGCAGCAGAAGTGCCTGGCTTAAGACATGAACAGAGCAGGGAATCCTGGCTGTGCTCCAGGAAAAACAGGGCCCAAAACAATTAGATCCATTGGGAAAAAATACAGACAGATTATAAATGTATGGAGTATAAAATAACACCAGAGATCACTGGGAGCTCTGCCACATCTCTCCATCCTAACTCACAATATCTCTTCACACTCTGCAATTCACTGGCCTCTGTTTCACTGCACCACCTCTGCTCTGCAGCAAAGCCAACTTCCAGCACGGGGAGAAAAAAAATAAAAAACCTAAAAAACCCACAACAAAGCAAGGATCCAACATCATAAAAATAAATTAAAACCCCTAGAGGACACTGAGGAGAGTTGTGGCTTCTTTTACTGCGTTTTCCAAGGTGCTGTTTAAACACAGACAGGGGAAGGTGCATAAATACATCAGCTCAGCCCTCTGGCCTGCAGAAGCGTTGGCAGAGCACAGAGAGCACCAGGGGCTGAGATAATTATATTTTTGTCTCCCTCCAGCCAGCACAGCCACAGCCCTGCCTGGGATCTGCTCCCAGACAGCTCCTCCAGCCCCACACAATGGGATCTCAGCCCTGACCTGCTCCCTGCTGGAGTGGGGGGGATGAGAAATAACTGCACAAGATGGTATCAAACTGCCTTCCCAGATCATCCACTCCTGTGCAAAAAGGGTCAGAATTGAGTTATCCTGGCCCTCATGGCTCCAGGGCTGGGTTTGTGTCCTGTTCCAAGGCTGTCCATGGGCAGGGACACCTTGCACCAGACCAGAGCCACATCCAGCCTTGAGCACTTCCAGGGATGGGGCAGCCACAGCTGTGCCAGGGCTTCACCACCCCCACAGGGAAGAATTGCTTCCTGATGTTCATCTAACCCTGCCTCTGCAGTGGGGAGCCATTCCCCCTTATCCTGTCACTCACCCAAAATTCCTCTTCAGCTCTCCTGGAATCCCTTTAGGCACTGTAAGGTGCAACACAGAATCCCAGACTGGTTTGGACTGGAAAAGACATTAAAGCTCATCCCATCCCACTCCTGCCATGGCAGGGACACCTTCCACTGTTCCAGGGTGCTCCAGCCCCATCCAACCTGGCCTTGGGCACTTCCAGGGATCCAGGGGCAGCCACAGCTGCTCTGGGCACCCTGTGCCAGGGCCTGCCCACCCACACAGCTGAGAATTTTTTTCCCAATATCCCATTCAATCCTGTCAGCCCAAAGCCATTTTCCTTTGTCCAATCTCCCCTCCTGGATGACCGAGAGGAATCAGCACGAGGAGTTTGGGCAAAGCCTGCTCCTGTCCTCCAGATCAGCCTGGTGGAAAGAGGCTTTGGGAAATTCCTGGCAGACACTCCAGCAGCACTGGGGGAGGATAACCCAGGGCTGCCCTGATGCTGCCCACGACCGCAGCCTCCCTCCTTCCCTGATTCCTCCTAATGCCATAACACTCAGCATAATAAATATTGTTAAAAGCAAAAGTCTCTCCGGAGACGTCGGCTCTCGGGCGCAGGTGTTCAGGCTGCGGCAATTGCGTGAGTCATTCATTAAAGGAAATGCAATTTAAAATCTATTACATTCTTTAAAACACAAAGCTTTTGATTTGTCCCACCCATTTCTGGCCCAAGCCCAGCAGTATCCGGGGTTCTCCTCTGCTTATCAGGGCTATTTCTGCAGTGGAGCAGCACAACACACGCCTCACCCTCTCCCATTCCCTGAAAATTGTTGGCCTGTAAAACAAGCTTTACAAAGTCCTTTTAATTTCTAATTTTTATCAAATAACCAAAGAGGGGAAGTTGGAGAAACCTGGAAGGTAAAAGAGGATACATCACCCTAATCTGTGAGGATAAATTGGATGATAAAACAGCTCAGCTGAAGGACACAGGGAAACTCTTTAGTCTTGAGGGGGAGAGAAAGGAGTTTGAGCAAAGAAAATGCCAGGTGATTTCTCCCAGCAGGGAAAGACACTGCAATAACCAACAACCAAAAAGTTAAAGACAGACAAATTAAATACAGCACAAATGTTTAGCAGCAAAGGTGATTAACCTTTAAAAGCCACTACCAATGGCAGCCCTGGGTTCAGCATCTCCCGAGATCCTTAAATCAACCCTGAACACCTTTTCAGAAGATTTATGTTCGACAAACACCAAATCCAAGGCTCAGGGAAGAGATATCTAATGACTTTCCAGGGCCTGTTTATGTGATCTAAAAGTCCCTTCTGGCCCTAAATTCATTGCAGCACTGCAGCTGATCCTCAGCTGATCTTGGGAAGTAAAATCCTGCCTGGCCAAGCCTGAAACCAAGACTCAAAGTCGGTCATTGAAGTTACCACAATTGTCAGAAATTCAAATGAAATCAAATGGGAGAAAGGTTCAATCAAACCTTCTCCCTCTGCCATATTCTGCTGTGCAATTGCTGGTGAATTCTGGGGAGAATAAAGCACAGAATGGTGGCTGGAGAGATTATCCTTGAGAATAATTCAGAATATATTGAATTTGAGAATATGAAAATTGAGAATAGTCTTAAGAAGAAGAAGAAGACTAGAATAAACCTCTAGGTCCAATTTTTCAACTCCAGCCAATAAATAAATTGACCCAAGCAGCTGCCCTGGTTTATAGGTACCCAAATACTGTTGACAATGAGTGGCTCAGTGCCATTGGTGAGGAAGGTACCAGGACAGGTTGTCTTGCTCCTTGGGCAGAACAAGCAGTGACAGAAAAATCACTTTAGAGTGGTGTAATTGCAGCAGCAGTGGAAGTTCTGTGTACACAGACCTACTGGCAGAGAGAAAAATCACACTTCAGCCAGCAACATTAGAGTGGCAAACATTCCCAGTGCCAAGATCTGCTGTGGCTCCTTCCCTCTGCCTTTTCTTTCCAAGAGAATGCCCTTCATTTGCTCTTGCCCTGAGCTCAGCGATCCCCAGGAGTCACTGGAGCTTTCTGGAGCTCACCTTGTGGCTACTGTGCATCATCCCCGAATCCCCTGGGCTCTTGCACAGCCTGTGGAGGGGGAGGATGGTGCCCAAGACATTTCCGTGGTCACAGCACTGTTCCAAACACCCGAATTCAGCACATGGGTCTCACCTGAGTGTTAAACTAACACATAGAGAGCCCAGCCCAGCATCGCCCTCCTGTTCAGACCCCCCTTCACTGCTGGCTTGTGTCAGCAGCACAGACCTGGTCACAGCCCCCATTCTCCCTCTGTGCTCCAGGATCATGGAATGGTTTTGGTTGGAAGGGATCCTAAAGCCCATCCCATTCCAACCCCTGCCATGGGCAGGGACACCTTCCACTGGACCAGCTTGCTCCAAGTTGGTTTGAGAGTCTCAAACCCCTGTAGTAGAGAAGCAGTTGGACCCAGTGCCAGGGCCTTTCTACCCTCACAGAAAAGAATTTCTTCCCAATATCCCTCCTAACCCTTCTCTCTGACAGTGGGAAGCCATTCCTCCTTGTCCTGGTTCTACACTCTCCTGTGAAAAGTCATCCAGTGTTTGTTCTGGGATCACTTATTATTCCAGCAAAGGCTTTCCCTGCAATACCAGCACTCCTGTCTTCTCCCACGCTGGGCTCTCTCCAGGAAATTTCACCTGAGCCTCCAGCACTGCTGACCCAGACTGGGATGTGCACGAGCTCAGGGCATGCAGCCAGGGGAAACATGGACATTTTATGGACAGGGCTTAATGGAGGGCCTGGCAGTGCTGGTTAATGGCTGGACTTGATGATCTTCGAGGTTTTCACAACCTTCATTATTGGATAATTATAGGATTTAGCCTTTGTCTGGCTGCCTGTGTGGCACAAGCAATAACCTGGAATTCAATGGCTCCTTCACCACACACTAGGGCTGAAACCTCAGTGGCAGCATCTTCCTCCTCCACCATTCCCATTATTCCCAGCTGGTGAGTGCTTTTCCCTGCCTCCAGCACACTTCTGCCCTCGCTGTCCCAACAGAAGCTCCACACACACTCTCAGCATTCCTGCAGGACATTTAATTAATATGATCCCACCGCTCCAATTTCCAAGAGAAAACTCTCCTGGTTTGTTCCTGGAGGCACTGGTGGGAATCAGTGAAGTCTTCTCCACCACAGGCTGGGAGGGGGCTGCATTTACCCATGGAAGAGCTGGGCCTGGAGTCAGCAGCATGGCTCTGATCCAAGCAAGGTCAGACACGGTGATTTTGGAGAGCTACCAAAGCATCTGACACTCCTCAACCCAAGCCCAACGCTGTTTATCCACAGCCTGACTTCCAACAAAACCACAGTGATGCCTTTTCCTTGGTCTCAAAATTAAAGGATAAAGGGTTTTTACTTCAGTATTTAATAAGGATCTTTATGGTGCAACACTTCACCAAGGCAGAATATGCTGAAAATGCACACACATGGTGGATTGTGTATACAATTTTATTGACTTTGCAAATCAGCATATCTAACAAAGATGCTTCAATGAGAGGCTTGAATGGATAGTGTGATATCTCTTTATCCTGAAGTATTCTTCCCTAGATAGGCCTAATTTTAATTACAGGGTGTATTCTAGAGGGGACTTTGGTTTCTCAAGATAACGCAGAGCTTTCCATCTCCCAGTTGTGAGGCTTTCAGCACGTTTGATCTTTTGGCCTAACAGAATACCAGGGCCATGCTAAATTATCAGATTTAAGGAATTACAAGTATGCATGTTAAGGGCACTGAGAATACTTAAAAGGTATATAAAATAAAGGCAAAAAATCATCATGGCACCGACAGGATGCCCACGGAGATGCTTTGGTGTGTCAGGAGCTTGTAACACCCCCGTGGTACCCAGAGAGGCTCTGAGCCCCAGCCTGCCTCCCCCTGGCTGCCAGTCCACCCTTTTCCCAGGGCTGCAGCCCTGCTCCATGGATCCCCATGAATCCCCAGGATCCCCGTGGATCTCCAGGCCAAGGAAATCTGGAAGCAGCCCCTGACTCTGGCCTGTTTGGAGCAGCTTCCGAGCAGATTTCTGGCTCTGAAAAAAAGCCCAGCGTGGACTTGGCTGCTACAACACACAGTGAGGGAGCAGGGAAGAAACCCACATGTCTCCTTGTCCTCTTTTTCCTTGTCCAGCCCTAGGGCAAGGGGACAAGGTGCCCCTGTGAAGAAACAAAATCCCAGCATGGAAAATGCCCCGGGAAGCTTGGCAGAGCTTTCCCAGGGGGAGGCAGGGAGCTGAGAGCTGGAGCTGCTCATCAGCTGCCTGCTGAATGTACTGAAGGGGTAAATTAAATTCATTCATCTCATCCCAACTCACAATGGCAGCGTTTTCACCCAACACACACGTTTCTGACAATCAGCTTAATTTACTTCAATAATAAATGAAAAAGGGAAGTTTTCCCTTATAACAGAAATCAGGACCAAGTGCCACAGCGCTTTTTTGTGTGGATTTTTTCGTGTGGTTTTTTTCTTTTTTTTAAAGCAAACTATTCAACTCGTTCTCTTTAAATAAAATGATTCCTTTATCTATTATTCATTTGAAATACAGAAGGAGGACACAAGAGACTGGAAGCGCATGGTTTGTTTCTGACACCTCTGGAATAGTTTTTAGGAAGACAAAATGCACAGAGCTTAGGGGTTTGGTAGTTAGGAGCCCAAAACTTCCATTTCCTCTGGTTTATGATTTTATAATGTTGCCCATCACTCTGGTGTCTCCATACAAACCTTTGCTGGTTGAACTCGTGTTTTTTGCTGGCTGGGGTTGCTCAAGACCAGCAGGTTTTGACCTGTGCCCACGTGTGTGAGATGCAGCTACACAGATTTATACCAAACCATGATACAGGTGACTGTAACAGCCCAAAACCTCCAGCTTCAGTCAGGATATTCCTTAGGGAAACACTCCTGAAATGTTGGTTACCCCCCTGTTTTAGGGACAGCTTTGCACCAGAGCAGCTGCAGACCTGTCTCCTTTCCATCCCTACAGGCAGGATTCACCTTCATCCCTGCCCATATACTTTTAATAGAAATATATAAGATGTGCTCAGGGCTCTCTTGAGCGATGGAGAGAGAGACCAGCCCCTCCAGAGGGCAATCCATCCAGCCATGCTGTCTGGGAGGAGATGGATGGCCTCTGGAGATGCCCATTTCTCTCCACAGACCGGGAGGGAGCCCAAGGCGACAAACCCCAAACGGTGACATCCAACTTTTAGACAGACAAGTCAGAGCAGATTAATCCAACCCATTACTGGGGCCTTTAATTTCTGCTGGCTTGATTTACAAGTGCTTGCTCAGCATGTTGAGCCCCAGTGTCACAACAGGGAGGGGAGCCCAAAAGAGTTCTTTGTCCTCTTCCCACCTTGGATGTGACCATCAGTACTCTGCCACACACCTCACGGTATTAAATGCAGATAAAATAAGAATTATTCTCGCTGCAAACTTTCTCTTGGAACTCGAAAAAGTGAAAATGTTCAATTAAGGTTCATTGTTACCAGAGTTTGTAACACACTTGGAGACGACAAGCTCTTTCTAAAGGAAGAATGTATCATTATCCTCATCTTGTAGGTGGGGAATGGCTGAGTCATGGAAAAAACACAGCTTTGGAGCCGTGTCTGCCCCTAGGAAAACCAAAGGCATCCCGGGCTCATCCCCCAGCAGGGGCAGAGCATTGAGGGAGGGGATTCTGCCCCTCTGCCCTGCTCAGGTGAGACCCCACCTGCAGAGCTGCCTCCAGCTCGGGGTCCCAGCACAGGAAGGACCTGGAGCTGCTGGAGCCAGTCCAGAGGAGGCACCAGGAGATGCTCCAGGGCCAGAAACCCTCTGGAGCCAGGCTGGGAGAGCTGGGGGTGCTCACCTGGAGAGGAGAAGGATCCAGGGAGAGCTCAGAGCCCCTGCCAGGGCATAAAGGAGAGCTGGAGAGGGACTGGGGACAAGGGATGGAGGGACAGGACACAGGGAATGGCTCCCACTGCCAGAGGGCAGGGCTGGATGGGATATTGGGCAGGAATTCCTGGCTGTGAGGGTGGTGAAGTCCTAACACAGGTTGGTCAGAGAACCCATGTCTGCCCCTGGATCCCTGGCAGTGTCCAAGGCCAGGCTGGACGGGGCTTGGATCAACCTGGGATAAGGAAGGTGTCCCTGCCATGGCAGGGGGTGGAACAAGATGATTTTTAAGTTTCCTTCCACCTCAACCGCTGCTGGGATTGTCTGATTCCAGCAGCAGCAGCATGGGGATGGCTTTGCAGAGGCTCTGGCACTGCCCACGTGTCCTCTCTGCTGACAGCAGGGTGACAGCATCCCAAGGACAGCTTCCAGCCCTGCCTCACCACGCTCCTGTGTGGGACAGACGTGCCTGGAGCCCACACCACGTCCTTCTTGCATCCTAACTGGTGCCTCCCTGGGACTAATTAGGCTCCAGACCCCGATCAGTGCTTGTGGGTACGTTTCAAGCTGTCTATGAGATGAATGCAGCCCTTGGCTATTCAGATTTTGTTAATTGCAGCTATTCAGAGGCACAGTGGAGCATTCTTTGTTCCTGCAGCACTCCGTGCAAGCAGGTGGATCCCATTACTGTCAGCTGACAGCACCACATCCCTGCCCTCCCAACACCTCCGATCCCACAGGTGGGAGCCTCCAGCTGCGAGGAGGAGGTGGGCTCCTGAAGGAGTTGTCTTCTACAACAAGAGAAAGCCTGGACATCCCCTGCTTAACACAGGAGGTCTTGCTGACACTCTGCCTGACCTGTTCACTCAGCTGAAAATTGCAGGCTCACCTCTCTCCAGCTGGGAATGAACTTCCCTGCTCTCAGGGTAATGAAGTCCAGGTCCATAAAGCAACACATGCAGAGCTGACCCTAAGTGTACCCTTAGATCACCTTCCCAGGGTTTTTGTCCATCCACCCGCAGGGCACTTAATTAAAAGTTAATTTTTCCCTCAGCAGTCCTTGCTAAGCCAGGGCAGAGGGGAGACTGGAGCAATGGCTCCTCCAGGGCAGCCTGGGGCAGGGCTTGCTTTTGGCCATGACTCCCCTGGGTTGGATGCTTGAAGTGGCTCCTGGATGAAGCTGGGAGGGTTATTTTGGTTTTCTTTTGCAGTGTAAACCTGTTCTTCCAGAAGAAATTTTTACCAGTTCCCAGGGATTTGTGCTCGTTCCTACATCCATGAGAGCAGTGCAGCTGCAGGAATTGTTTTGTCTGACCAAAGTGTCAGTAGCTGACACTTTATATGGAGTTTAGAGTTATTCACTAATGCAGACAGGATTTGGAAAATGTAAAGGCTAAAATCTGAAGGCATCACTGGCAGCACCTCCTCTGGGATAATATTAAGGGATATTTAAGGGAGAGCCCTGGACCATCACAAGAGCCCAAACCTCCCCTTTGTACCTTGCAGATGTTTTGCAGCTGGATGTCAAAGGAACAGGAGAAGGGATTCAGTACCCAAGAGGAGCATGGAGCTTCTGAAGCCAATGTTCCACATTTAATCAAGACTAAACAATCCCTGTCACTCTTCTGAGAGTGGCAGCAAACATCCCCAGCCTCACAGGTGAGCAGTAATCTCAATAAAGTCATGCTCCAGCACCTTCTCCTTAGCCTTGCTGAAGAAACATTCCTTATTACAGAGTTCACACACAGGATATCAGATCCTTCCCTCTCCTAAACCTCAATATTGCCCCAGAAATTAATATTTTTTACAGAGATTAAGCTCAAGTACTCGCAAGAGCACTTAAAAAAAAAAGACAACAACAAAACAAACCCCCTCCAAAAATATTTAAAAACAGTATGTGGACACACACATTTATAGAGCTGGGGAATTCCAGCTTGGAAATTCCTTTCAGGCCTGGATTTCTCCTGACTCTCAGCTCCATTCCCAGGCTGACAAGCTGACTGCAGCTTCAGTTAGGGAGGAGTCTCCCAGGGTGAGAACACGGTGACAAACAGAGTGGAATTCATCACCAACATTAACCCCTGGTGTCTTTCCCGTGGGACACATCCTGAGGTGCTGTCCCAAGGATGTTTTTCCCAATTGTCCAATGAGCTCCTGTCCTGTCCTGGCTGCACTAACACACTTTAAATCCGGGCTGGCTGTACAATAAATTGGCCTTTTTTCCCCAAAGAGCTCCGTGTGTGTTGCTGTCCTTTCTCTCTCTTTTTAGCACAGTGACCACAGCAGTACTCCCACAAGAATGATTAAAAAAACAAAAATAATCAATATTCCCACAGCAAGAAACCAACAATTTTTGAGAACAATTTTTGAGACTTTATCCAGCAGCACCACTATGGATCCTCATGTCCCAGCTCAAGGCTGCATTTCCCAAGGATCTATCAACTCCTTGGAAAAGGAGCCACCAACCCAATCCAAGCTCTGCCTAATACGAAGAAGTTGGAACATTTGGCCTTAGACGAGGTCAGAAGTTTTTAGGGAGGAGCAGATCTGAGACTCAAGAGCAGCCTCTAGTTTCAAAGGCCAGTACTGTGCTCTGCCCTGGACCCTCCCCAGCTCCAGGAGGTTTGCTGACCTCCAAAGGTGCTGCTGCTGTTCTCTTGGAAGCAAAGCTCCTTTCTGTAGCAGTCCTTCCATGTTATTTTAGCAGCTGCTGTCTTCCAGGCTGCTGGAGTAAGAGATTAATGCTTTAATTATCCCATCTGAAAGCTGGGAGCCTGAGCCTGTGGATGGTATACAGCACTGACTCCTGGCACTTGTGGATCTAGAGGGACTACACACTAAAATCGAGCTGGAATCCAAGTGAGGAATAAAAGTGGAAAAAGAAGTAAGACAGCAATCAGAATAATGTACTTTTAATGCTCAATATCTCACAACCAGCTGGGGCTAGAAATTAAAGCTTCCTGCTTGTTGCAAGTGGGGGTTCCTGTCTTGCAAAGACTTTATCTCTCCCTCCTCCACCCCCGGTGTTGCAGGAGGTAGCAGATGCTGAAGTTTCCTGCCTTTGCCCCATGCTCTGGAACACATCTGGAAGCACCTGATCATCCCCCTTGCTCACCCAGACAGCTCAGGGGTGCATCCAGCTGCTCCTGCATCCCTTCCTCAGACACAGCCAGCTACATCACAGAGGTCTGCTGCACCTCCAGCATGGACAAGGATCTAGGAGAGGACAGCCCAGTGTGATTCCTTCATTTTCCAGCAGCAATGCCTCCATCTCCTGGGGCAGCTCTGGGGCTGCCTGATGGCACAGCTGGAGCATCATCACTGCTGCTTCTGCATTCCTGCCACCTCTGCATTCCTGCCATTTTCCTCTTTTCCTGCTCTCCTCTTCAACTCCTCATTTTTCTCCCTCTGCCTTCATTCTCTCACCACCTCAACCTATTTTTCTCTCCTCTCCCTGCTCCCCACCATCCCTCTCTCTGCTCCCCCTCCCTCCTACTTAGGAGGAGATCAATAAACTGGGAATGCTGACTAGGGAATTAAACCCAGCCAGCCTGTCTCTTTGAGAGACCTCTCACTAATCAGCTTGGATGGATTCCTATTCCCCCCTCCACCCGCGAGAGAACCTGCCATGAATTCCTCCATCCCTGGTTCTTGTCAGCCTGCACACAAGGAGGCAAATGTCTCTCTCATCTGCTCTGCACTCTGCTTTTCTTCTCCATGTGTGGATCAAGCAGGTTGGAGGCAGTAGCAGCACTACCTTGCCTGCTTCTATTTTCTGTCTGAGCTGTGATCCCGACTGGAGCACTGTCCGTGAGTGAGTAATTCCATCCTCTCAGCTCTGGGCTCCCTCTGTAGCACGTGGGGCTTCTGTGTTTTGGCACATCTCTTCTCAGAGCGCAGCTGAGAAGGAGAATGGTGCAAATCAGGCTTTTCAGGGGCACATTTATCATCCTCCATGTCTGTCAAATGAGGAGTTTCACAGGAATTGTGCTTGTGGATGTGCTGCCGTGCCTGCCTCGCTCGGGGTTGTTCTCTCCTCGCTCTGTTAGAGGGGATGTTCAGCAGAGGCTCCCCAAAAACCAAGGGCAGGGCAGAGGATACAAACCAGGCAGCTCAGCTCACACAAAGCTCTCCAAAACCAGCCTCCAACTGCAAAGTTCTGCCATAATGGCTAAATCCTGCCTGGGTTTGTCCCACAGTGATTTCTGCAGCTCTGAAATCTGCTTGTTTGACCCCAAACCACAGCTGAAACATCCCACTGCCTTTTCCGGCTATTTTTTTATCAGAGTGTTCTGAAAAGGTTTGGTTGGGAAATGTTGAAATGTTTCTTTTTGACATTTCTGCTTCCTGACATTCCTGAACTGCAATGTGTAATTTGGGGGTTTTGGGCTCAATCAGACCATCAGGTTGGGATTTGGCTCCTGCAATGCAGGAGAAACACGGATACACAACAAGAGATCTGGTGACCAAGAGGGAAACCTGGCCCATGATCCAAAAGATGATTTCCTGGGCACAGCAGAGGGATTCACACATCAGAATTCAACTAAAGGAAAATTCTGGCTCACTTCTGATGAAAAAAGATGTACCAATTTCAGCTGCCCAAAGCTGATCTTGCTAGAGCCCTCAGAGCAAAATAATGTGGAAGGGGGGGAACACCGTGTCCTCATAAACATAATTAAAAACAGAAGTCAATTTGTAGCCTCCCCGTGCTCCTCAGACAGCCAGTCCCATGAGCAGCCCAGCTAATGAAGCCTGGCTGCCTATGGATCGGTGTCTCACGGCTCAATTCTCTGATGTCTAATGAGGTGCAAGCTCTGATCAAAGTTTTCCCCCACCGTTGGGGAATTCATAACAATGCACTCATGTGGGAACACACTCATCCTCCGAGGCTGCACAGCCTGAGCTGCCTCTCCTCCCACAGCTGCTCTCGCTGGGCGGTCTCTCAGCCCCTCACCGAGCTGCCTACACCAAACCCACAAACTGTGGGTGCAATCTGCCTGCAAAACTGAAAAAATCACAGCCACTCACACAGAGCCCCAGGGAACCTGCTTCCCCAAAACTCCAGCTCTGAAGTTTGCCAGAGAGCTCCAGCCTATGATGCTGCAAGGTGGGCACTTGAGCCATTCACACGAGAAGGGAATATGCAAACAGTGATGGGCAGACGGTGATAGAACAGGGGGCAATGGTTTTAAACTAAAAAAGGACAGATTTAGATTGGATATAAGGAGGGAATTCTTCCTTGTGAGGATGGGGAACCCCTGGCACAGGGTGCCCAGAGCAGCTGTGGCTGCCCCATCCCTGGAAGTGTCCAAGTCCAAGGCCAGGTTGGATGAGGCTCTGAGCATCGTGGGACAGTGGAAGGTGTCCCTGCCCATGGCAGGGGGTAGAACTGGACGAGCTTTAAGGTCTCTTCCAATGCGAACCCTTCTGGGATCCTACATTGCAGCAGCAGGACAGAGCCCTCCTAATCAGAACCCAGTGTCTTCCCACCATAGATCCAACATTTTCATCACCCCCTTCTTTCCTAGAGCCATAGGCAGCAGGAAAGCTGGAGAGACGGACACCAAAAAAGACCTGAGGTGTGTGGGAAGAGAAGAAATGCTGTTTGGTCCGAGGGGAGGCAGGCAAGGAGCTGTAGGAGTTCACCAGCTGCTGGTCCTTTATTATAACAGAGGATCACGACTGATGCAGAAGTAATTTCCGTGCATGGCTGCCCACGCAGGATGCAAGTGAAGTGAACCAAACTCTGCACTGACATGTGTATGACTACGCCTGTGCGCTTAAACATGCATGCAAACAAGCTCTGCTCCTCCAAACCCTCCCATAGGCTCATCTCTGCATCCAAATGAAGCAAAATCAGTGTTTACCAGCATTTCTAGAGCTCACTGACAGCCAAAATACAAGATTTCAGCTGTTGAGGCCCTCCAAGGATTATCGTGTTTGTAGTGCTGGGTTTTTCATCAGCCTTTTCAGTCGCTGGCAAAGATGTCAGAGGCAAGCAGGACTGAGCAGGGCAGGACACACCGTGCCTTGATGTGTGCCCACATGCCCAGGACAGATGGGTTCAAACAGAGCAGCAGGGTCTGTGCAAGCCCCAGTAGCACAGGAGATCCTTGGCAGACCAAGGGAGGACAGAAAGGGAATGGGAACAGAGTTTTTCCCAGTCACAGCCACAGGTCTGTCACTGTCACTGGTGAGAAGATGCACTAGGCAGTGGGAAATGCGATTCCCTGCTTCATCATTCCCTTTGAACCTAGCTCACAGGGACATTGTTCTGGGATCATTTAAAGAATCCCAGATGGTTTGGGTTGGAAGGGACCTAAAGGATCATCTCCTGTCATGGGCAGAGACACTTCCCACTGTCCCAGGTTGCTCCAAGCCCTGTCCAACCTGGCCTTGAACACTTCCAGGGGTGGGGCAGCCTCAAGGCAGCCACTCTGAGATTGTTTGATGACATAGCCCTGGTGAATGCCTTGAGCAGGAGCTCAGGAGCTCACTGCTGCAGGGGGCTGGATGCCTTTGGCTCAGTACAAAACAAACTAAATGCCCCAACCTGTGGCATCAGGGCAGGCTGAGAGGTCTGGGCAAGCTGTCACTGCTAAGGCACTGGTGTGGGATGAAGGGATGTGCCAGCCCTTCCCACTCCAGCCAGGGCCACAGATGCTGGCAGCTGCCAGTGCCCAGCCAGGGGGGCAGATTGCCCTGCCCTGACAGGAGATGGCTGTGCTCCTGCTCTTTGAGTTGGCAGCCTCTGCTCGTTTCCATCACTGCAGCTCTGTGTGAGCTCAGCCCCAGAGCCCAGCCAGCACTCGGTGCCCCACACTCAGTGCCCTCCTTGCAGCTGGGGCTGCTCCCCATGCCAAGGAGTGGAGAAGGAGGTGTCAGTGCTGCCACCCTGTCTGCCAGGCTGGGGACACCTCTGAAACAGGCATCACACTTCACCCTCATCCTCCTCTTAATTACCACCG
This sequence comes from Sturnus vulgaris, assembly GCF_052056855.1. Lineage (NCBI taxonomy): Eukaryota > Metazoa > Chordata > Aves > Passeriformes > Sturnidae > Sturnus > Sturnus vulgaris. Next base: position 4,361,237 of record NC_142265.1, on the reverse strand, counting down.
CGGGTATTAAATTGCAGACTTTTATTCATGGACAGGTGTGTGTCTTTGTCAGAGGTCCCTGCTTAAATCATCCACCTCGTCTCCAATAACAATGTTAATGATGCTCAGAGCCAGCACTGGACTGTAAAACATATTTCCCTGATGTTTGTTCAATAATTCTCTGAGAATTAAAAACATCTATTACCGGCTGCAGGATGCTGAGAGGCCCCTGGAGCAGAGACCAGGCTGTAACTCACTGGAGGGGCTCATCTGATGCTGCAGATGCCATTATCTGAGTCCCAGGCTCTGGCACTCCAGGGCATTTGACTCAGTACCAATGTGTGGGCACAGCAGCACAGTCACAGCACAGGACTGAAGGTTTTCAGCCACGTCCACATCCCTGATGTGCTCCAGGAGTGCTCATGAGACACAACATCTCCATCTACCCTTTACCACCCCACTGCCATCCTTGGCCCTGCTGTTACCCCAAAGCACTGGGGCCATATCAAGGCTCCATTTGCCAAAACATCCCAAAGCCGCTGTTCTTGCTCTGCATTGCTCACAAACTCAATGGGAAAAAAGGAGGGAGGAAAGCTGCTGAGGGAAGGAAAGTGTGGAAGGAGGGAGGATGACACTGTGCCACTCGGTGGCACTGCAGGAAACAAGCCCAGGTGTCCCCAGCCGCATCACCACGCTGCTAAAAATACCCATTCACCACCCAAACCTGCAGCCACAGAGAGTGTGAAAAAGCTGCCTCAACAGAGACCATGCCACAGAGTAGTCCCCATGCCTGTCATGACTTCTGGCAGCTCGGAAATGTTGTTTCTGGAAAAATATTTATCCTGTTAATGAAGCCGAGGCAGCAGCGGAGGCCCCAGAAGGTCAGAGCAGCACTCACTGCAATCAACTCCCTTCACAGTGCCTGCTGAATGGGGCTCTGATTGCAGATGCCAATCAGAGCACTCCATTTTCCCTGCTTATTTGGGAATTAAAACATAAAGGCCCTTTCCCAGACACTGCATTTAGGGGTGGTTTATATAACATAATCTTGTGGGCAGAACGCCAGGTGGATTCGGAGGGTGGGATATTGGAGTTGAGCGACTCCATGAAGATAGAAAATACATCTTAAGACATGCACTCCAGGGAGAGTTAGAGAAGGGGCTGGGTGCTGCTATCTATGGGAATCCCCCCAGCATCACCTGGGAGCTCCAGGACACGGGGTTTTCCTGCAGCTGCCTCAGGACCGAGCTGTTTCCAATGGCCCCCAGCCAAGACGCAGGCTGCCACTTTGGTTCTGCTGCCTGTTATTTTTAATTATTATTGGTATTTCCGAGCATCTTTGCGTCTCACCCAAACAATGAGACAGTTGGATGATCAGCAGGCAAGAGGAGAAATGAAAACAAACTAATCCAGTCCCGAAAAAAAAAAATGCTTCCGATCATAAAACCCACGACGCTCAATGGCTGCGAAGCGCCTGGACTCGTCCCGCAGTAGGCGCTCACGATTTCCATTTAAATCATCGGAATTAAAGAGCAGCACGAGTCAGAGCATCTGTCTCAAGATTTCTGTGCCTTCCCATGCCCCCACGAGCACAGCTGTTTGGATCAGGGATGGAGGAGGGAGCTACAAATTCACCAAAGGCTGATGGAAATTAGACGTGAGCAGGGAATTATCTGCCTGTGCGTTCGCCAGTGCAGGGGGGTGAGATGTCATCACACTGAGCTGTGTCCCGAGGGGAGACTCGGGTGACAGGGAAGCCACCTTTTGCCCAGGGAAGTGGCAGAATCACCATCCTCAAAAGGAATGTGGATGTGACACTTGGGCACACGGGTTGGCAGCACTGCAGGAACGGTTGGACTCAATCTTAAAGGGATTTTCCAGTCCTACTGATTCCATGACAGAACGCAGACTTTCACCTTTTCCCTTTCTGTTTTTTAGCAGAATTCAAAGAAGAGTCACACAGGAAAAGGTGTCATGTCACTACTCATTCAGATGGGATTCAGGAGATGGAAGGGAGACATTCCAGAGCTGGAAAGCCAAATTCAGCTGGACACTGGACTCATCCTCTCTGCATCCTGGGCTGGGATCCCAGGGCAATGCTGAGGCTGTCCCTGATCCTTGCATGCTCAGAGGATGTATTGGTAAAGCACTGATCAAACCACTTGGGATCTTTTCCCTTTGGCTCAGGTATGGAGTTTTTCCTCATTTTACTTTTAAATCAGCAAAGTCCTCCAGCCCTTGTAACGCTGGGCAAGTGAGGAGCTGAAGGCAAAGCTTTTCCAGGGTGGGCAAAGCTACCCAAGGAGCCCGAGGCCATCTCTGGGTTGCCTCTGATGTGGGCTATGGGATGATCCAGCCAAGAGTCAGTGCTCAGACAGGAGTCACCTTGTTGGGAGGGGAAAGAATAGTGAGTGCTCCAGGCAGTTCTGGGTCTGGGACACCACGGGGCTGTCTCAGCAAGCCCCAAATCCCAGCTGGAACAGGGAAATTTGGGAGCCTCCTGTGTGTGTGTAACCCTAAGGGGCACATCCAACCCACCCATCATTTCCATCCTCTTCATCACAGACAAATGGAGGACAGAGAGGATGTAAGAAGGAAAAGAAAAAAAAGAAAAATCCCAAGGAAATAATCCTGCTCCCTCCAGATTGCCCCTTTCCCCCATAAAGCCTCCCTGCTCAAGCTCATGTCAGCACACAGGTCGTGCACCTCAGAGCTGCTCTTTACAGCTCTGCTTTGGTGACAGCACAACACAGACATTTCAACCCCCCCATGGACCTTCCTGATGCGTTTCTGCTCATTCCTTCCCTTCCCTCACAGCTCACTGGAGAACACATCTGCTCCCTGATCTTGCCACCGCATGGAAACGCTGCTCTCAAGTGCCTCTACTCCAAAACAAGGCTTTAATTACAGGAGAAGAGAGCCCATCAGATCTCTTAATTTAGCCTCTCTTGTTATTAATTAAACCACAAGACATTTAAAGTAGAAAAGTGTTGGTGGGCAGCTGAAATCAGCCCCCCGGTGGTGTTTTGGGAAGGTAAAGCATCCCCACAGTCCTCAAGTTCTGCCCCAGGGGTTGGAAAGAGCAAAGTTTTAGCTCCAGCTATTTTTGTGCAAATGAATGTCACCAATATGTGGCTGCCGGTAGGGAGCAGCACGGCAGCTCTTTAGGATACTCCAGGGAGCATGAAACAGCCCTGGAGAAGTGTCCCTCTGGAACCTGGACCCCTCCTGGATCCCCGGGATATCCAGCACATCCTGCCCTGGAGCTGCCCCTACACACCAAGCAGGAGAGCTGCAGCTCCGTGGAGCCCGGGAAGGCTCCTCACCCCACAGCTCAGCACCCTCCCTGGGGGATGGCTCTGCAGGTGCCGTGACAGCCACACACGATTCCCAGCCTGGCATGAGCCGCGTGGCATTCGGGATCTCTGAGCCGCTATTTGTGTGTGGCTACGGGAGCGTTTCTATCAATCCTGGCTGCTCATCCAGTGAGCAAATATCCCCTGCCTGAAGCAGCCTCTGTGTGTGCAGATACCAGCGAGACCCACCAGAAGAAGGACGGGAAAAAAAAAAAAAAAAAATAAAAAACCCAACCCGAAACCCAAAGCCTTCCTCCGGCATTCATCATTTTAATTAGCGGAGCTGTGCCTGGAATCTCAATGGGAGATTAGAGCATAAAGAGAGCCGGGCGGAATAGCACAAGTGGCTCCTCTCACTTCAGAAATGAACGGAGCTGCCTGTGAAATTATTAGGAATATTATGTGTCCCATTTCCAGACCAACGTGCACATCCTGGGGGCTCATCCCGCCAGCAGCCGGGATGGTTTCAAGCCGGATGACATTTCCAGCACCGGTGTCCTGCCAAATCGTTCACCCTCGGGGCTTGGTCCTTCATCCCCATCTCCCTCTTCACCTTCCCAGACTCCCCTTACTGTGCCCTTGGCACGGGAATATCAACAGTGGGAAGCAAAGGAGGTTTCCAGCACATTCAGCCCCACGGCACTGAGTTACCTACACATCACACACAGCAGGCACCGTCCATATGGATACACCAAGGAAATCCATAAATACACAGACACCAATCTTCTGTGCCCCAAATGCCCTCAGATAATCATAAAAACCATGGGAGTACATAAAAACTTGCTCCCTTTTCCTTGCAGTTGCCTTGTCCTCTCTTATAAGGGTTAAAAGCTTCCTCTGTCGAGATTAAAGCCATGATTTCACATTAAATACGCCATGAGCTGGGAATGCACAGCCCTGACTGTATTTGTGCATCTGCTCCGAGCACAGGCAATCCTCGGGGACCACTTCTGCTGGTCATGAGGGAGAGATAACGGCATGGCAGCACAACCCCACATCCAGCATTGCCTGTAAATTGTTATGACCCGCCCAATTGCCTGAATAAATAGGTAGTGAACAGGAAGCAAAAGAATCACCCCAATTTGTCTCCCCTAAAAGCCTCCTTGCTGTAATCTCATTTCTTTATTCAAGGCGCCTTGGCTTGTTGTACAGAGATACTGCTCTGCCTTCGTGAGAGGCTTTGGAGCTCTTTCCCTATGGTGGAGTGGGAGTTACTGGGGTAAGGAGCATCCCAGGCATGCGGTGTTATCACTCCGCGCTGAATCGGAGGCTACAAACGTGTTCACATCCACTCAGCACTCCGAGGATGAAACAGAAACGAGGCAGCACGGGCTGGAAACTCAGCCAAAAGCCCCTTGCTGAGGTTAAGAATTCCAAGGGTGGCACTGGAAGGAGTTAAAGCCGCTCTGCGAGTTTTCACACGCTGCTCGTGCGGGGTTTTCGGGAGCTTGGCTGGCGCCTCCGACAGGAGCGCCAACGCGCCTCGAGGCAGCCTGGTGCGTCAGTAACACTGCGGGGCTCCGGCAGCATCCCGGGGCTCCGGCAACATCCTGGGCATCCTGGTACCCCAGGAACATCCCAGGCAGCCTGGTGCACCAGGAACATCCCAGAGCTCCAGCAACATCCCAGGGCTCCAGCAGCATCCTGGGCATCCTGATGCTTCAGTAACACTCCAAGGCTCCAGCAGCATCTCGGGCATCCTGGTGCCCCAGGAACATCCCAGAGCTCCAGCAACATCCTGAGCATCCTGGTACCCCAGCAGCATCGCAGGCAGCCTGGTGCTGCAGTAACACTCCAAAGCTCCAGCAGCATCCCGGGCATCCTGGTGTTCCAGTAATACCCCAGGGCAGCCCCCACAGCACCCCTGGCAGGATCTCGGGTGGCCTGGAGCTCTGGCAGTGCCTCCACCCTCTTTGCAAGGCAGTGGGGGAAGCCACCTACTCCCTAAAAAAAAGCTCCAAACCTAATGGTGGAAATGCAAATCAGAGCTAGCTCTGCTTATTAAAGCAATTCCCTGGCAGAGGACATTCCAGGAAAAGCCCTTTCGGAGATGATGAGTGCAATTTGTAGATCGTTATCGCTCGGATAAAATCAGAGAACTTTAAAACAATTGGAAATGTTGAGTTTAGACCATCTCCCCTTGGGATATAATACATGCTTTAATGCTGCTGTGTGTGAGTAACGCTGGAATTGCCAGCAGTGATACATTCCCACCGCGGAGAACGGAGCCGGGGTCTGCGGCTGTGGAAACAAACCCTCCCCAGCCAAAGGAAAAGCATCATTAGCCAACGGCAACGGCGCTTTCATCCTCCCCTTGGGCGGAGAAAAGCCACCTCTGTCCCCTGCAGCCACTCTTTGGCAACACCTAAGTGGCATTCCAAGACTTTGAAAAACTTACGGGAGGAACCAGAGGTGGGGAAAGGCTCGGAGACATCCCACGGGGAAGGCAGGGGCTAAGAAAGGTAAGAGTGATGCCTTGGGATTTCAGCTTTTCTATTTTCCATCTATTTGTAACCCTGCAGTTCTTTAGTGCAGAACTCTAAACTCCATATCCAGTGTGAGCTGCTGCTCTCCCATTTGGGGCACACACAACAATTCCTCTCCAGGCCTGGCAATCAAGGACACCTCACTGCCTCAGGCCTGAGAGATGGAAACAAAAGGGAGTTGGGGGCAGCAAACTTGGGGTAAATGACTTCATTACCTGGAGCTGGAATTGGAAGATGAACCCCCAAAATGCAAATGGACCAAACTTATCAAAGTGCAAACCCGTGACCCATTGTCCATTTTTTGGGTGTAGCCCCTGGGGAGCTTTGTCTGCCTTAAATATACCTGAAGGTTCTTCAATAAATAGAACTGCTTTTTATTCTCTTAATTTTGTCTGCCCTCTGTTTTTAGGTAGTGCCAACAAGGCATCAAGACAAAGAGTGTGACCCTAAATTGAGAATTTATTCAGAGGTAGAAAAAGCTTCTCAGCTTTTTCTTGCTCCAACTCTTCCCACTCTGTGCTTGCTGTGATCCTCCATCCTCTGCACATCCACAAAAATGCCATCTCTGGACTGGGGCCAGGCTGGAGCAGTTAAGAGGACTCAAAACCCACATCCCTCTCACTCCACACACGGTCCCTTGCCCCGAGTAAATCCGTGCTGCCCAATATTCATCCACTGGAAAGGCAATCAGCGAGGGCAGGTCGAGGCTTGGCGAGCCTGCAGCTATTTAGGAATAATAAGGGGGAGGCTGCCCAGCTGCCTTTCCAAAATCAGCCCCATCAAACCGCGGGGACAAGGGATGCTCACGGGCGGTGCCGGCTCTTGCATCGTCTCATAAATATTTAAGGGAAAGCGCTCTGGAAAGAGGAATGTTATTAAAGCTGGTGTCGTCTGTGGCTCCAAATGTGGCCATAGATCAGATGTTGCCAGTCTGGTGTGGAAAACCCTCTCAGAGCAGCCGCTGGCAAAGCACTTTCTTCAGGGTGGGGGAAAAAAAAAAAACAACTTAGAAAAAAGGGGGGGAAATAAGGAAAATAAAGTGAAATCGCCAGTTGTGGAGGCCTGGGGAGTTGTGTGTGAATGTTTGAGAGGTACCCTACCAATAGATCAGACAGTCACAATCACCTACAGCCACACAGACAGCTCCGAGAGGGGGGGAAGGGGAGGGGAAAAGGCAAATCCCAGTCGAACAGAATGCATTGGCTGAAAAGCAATCCTTGGCAGCAGTTTGGACCATAAACACATTGTTGGCTGTTATTTTTTCCCCTCCTGCAATGGCAAATTAATACTTTTATTGCTGCTGAAGATGCTCTAATAACATTTATTCCAGCACTTCACGCTTTATTAAGATGCTTTTGACTTCTTTTGGGTTCTGGTTTTATTTTTCTTTGGACTATTGGTATAATTTGTTTCCTCACCACCCTGACGACCCCAGAGGGATGGAAAAAGGCTGTTCCAGCTGAGAGTAAATCCATCTAAGGCCCTCTCCTGCAGGTTAAGAGCAACACTGGGCTCCCACTCACTTTTTGGAGCACCCAGGAATCATGGAGCAAACCAAGCTCCTGATTGTTGAAGCCAGTAAGCTTTTCCAATATTGGGGATCAATCCCAAGGGCCCAGAGCAGAATCCTACCTCAAAATATAAATGTGAGTTCACATCTTTGGAGCTCTCAAGGCTCTCCCTGGTGCACCCATGTTGCCAGCAGGGATACAAGGATTAAAAACAAGTGATCCAAGGACACACAGCCTGCAGGAGCCCAATTCTGTTTGCATCCTGATGCTAAAACATCACCTCATCCCCATAATATCCTTCTGAACTACACAGATCTTGCCAGGTGTTCCTTTCCATTCCAAGCCACCGATAATTCCTTTTATTAGGCTTCCACAACCTGGTTCCTCACTCTCACTGCAAATTCAGGGGTAGTTACAGTGGCTGCTGCTCATTGACCATCTGAGCAATGACTTATGAAGTGTATTTGAATAGGAAATAGGACTATTAAGGCACTTGGCAATATGGCAGGAGCAAAAGCAGCTCATCAGTTCATCATTTGGTTTAAAAAAATATTGAGAATTATTTTCATTCCCTAATTATCATAATGAAAACCTGGGGAAGGGATGTGTGTGTGGAAAGGACGGAGCTCTGCTGGGATGGGCAGGGTAAAGGGATTTAGAAATTCTCCCCAAAAAAGACAACCCTGAGTGAAAAGGCTGGGGGGATGGATCCTGCATCTTCCACCCCAAATACCTTCAGCACCTGCAGCAGGAAGCTGGGGAGTCCCTGTTGCACATGGAAACCTCTGGAACATCCAAGAAATCCCAGGAAGCATCACTGAACGATGAGGAAGGCATGAACCAGAGCTTGCTCCATCCTCACCCATTTTCCATGCTTGCATCCCAAAACGCCATTGCTGCTCTCATGATCCAAGCCAGGCTCAGGCAATCCCAGTCCTGCCTGTCAGTCCCGAGTTCATTTAATCCGTGCATGTGTTTAATTCCCTACCCTCTGCCATTTCCCTCCTCTACCACTTTTCACAGCCTGTCAGTCCCGAAATCCTTTCCCGAGCAGCCACATGCCACAGCTACTTAGGAATGACGCCAGCTCCAGCAGTCATTAGGCACTTCCCATGTCCTACACGCAGCTGTGAGCGTTCCTGCTGCCGACACTGGCTCCGACAGCGGATCAGCCGCGGGAAGGGGAGCAGGGACAGCGCCCGCCACGCTCCCGCCTTCAGAGCTTTCAGGCTGTTCATGCTGTAGGGCTTTTCCTTGATATTTCAGTGTGGGTGCTGGTGAGAGCCAGGGAAAACAGCGATTTGAGTTTTCCCAAGCTACTCAAAGGAAAAGAGAAAGGAAAGCATTAATAGCAAAGTTTAGCACCTGGTGTTGTGCACAAGAAGAGTGCATAAAGAATGTCATGTTTTGGTAAAAGCATGTTCACAAGAGGTGTTGCCTTCCTTAAACCAATGAGTTTATTCTATCCTTAGTTCAGCGAACCAGTCTATGAAAATGTTCCTACTCCTACAGTAAATCTCTCTTTCTCCTTTCTAGATGAAGCCTGTGTTGCTGTATTTTTTCACCACTCCCTAGCCTTACAGCGACATTTCAGAAGTTTCCATTTGTTTTCTGTGCCTGAGGAGTTTCAGCCCCCAAGCAGAGAGTTCTCATTTCCCATTTATCCCACCATGGCCCCTGCTGAAGGTGATTCACCCTTACCCTGACCTTGTCACCTGCCCCAGAGAAAACTCTCCTTCCAGCTTTCCCTGGGCAGCCAGAGCTGTTCCCTGGTCTGGACACACCATTGCTCTGATTGCCTCTGTCAGGTCTGCCTGGAGATGTAAATCCCTTGCCTGGTGGCATTCCAGCACACACCAGCTGCAGAGGTGTGGAAACCCACAGGACATGAATGCATCACCTGCTCAAGTGCTGCCAGAACTCCTGGTGTCTCCCCCCCAGTGCTACATCACCTGTTTTAAGTGTTTTGCTGCTAAGTCTGGGGCTACTCCTGTGTTCACGAGTCACCTGTTAGACTTTGGATGGTACCACAAGAGAAAATCATCTTTCCTCCTTTTGCCTAACATGTGTTGCCAGCAAATCCCTGCATTTTATTTTGCTTTTTCTTAAACAGGGAATCATAGAATCCATGAACGGTTTGAGTTGGAAAGGACCTTGAAGTTCATCTTGTCCCAAGAGATACCTTCCACTATACTGGTTTAATAGAGTGAAACTGAGGCACACCAAGAAAGCAGGACCTGCTCACCCGTGACCCCACAAAGAGCCACATCCTTGGCTGGGAATGCAACCATGAAAACCCAACAGAGGGGTGGTGGGAAGACTTCCCTGTGCTCCAGCAGAGATGAGATCCTCACCTCCCAAAAAAACCCAATCCCATGGCAATTCCCACCCTGACAAGATCTCACCCTCACCTCCCCAACAATCCCAATCCCATGGAATTCCCATCCTGACAAGCTCTGTTTTCCCCCCATGGAGTCATTAGAAAAAGCCACGAGGGCAGCGAGGGGAAGTCGGCGCTCGCCCTTCGCAAGGTCAACAAAAATCCCTCAAAATGTCATCGAGTTTTGCGAGTCCTAAATGAAGCAATTGCTTAATCTACCTGGGGGATTGCAGCTATTATATCCACTGCCATAAACAAGCCTGAGCTCCAGCTCCAAAGGATTGCACCGGCGGAGAGGAGCCGAGGCTAAATTGACAAGTTGTCTCTGCTGCCCTTGAAACTCAATTTGCCATCGCTCACCTCATTTCAAATTAGCACAGACAGAAACCTCGGCCGAGCTGCTCTTTTGGGGCTCTTGCACAAGATCCCTGCACCACACGCTGGTGGTCCAGGGGCTTATCCTGCTGCAGCAGGAGAAGGGAAAAATTGGAGATGAAATGCAGATCCTCAAACGTGGTCAAAGCTGCTTAAAGTGTTCAAGGCCAGGTTGGATGGAGATTGGACACCATGGGATAGTGGAAAGTGCCACTGACCATGGTGGGGGTGGAATGAGATGAGCTTTAAGGTCCCCTCCAGCCCAAAATGTTCCACGATTCTATAAAATTAGGGAGAAATTCAGCCTTTTTACCAACAAACCTGCAAAAAGTGTGTGCATCCCTAAAATCCTTCCCTGAAGATTTAAAAGGGATGAGTACAGGAGCAGAGGTGGAGTTTATACCTGCTCCAAGGCATCATCTGTGCCAAATGCTCACAGTGGGTCAGGATGGCTCGAGGAAGAAGAGATCCTCCAGATTTGTGTGCAACTTTTTTGAAAAGGGCCCTGAATAGAAACAGGCTCAAACCACATTTGCAACAAACGTGTTCAGCATCCAGGGAAATCGCTTTGTATTTTCAAAAGAGGAGTTTTCAATAGCTGTGATTTCAGGTGAAAGTTTCATATCAGTGCTGGATGGATGGTATTAAAAAAAAAATCAAAGGCAGTATTATTAACCTGGAGCCTGAAATGATCTTGTTTTCATACCTCAGCCTAGATCTGGTAGAAGCTGCTGCTTCCACTTGTACACTTGCACCAGAGCTTAATGCCAACAGCCCCCTGCCTTCAGAGGGATGGGGATTATTCATGTGCTGGAACAGACCTGGTGCTCTGGGGACACCCTCTGCAATGGGATGGGGGATGCAGTGGAGTTAACACAGACATGCAGCCAGCAGAGGAGCTGCAAATGCATCACCAGTGCAGCCACAGTGTGACCTGTCCCAGTGCCTCTCCTGCTGCCACTCACATGGGCTGGCACTTGGCCACCCACCCCCCTTTCCTCAAGGAGGGGTTAAAACCTCCCTGTGATCTCTCAGGAGCAGCACCACCTTCTCTCACCTCCAGGATCTCCTCAGGTGCCCAAATCTTGCTCTGCAGCCCTCAGAAAGGGACACATCCACAGATTTTCCTGAGCTGCAAAGGCAGCTCCTGAGCCTCAGGGAAGACTGAGTAGCCAAGCAAAAAAGGAAAAATGCATTATTGGGGAGATCTGGAGGGTGAGATCTGATTCCTGCCCTTCCCATCTTTGTTCAGTACCAAACACAGCCAGGGCTGGGGACACTCAGTGTGACCAAATCCCTGCAGACCCCGCGCTGCAGCGGGACTGATGTGACAAAGCCACCTCACGTTTGGTCACTCACAGAGGGACAATGGGGCTGACGTGGCAGCCATCTGCCCTCTCTGCCTGCACAAAGGGGCCCTTGACAGCTGAGCTGGGCTAGTGATGGCCTTCAGCCCCTGTGCCACAGCCTGTGCTGCAGGCAGGGCTGCTGTGGGCAGCACAAGAGGCCTTGTGTTCTCCTGTGTCCCTTGTGTCCCCTGGTGTCCCCTGGTGTCCCTTGTGTCCCCTGCTGTTCCTGGGGTGGGAGGGGGATAAAGAGCCACTGTTGGCTGTCGCTGGCTGACCCGTGCCCGCCTGCCTTTCCCACCCCCAGATCCATGAGTGCCCTGACCCCCCAACACCCTGCTGAGACAGGACACCCAGGAGCACATGGGTGATGGAAGGAGAGAAGTACCAAGCTCAGGTCTGTGATTCAGGCTCCCCACATACCAGGACAGCAGCACAAGCACTTCCCTCGAACATCATGGCTTTGGTGATAATCCTGACCTCAACACCAGCAATAGTTGGAGGTCTAAGAGCAGCAGGTGTTAAAACAGCACGTGCTAAGAAACTTCTGGTTGGTTTTGGTAAGAAATTTCTGGTTGGTTTTGTTTCTCAGCACCAAATCTTACACAGAACTAGTGTTTGCTTTCCAAAATAGCAGAGCATGGAAAAAGAGGGAAAGCAAAAATGGAACTAAGAGGTCCCAGTAAATCCCAAGCAATCTGGAGGCAGGTACCAGCATCCGGAATGGATTCAGTCTGGGGGCAAGGCAGAAAATTGAGGCCAGTTGTTATCATCCTGTGTTTCACCCATCTTGAGTTAAACCAGAGCCTCTGTGCTGTTCTCACTCTCCCAGCCCCGTGTTCTGGCTCCAGCTCCCAATTTTCCAATGCATTGCAGGAACTGCTTCCTTTGGATGAGCTGTGACTGCAGCACAGCCCAGCTCTTTGGCATAAAAACTTTTCCCCTCTGCTCACGGTCTCTAATGTATCCCCCGTGCCTGGCACACAGACCTGCCCTCACCCTGCAGCTTCTGCTGTGCCAGTGGCCTTTGCTCCCAACCCACAGGGTGTTATCTACACCAGTGACTGCAGGGGAAGGCAAAACTGTGCCTGCTCTCATGGATGACACTCCTCACCTTCTGCCACCGTATCTAGTGACAAAATTCAAACCAAGTGAGCAGATGGAGAAGCGAGAGTGAAATTTTTTCCCCCACTGCTCCCGTTTGAATCAGCCACAGGTGATTCCCATGCCCTGGCAGGCACAGGAGATGCCGAGCTTGTGGGGCACTGGCAACAAGCAGGGAGAGGGCATTATGTCCTGGAGCAGTGGACACCCAAGAAAAAAGAGAGCACTGAGCACACAATTCAGAATATCCTGTGATTAGCTGGAGAACACTGACATTAGGAGAAGCATTTGCCTGAGTAAATTCCCTCGAATAGTCATGACCCGAGTGCTGCTGGCATAGGCAGCAGTTTGGCCGGGCAGGGAGGTTACAGCAGGCACTGACACTCAGAGAAAACCTGGGCTCTGCCAAAATACACTGCTCCCTGACCCCCTGCTTCCTCAGGGACTTCTGGCCCTGATCCCATATCAAAACCTCCAAAATCCTACCTGGAAAACGCTCAGGAGCTCTGTGATCTCACACCCTATGGCAGCCCCATGGCTGCCTTTCCCCTATCACAAAAAATCCAGAGTCAGATGCACAAGCAGCATCCCAACCCCCCACTGAAACTCCCGCTGACTTATGTCACTGAGGATCCTCCTACAAGCCAAACCCGAATCAAAGCATTCCTGGGAGAAGCCCTGTGCCTCCCCACCAGCAAAAAGAGCTTTTGACCACAGTGTGTGGTGTAGAATTTGACTTTGAGTGACTACCATAAAGTGGTTTTATTTTTAAGCTGTTTTATGCTGTTTCCCCAGCTCACGAGGAGTGCACCTTGGTGTCAACAGGACTCTTTTGTCTTTGTAAGCTATTTTGAGGCAAAATATCTGTAAATTACTTCCCCAAACCTCCACACAAGCAGATCATGCAGAGAAAATAGGCTTTGCAGGAATGCAGTAAATTGTTTCTGTCACACAAGGAAATATAACCAATGGAAATCGTTATGGATGAGTCATTATGAGAGGGACCGAAAAAATTAACCTTCATCCATTTCCTTCATCTCGCAGCGTGTGCGAGGGTGTGCACGGGAGAAGGAAGGTGGAGAGCACCTGCTAAGTGAGGGCATGGAGCTGGGGGAAAGGTGGGATGTGCTAGCAGCTGGAGACAGGAAAAATCTGACTGTTTGCAATGGGGTGCCAGGACTGGGGTGCTGCAAAAGGAGAGGTGCATCAGCCCACCCCCGAGTTGGAAAGGGATGCTCCAGAGTGGGAGAAATTTCTGCTCAATCCCATTAAACAGGAGGGGGATGCTCTTTTCCAGCTATTATTACACATTGATTTTGTCTATCCCTGGCCTCAAATCCTATGAAAATCTCGGGGGGTGAGCGTGTTTAAGGAGGAAGGTGAAGCCAAAGCTCGGTGAGATGAGCTGTCTCCCTACTGCCAGCAGAGCACATCCCCACACACCTTTTCTTACCTGATCCTCTGTGACTCCAGAGTAAACACGCAGTTTTCTATTTGCCAGAGGTGTTTTTTTGTTGAATGCAGAGAAAATAGAGAAGGAATGCAGCAGTGTGGGCCAATGAGCTCTGTATGTGTGGGAGAGATGGCTCTGGGAGACAGAAGCATCCGCTAGAGGAGAATGTGTGAGTCCAGCAGAGGAAAACATTTATTCCCACCCATTTGGGATAAAACTCGTCAGTTTAACTCCAGCTCAGCACCACCCAGCTCTGCTTCAGCCCCTCACCATTAACCAAGCGCTGTGCACTCCGTACCTGTGCACAGGATCCCCTGCAGAGGTTACACAAAATAAGAAGCAAATCCATTTCCAGAGTGGCAGATAACGATTCCTCCGGCCACGGCGTGCAAACAAGGCAGCGGAAAAGGCTCAAGTGTTAAATGTTCCCTAATGTGCAGTAATTGATTTCCATGTGTGCAGTAATGGATTTGGTCACATCATGCAACAATGGATTTGACATGGGTTCTCGCTGATATTATAAACATAGTTAAGTTGTTAGCGCAGTGCCTGGGAATTAGCCCTGTAATAGTGCTGACCTCGTGGCCTGAGCCAGCTGGCCAGCACCAGCAGCCACCAAAATCTTCAGGGCTGGTTCATGCTCAAGGACACAGCCGGCAATTTAACAGCGAAAACGGGCTCAGGGCTGGGCAAAACACATCCCGACTTCTGCTCCATCCATTTGCTCACATCTACACCATTCCAGCCCAGCCCATCTCCTTCCCTGGCTTTCTGCTTGCTTGTTGGCACCCCAAGGTGTTGTACTCCACCCCAGGGATGGGCAGGAGCACTGGCACAGAAACTCAGGCTGGAAGGCAACCTGAAATTCATCTAGCTCCAGCCTCCCAGGTTGCTCCAAGCCCTGTCCAAAACAGCCAGCAAAAGGTGCTCAGCATCACCTCAATCCCAATAAAACTTGGTTTCAAAAGTTTGTTCTGCTTCCCATCACATGCAGAGTGATTCAAACCTGAAAAGCTTTGCATTCAGCCCTCTGAACCCAACTTGTCTCATCTTAGAATCCTAGGATGGTTTGGGCTTGAAGAGATCTTAAAGCTCAGCTCATTCCACTCCCTCCTGCCATAAGCAGGGACAACTTCCACTGTCCCAGGGTGCTCCAAGTCCCATCCAACCTGGTCTTGGGCACTGCCAGGGATCCAGGGGTAGCCACAGCTGCTCTGGGCACCCTGTGCCAGGGCCTGCCCACCCTGCCAGGGAACAATTCCTGCCCAATATCCCATCCAGCCCTGCCCTCTGGCAGTGGGAGCCATTCCCTGTGTCCTGTCCCTCCATCCCTTGTCCCCAGTCCCTCTCCAGCTCTCCTGGAGCCCCTTTATGCCCTGGCAGGGGCTCTGAGCTCTCCCTGGAGCCTTCTCCTCTCCAGGTGAGCACCCCCAGCTCTCCCAGCCTGGCTCCAGAGCAGAGGGGCTCCTGCCCTTGGAACATCTCCATGGGCTCCTCTGGACTTTGTCCAGCAGCTCCACATTCTTCCAGCTCTTTGCCTCCACTAAAAATCATCTTCCACATCCCACAGCTCAGCCACTTAGAGGTTCCTGCACTCATTGCAAGCACTGGTGGGAGAAGTCATAGAATTCAAAAACTCAGAATCATGGAATGGTTTGGGGCTGTGAGTAACCTCAAAGATGATCTTGTTCCAGCCCCCATCACCAGCACTGTGTCTCCTGCTGTAGGAAACACCCTCTGAAGCCCAACACCATCTCCTGTCAGCTCAGAGGGACCACAGGGCAGTTGTGGAGGGTTGGAACTGGCTCCCATTGGATGTTTACAAGCCTTGAGCAGTGTTAAAAATCTATTATTTTCACTTGGGCACTGCAGCAGCACTCGCCTTCTGTCGAGAAGTGATTGGGCTCCTGTCCGTCAGGGACACTGAGCGATTGTACAGAGAAAATTGCATTCAGCAATGGGGGATTTAAGAGGGTGCTTGTTCTCAAACAGGGCTCCAATTAATTAACTCAGAGGAAGGGGCTGTTCAGAGTTTGCTTAGTGTTTTCTGTGTTTTCCTTGGTGCATTGAATTTATTGGCGGGTGCCTGGGTTTGTTTCTTTCTTGCTTTTCCGTTTGTCTTTGAGGCTCTTTGCGAGATGCTAAAGCGTAGGGAAGGTATTTACTGGGCTGGGGATTAACTGGCAAGCAGGCAGGAGAAATGGCTGGGCCAAGCCCCAGATTCCACCCACCAACACTGGGAATGGAAAACCTCCTGGCCTGCCCAGTGCTCGTGGGATTTTGTAGCACAAAAGTGTCAAAATCCACCAGAAGTAGGAAAACTTCTCATGGATGGGGCTTTCCCTTGAACTCTTCCAACCCTGCATCATGTAAAAAACGGGGGTAATCAGCAAATATCAATGTTATGGGCATGAGAAATGTACCAGAACTGGGGGTGCAACAAGTGGGAGCAGCACTGAGCTCTGAAGAAACCAGGAAAGCCTTTTCTTGGGATTGTGGCTTCTGCCTGAGCTGGCTCAGTGCTTCTCACAATACCCTCCACTCCTCCCTCTAGGCTTTAGTCACTTACTAGGACAAGAAATTCCTCAAGACATGGATAATTTCATTTTTTTGACAACAAACACAGGAGGATTTGCTGTCAGGTGGAGTCCTCACCACACAGACAATACCCCAGGAGAGAATATTCTGTGTTTAAAGAGAATTAGAGATTGGTGCTGAGAGACTGTGGTGTACAGCTGGTGGAACCACATGGATGGGTTTCAAGCAAAGGACACCTGGAGAAGCACCTCTGGGATGTCTGTGACTGCTGAGGAGAGGATGGGATTTGGAGGAGCACATCCTCCAGCTTGTAATTCCCAAATTTCCAATGGAATCATGTTCCTCAAGAGCAGATGGAGAGGAGGAAGCCAGAGATTCATGGCCTGTGGTGACCCAGAACTCAGCACCACCTCTTCTTTTTGGAGACCTGGGTCCCCACGGCTCCAGGGGAGCCCTCCCCAAACACAAGCACAGCCACGTCCCCAACCACTCAGCCCTGACTGTTCCTTCAGACCGAGACATTTCACAGCACTGCTGCCATTTCCAGGGCTGAGAAGGGTCCCCTTCTTGCCCTCAGCCCTAATCTTTCAAAGGAATTAATCTTCAAAGCAATCTTGCCCCAGCAGAGCAATTTTGATTTATGAGTGGAGGCGAAGGCTGAGCTCCTCTGACACGGGAGAGGCTGGAGGGGGTCAGAGCCAGGAGGAGCCTCCACAGAAACCACGGCTGGAGCAGCCACCACCTCTTCATCCTTGGGAGATTCCAACCTCCCTTATTTCCTTCATTAACAAAGCAAAACAAGTTTCCCACCTCCAATAATTTTTTTTTTTTACCAAAGAGTCGACCTCAGCAATAGCACGGGAGCCTCACCAAAGGCTTTGTTTTCCTCTCATAACACTTCCCCACTACAAACTGCAGCATAACTTACATGCAAAACTGAACCAAGGGGCTTTGGCTTCATTGAAATAAAACATTTTGATGAAATTTTAAATGAGAAAATGGTGATGGTCCCCACAAAATGATTTGATTTCGGTGAATCTGTGTTTTCATTTTGAAAACTGATTCATTAGAATTTTTTTTTCCAACCAGCTCTAATCAAAGTGCTCTAGGCATTTTTGAAAATTTCAGTCCCGAGCTTCAAAACAATTTAATTTGTGTTATAAAGCAGTGAAGTTTATGACACAGAGATACAGCGAATGGAAGCACTTTTTGACTTTGCAAACACTTCAACTTTAAGAAATTAAATTAATGGTAATGTGGGAGAGTAATTTCAAAAGTTTCTTTCCCGAAGTACAGAAAGTATTTTCCAACTCATCTGAAGGCAGACTTTATAAATATAATATAAGGTTGTCATCTCCACGCTTACAGCTTGCTTTTCACTACCACCAGCTCCATTTAAAGTTTCTTCAGGTCGTGAGCAAATGAAATAAAAGAACTCATTTCTGTTCGTGAAAAATCCAGTGACGGGATCATTATAGAGAGCATCTCCAAAGGGAAAAGGAAAAAGGGGAGAAAAGCAGAGGATATATGGCAAAAATGGAAAGAGAATGAGAACATCATGGGAAATGCTCATTCCAACAAGGGCCCCATTCACGAGCTCTTGTCTTTCCTTCAGGGTTAGTTCGTGTTTCATTACAGATTAACACAGCATCTCTTCTCTCGAGCCTCTCACTGCAGATCGCTCCATCCATTTAAATAGATTTCAAAAGCCAGGATTGATCTATGCCAAGCTGTAATTTTGGATGGTAGCGTGGCAGTTAATGCACTGCAGCCTTTGCAGAGAGGAGGAGGAGGTGTGTGAATTGCTTCCTCGATATGATAAATTCATTAGATAAAGGGACCTGAGATAGCAGGGACAGCACTTGGAAAGCATCTGGAGGCACGGATGTGCAGGGAAGGGGGTCACAGCATGGCTCTCATGGCTTGAATTAGAGCAGAGAACTGAACAAAAGAGACTTGTACAGGAGACTGGAAGGGACCTTTGGGTCAAGCACTCCTCCTTTTTCCTCTCTGAGATAACCACATAATAATCCAACAGCTGCTTGAACCTGTGAATGCCATCCCATGGAAAGCATCTCAAAATGCCAGGCAGGAGGACTGTGGGAAAAATGAAATACCATGCCCTAAGCAGAGGGGAACCCCGGATCTTGTCTGCAATGCTGCTGGTAGAGATGAAAAAACTGATACCAGGAATCTGCTGTGCTGTCCAGGCTGGATGGAGAAGATGGGGCAGGGGAGAGTTACAGCCACAGGCTGTGAAATGCCTGCTATCCCAGCAGCTCCTGGCACTTCCACCTGCAGGCACTGAGATCTGAGAATGCTTGAATTCAGCTCCACTGCCACAGGGAAAGGAGCACGGCAGGCTCCAAGGATCTGCTCTGATGGTTTGACTCGCACAGAAGCAGGACAAAGAAATGGGAGGATGCTCTGGCAGCCACGTAAAAGAGACTAATAAACACTGGAGAGGGGAGCAAAGCAATGGAGATCAACGGGGCATCACAAAGCAGGAGAGGGAAAAATGGCAGGAAAGCTCTCATGGAGGAGAAGGGGAAGGAGCATGGAAAGCCAGCAAGAGATTAGGGATGATAAAACCTGAATGGTTTGGAAGGTCTAGCACCATCTCCAAGGGCACTGCAGGAAGCCCAAAGAAAAGAGAACCTCAGAGCAGCCGAGTGAGGCTCTGTGATCAGAGAGCAGCAGGCCAAGCTCAGGCTTTTCCAGCCCCCCCTGCCAGGATGACAGCCAGGAACACCAGGATGCTCCCAGCTCTCTGCCATCACCAGGTTAGCTGATCTAAACCAAACCTAATCAATACAGGGAGGAGGAATTCAGCACGAGCAGATTACCACGGCAGGAGAGCTGCTCACAGCCACGGGGCTGGCAAAGCCTTCCCACAACAGCAAGAGAGCTGCCAGATGGATTTTGATCTCATTAATCTGTTTTGGGGCCAGCCAGCAGCACAGGGCTGCCGTGGGCGAAGTGACACGCGACACTTCTCTCCGAACCCTTGGAAAAAGGGAAAGATTTCACATTTCATGGAAATGTTCTCCCACTCAGAGCACTTCAGGCACCCAAGTGCTGGAAATGGGGGTCAGATATGGCCAGAGAAGCTGTGGCTGCCCCGTCCCTGGAGGTGCTCAAGGGCAGGCTGGACAGAACTTGGAGCAATTCAGGCTGCTGGAAGGTGTCCCTGCCCACAGCAAGGAGTGGAACAAGATGGGATTTAAGGTCACTTCCAACCCAAATCATTCCTGACTGCACAATTCTGTATCTGCACTATTAATTCATTTATCAGTTCTGCAGCTCAGAGCTTGTTTGGATTTCACGTGAGGTAATGAGGATACTGTAATCTCTGTCCAGGGAAAAAGTCTTTCCTGCACTCACTTGAGGCTGTATAAATTAAACATCCTCCTTGGTGCAAGGGGTCAGTGCTGTCCAAAGGATAATGTACCAGGCTGGGACTGGGGTCCCCACTCTGGTACTGGTTCACTAGATAATCATGAGGATTTTAAACCCCCCATTGCATCCTCTCTGCTTTCTCCTAAGTAAAATAGGGTTACCAACCAGAATTGAGGTCTCCCAGTGAAAAGCATTCCATAATCACGATTTTAGGGATTGAGGAACATATAGAAGGGTCTATAGCAAAGCCTGAGACACCACAAGGGAGGGGATAACTAATAATCAATAATCAATAATCAATAATCAGCTGCAGTGCAGGAGCAGTCTCAGCTTAGGGTAGAGTCATAGAATGGGATGTAAAGCTCACCTCAGTCCAACCCCCTTGCCATGGACAGGGACACTTTCCACTAGACCAGGTTAAGACTTGGCATTAAACACTTCCAGGGATGGGGCAGCCACAGCTTCTCTGGGCAGCCTGTGCCAGGGCCTCTCCATCCTCACAGGGAACAATTTGTTCCTAATATCTAATCTAAACCTGCCCCCTGCCAGATTGAAGCCATTCCCTGTTGCTCCTTGCCACAGGACCAGGCCAAGAGTGAAGCTGGGATCACCACAGCAAGGAGATGTCACTTCCAGCTGCCAGCAGCTGGAAAAGGACCCGTTCCTTTCTCCCACTGAGGGTCCTCCTGTTCCTTCCAGCCCTGTGCCACACTCACTGACTGCCCAGCTCTGCACATTGGCCTCTGCCAAGCACGAGTTCAGCTCCAAAGCCATGCAAATCCGTGGGTGTGAGGGGCTGCTCACCCTCAGAGCACACCCAGCTCAGGGCAGTTTGCTCCACATCAATTAGGGATAGATTGAAGTTAATGAGAGGTAAGTGTCCAGGCAGGGCTTTCCATCGATTTGGTTAAACCAAGGTAAGAGAGCAAGTGCATGTGTGGATCTGGGGATGTGTGTGCATGGATGGCTGCATTGCTCTTTGGCAGTCTGCCCCCAAACCTTCCTTGGTTCATTCTGAAGGTTTTCCAGATGAAAGCCCCGAATTTGCAGTGTTTTGTTTGGTTTTCAAGTAATCATGCTCACACGGCACTTCCAAACCCTCTGTGAAACAGAGCCACTGTTTTCTTTTGTACAGAAAAGTTGGGAGATAAATTGCAGATGATTCAGTAAATAACTCAGCCTATGACCTTGATGCTTATTGATTCCTCAAGCTGTTTATCTTTCTTCTGTGCTCCCCAGCAAAAACAATTATCACTTAATTATAAAGCAGCTTGGCTTGAGGGAACCACCAATTGGCTGGCACAGGATGAGTTCATCCCTGCACACCACAGAGCCCCGACCAGAGCGACTGCTTAGGATTCAGAGCCACAAACTTCATTATTTTCTTCCTAGCTCATGTTTTTCCCCTCGTTTTAAAATCACTTAAGGACGTTTAGCCAATCCGGGTGTTTGACTGCCCGAATATTCGCGATGGATGGGATCGAAACAGCAAGTGCCAGCATTGGAAAAGGGGGGAAAAAAAGAACTAGAATGATAAAAATAAGCACAAGGAAAGGTTATTGGTGCTGGAAATAAAATACCTGGGCTGCTCTCTCCTTCAGTGACCTTGGGTAAAGCGTTTTCTCTGTTGCCTCCCCTTCTCCCTGTGCAGAGCTGTGCCAGCTGTGCGCAGAATCCGGCACAAAGGATCCTTCCTGCTCCTGACCGAACTTTCCCAATGCCACTGGGATGGGAAAAATGACAGCTTGGCACTGCTGCAGCCATGCATGCATTTGGAAAGCACTTAGAGACATCCATTAGCACGGGAAAGGGAATTATCATCTCCACCCCAAGGCAGGAGGAGGGAAAGGAACCTCCCCCTTCACTAGAAATGAGGGATTTGTAATTTTCATGCATTTTTGAGATGTGCAATCCTCCAGTGAAAGGGGGTGAGGGAGTCCACAGAGGGATCTGGACAGGCTGGATGCTGGAGAAGGTCCAGGAAAGGGAACAGAGCTGGGAAGGGGCTGGAGCCTCAGGAGGGGCTGAGGGAGCTGGGAAAGGGGCTCAGCCTGGAGAAAAGGAGGCTCAGGGGGAACTTCTGGCTCTGCACAACTCCCTGACAGGAGGGGACAGCCGGGGGGGTCGGGCTCTGCTCCCAGGGAACAGGGACAGGAGGAGAGGAAAGAGCCTCTCAAGTTGTGCCAGAGGAGGTTTACATGGGATTTTGGGGAAGATTTCTTCATGGAAAGGGTTGCCCAGCCCTGGCACAGGTTGCCCAGGGCAGTGGTGGACTCACCATCCCTGGAGGGATCTAAAACCCACGTGGCTGTGGCACTTCAGGACATGGTTTAGGGATGGGCTTGGCAGTGCTGGCTTAACAGTTGGGCTCAAGGATCTTGGAAGTTTTTCCAACCCAAATGATTCCATGACTCACACTCCAGACTCCCCAAACATGCCTGTGCCCTGCAAAAGGCACACAACCTGCAGCACAGACACTTCATTTCCCAGCACTGGATGCTCTTTAGCTGCCAGATCCCCCAAGCCTGCCCTCCTCCTCCCACACAAATCCTCAACAGCAGCAAACTCAGTTAGGGAGCAGCAGGACCCTGATGTGATCAGACTGAGGGATCCAATGCAATCAAGAGCAGCAGCCAAAAGCACTAAGCAGACAAACATCGTTACACAGCATAAAGAGATCAGGGACAGCCAGCCCCTGTCCCTGCCGTGGGAGCAGGAGCAAAGCCACACGATGGCACTGTGATTTCCAGAGCTCGCCAATTCCTGCGGGTTTTGCAGCAGTGCCTGGACCTGCCGGACCCAGTGCAGCATCTCCCTGTGCAAAACAGCTCAGGTTTTGCGGGAACACTGCAAAGACCTCCCAAGCTACTGCCAGCTCAGCACAGAGGGCTCAGAAAGGCTTTACAGAGCATCCCTGCCCCAGTGCTGGGGTCACCACTCAGCAGCTCTGATGGTCCAGGCTCCAGCCCTGTCCTAACTGCACCAAATAAAT
Source organism: Sturnus vulgaris (assembly GCF_052056855.1). Lineage (NCBI taxonomy): Eukaryota > Metazoa > Chordata > Aves > Passeriformes > Sturnidae > Sturnus > Sturnus vulgaris. The sequence goes on along the minus strand of NC_142265.1, from coordinate 4,338,318 downwards.
TCCATTTCAGCCCAGGGCAGAGGGGCTCTCCATCACACTGTGGGCAGGACACTGAACCACAGAACCCCAGGATGGTTTTGGTTGAAAGAGACCTCAAAGCCCATCTTGTTCCACCCTCTCCCATGGGCAGGGACACCTTCCACTGTCCCAGGTTGCTCCAAGCCCTGTCCAACCTGGCCTTGGACCCTTCCAGGGATGGAGAAGCCCCAGCTTCTCTGGAGAACCAGCTCCTGTGTCTCACCAAGCATTCAGCATAGTTGCAATAGCATTTTCTACTGTCTCTATTTGGGACCCAAATGTCCTTTTATTCATCTGTGGGTACTCCAAGAGCTTTTATGCCATTAAGGAGCTCCCAGTAAAACCCAGCACATGGATCCAGCCTGTCTGCAGTGCCCAGGCTATTGGTCTTAATTAATTCCTGCCTTAAAATCGGAGTAGCAAGGATTGCAATCAGATCAGGCCACAGGCTGACATCCTTATTGATAACAAACAGAGCTGCCCATAATGATCCCTATTCCTTACATTCTCCAGCCAGGTATCACAAAAAATCATTCCTGCACACCTTGTGGTGATTTTAAAAAATAATTTAAAGCAGTTTAAGGAGTGAAAATCAGCAACACCTCTCCTCCAACTCCTTTCCTCCCCATCCCAGTTGCATACAACACATCCACATTATGCCCATCACAGTCTGGATACAGCTGTGCCCCTTTGCAAAGGTACAAATCTCCTCTGCATCTGCTCTTCAGCTCTTCAGCCACATGGCAGCAGGATATTCCACATCCTCATGTTCCCACAGCCAGAAGTTTTATGGCCCCGTGTTGCCCAGGGAGCAGGCAGGAGCAATCCAGGATATACTGTACCCTTGCAGGAAGGGATTGTCACATTAAAAAACCTCTAAATGCTTAAAAGGGTTTTCGTTTAGAGTCTCCTGCCGTGAAGTGTCTTCAAGGGCCCCAGATTTATTATTTCATCAGAAGATCAGAGAGGGGAAGTTTGTAGGAGATCAAACAAATAGGAATACATTAGGAGAGACAGTAGGAGAGGCTGGGGAAACTGTTGGATTCAATAAAGTGGGACAGAATCCCTGCTGACCAGGGGTGTGGTTTTCCCTCACAGCTCCCATCCCATGGACCCTGCCCAGGCATCCCCAGCTATGGAGGAGGCAGCAGGGTCCTGGGGTGGGAATAAAGCCCTGCTGGCAGCAGGACCCACTTCCCACCCCCTGATTTCTAAAGGGGAGCCTCTTTCCCATCAGATTTCATTATAGATCAAAGATTTGGAAAACATGCCAAAGGAGGTGGTGCAAGGGAAAAAGATGGATCTTCTGGGGAAAAAAAATGCCTTAAGATGAGTCAGAATTTTCTCCCTTACTCTGCTGCAGAATCCACAGGTTCATTCTTTCTCTGTGCCTCAGTTTCCCCATTCCAAGAGCAAGCCTCATAACCTTCCTTTCCCACACTCAGCATCATAAAGGTTGGAATTGAGCTCTGAGATCACTGAGTCCAACCATTAACCCAGCCCTGGCACGGCCACCCCTAACCCGTGTCCCTCAGCACCACATCCACACACTCAATTAACACATCCAGGGATGGCAATTCCACCATTTCCCTGGACTTGACAAAGCCTTTCAGTGAACAAATTTTTCCAAATTACTTCATGGGATGCAGATGGAGTTGTTCAAGCTGGGAGGAGTGGCCAGAGCAGCCCTCCAGAAGGACCTTGATGGGCTGGGGAGGTGGGCAGGAAAGATCTGCCTCGAGTTCAACAAGGACAAATGCACGTCCTGCTCCTCGGGAGGATAATCCTGGGCACCAGAACTGGCTGGACGTGACCTGGAGAGCAGCTCTGCAGAGAAGGACCTGGGACACAATGAGCTGTCCCTGTGCCACCCTGTGCCCTGGGGGTGAGGAGGCCAAAGGGATCCAGGGATGCTTTAGGAAGAGCATTGCCAGCAGCTCAGGGGTGATCCTGCCCCTGTGCCCAGCCCTGGGGGCACCTCTGCAGTGCTGTGCCCAGCTCTGGATCCTCAGAGCAGCAGGGACAGGAGCTCCTGGAGCTGAGCAAGGGCTGGAGCATCCCTGTGCCCAGGAAAGGCTGAGGGAGCTGGGGGGGCTCAGCGTGGAAAGGAGCCCCAGCTGAGAGGGGCCACAGCCCTGGCTGTCCCTGGGTGTCCCTGGGTGTCCCTGGCTGTCCCTGGCTGTCCCTTGGTGTCCCTGGGTGTCCCCATGTGTTCCTGGGTGTCCCTGTGTGTCCCTGTGTGCAGGGAGGGTCAGAGCAGTCCCAGGCTTTGCTCCAGGACCCAGCAATGGCACCAGAGCCACGGGCCCAGAAATTCCCCTACACAGGAGGCACGACTTTCCTGTGCAGTGAGTGAGCCCTGGAACAAATTGTGCAGGGGGAGTGTGGAGTCTCCTGACTGGAGATGATCCAGAGCTGTCTGGACACACTCCTGTGCTCTGGGATGACCCTGCTGGAGCAGGGGCTGGGACCAGATGAGCCTCTGTGCTCCCTTCCCTGAGCCCTCCTGGGATTCTGCAATATCAGCTGGTGCTTTTGGCCCATTTGGGGTTTGCTGCAGAAAACAGCAATTCTCCTGACCCTGCTCCAGAGACTCGACTCAGGCCTGTGCAGTTGGGAGCTGCTATCTGGTGCCACGCTTCCTGCAACATTTGTGAGTTGAAACACGTCAGCCTTTCTGTTTCCTTGCCCCCCTCCCCAGCCCGTGGCAGCTGAACAGGCTTTGGAGCCTTCTGTTGCCATCCCACCCCCAGCACCTCTCAGCTTCTCGGCAGCTGTCAGCTCCATCTCGGCAGAGCAGTGGGTGGGCATGAACACACACCAAATATACACACACATACATAGATAGAGATAGAGATATAGCAGCGTGCACAGGAGGGCTCTGCTTCTGCTCTCACATTGGGAAATGGGCTGCCAGCACGTCCCCTCCCTCAAATCCTCATTCACAAGAGGAACGTCACACCTCCGAGGTCAAGCCACGCTTGAGTTTTAATTCATTCAGCTAACTTCTGTGCTGGCTGAGTCTGCAGTCTTGAGGAAATTGCTGTTTTATTGGGGTGGAAATGGGAAAGCTTTTCTCGCTGCTACCCAGTCACTGAAATCTGGGCTCCCACCAGAACCTCCTGTGCCAGTCTGGGCTCAGGGGCTTCACCCAGGGGTGACAACCCTGACTGCCACCAAATCTCTACAGCCACAGGACCAGCTCTGCCAAAATCACCCCTCGAACAAGCAGCTGCAGCCTCACCCTGAGTGATTTGGGGTGATGGACAGTGATGCTGCCCCCCAAAACAAGCCAGGAGCCTCCTCCTCTTGCAGAAGCTTTAAATGGCCTGGGACAGGCTGTGACATCCCTGGGCAGAGCTGGGAGACACAGGGGTGCTCCAGAACCATCAGAGGAGGTGACACAGGCTGTGACATCCCTGGGAAGGGCCGGGAGACACAGGGGTGCTCCAGAACCATCAGAGGAGGTGGCACAGGCTGTGACATCCCTGGGAAGGGCTGGGAGACACAGGGGTGCTCCACAGGGTGATGCAGAGCAGCGGGGCAGGAGGCAGGGAGGTGCTGTCACCGAAATACCAAACACAGTATCTCTGGGTGACCTCGACCTCCAGCTGCCACGCAGAAAAGGTAGAGAAAAAGGAGAAGAAATAATGTTTTCACTCCTGGCAGCTCAACAGAGACAACACCTGCCTCTGCCTGCTCCAGACTCAGCAAAACTCGGCTTCCATCACCTGATCGTGTACACGACGAGCCCACGCAGACACACAAAAATCGATGCACATCGATCCCTAAGCCAGGAATTCATAAACTCCTTTAAAGGTCAAGGATTGATTTTTCACTTTCTGTAAAAAGAAGAGACTCCTGCCATCAGCCTCCTGCCCCCATCAAACCGTCCCGTGCTTCCCTCCCCGGCACCTTCCCCATGTGCACAGTCATCGTGGAAAACATAAGTGGCACAGATAGGAAAATATGTTGCACTTGTAGCTGGCATCTTGCAGTAACGATGTGCTTGTAGTAAGCATCTTGCAGAAATTCCTGTTTGTTTAACTCCTGGCTTGCTGGAGGTGTTGTTTTTAAGAGGAGCCCTAGCAGGCAGGAGCAGCATCCCTGCCCTCAGTGATGCCCAGGATCTCACCAAGCAGGTGTTATTAATTTGAGTTATTAATTTGAGGGTCCCCATTCCTGGTTACTGTCCCTCTGCAGGCCCACACATTCCTCAAATCATCTCTCCCAGCACCCTATGGCAGCTCCTCCCTTTGGAGGACAGTGACAGTGCCCTCCTCTCCACACAGAGGTGTCTGTGCCACAGAGACATTCCCAGCTGATGGACATTCCCAACATTCCCAAATTACCAGCAAGGGCTTGAAGCAGCTCACCCCAAACCAAGCCAGGCACTCTCCTCCCCTGCCCCTCAGTTTGTCCTCAAAAGCCACAGTGGGCAGTGACACCTGATTGCTGTCACAGAGCTGCTCTCCATTTCAGGGTCCTGCTGTCCTTTGCCAGAAGCTGGCAAATCAATCCTCCAGGGAATTGTAACCACCCTGCCCTGGCCCCTTTCCCTGGATTTCTGGCCCCTTGCCCTGGCACATCTCCTCCTGCCCAAAGTCCCCTCTCCCTCCTCACACCATCACCTCCACAGTCAGCATTTCACACACAAATCTCTCATTCCTTTAGGTCCTGAGTAGATAATTCCAGGAGTAACTATGTTTTAGAAGCCTTTCCATCATCCCTGTCCCTGTATAACCCTGATCCATCTCCACACCACCTTCCAGCCTGCTGCTATCCACAATTCCCACTCCATCCAGGTGCAGGATACAAAGCTTCAAAATGCAAATAGCTTTCCCCAGCCATGCCATGACTTATTGCTCTTTGAAGGAACAAGAAAACAAATTCAAACAGTGCTGGATTTAATTGATTTCTCCACATTTCCTCAATGGAAGCTCAGTGGGGAAAGTCAGAAGCACAAAGGATGCAGAGGAGCAGCTGTAGGGGGACTCTCCCACACCTTGGCACATAGGCAAGGATTTGCATTTACTTTAGCAAGCATTAAGCCAGTCTTAGATACCAGAAAATCAAGTTTCCCTGTTTCTGGAGGAAGTTTCCCTCCTTGCAAAGCGTAGGGAGGCATTAAAAAAGCAGAATTTAAATGTTCCTCTGCAGAAATAAAGAGTTTGGCAACACGAGTCTGGAGCTCCCCAAAAGCTTCTTACTGAAACTTTCCTCCCCAAAGGGGAGTTTGGAGCAAAACCTCAGGAAAACTCACAAAATAATCTGTTTTACAGGAAAAAAAAAGGAAAAAAAAACCCTAAAAAAAATCCACATTTGAATAAAAACCACAAGTGCTGCTTTCTGGCCAGTGCCAACAGGCTGTGCCAGTCCTTGGCTGGTGCTCCACATGTCTCTCCAAACGTGCCCAGTGCCACAGCATCACAGCCATGCCCAGAGATGATTATGTTATGGGGAATGCAAAGATGGAACACCATCAGCTCTCCCCACCTGCTTTGGGAGGGATTTTTAATGCAGGAGGATGCTCAGAAATGGAGGGGAGCATGAACACCCCTAATGAGTGTAATTAGAATTCTGCTGATGAGCAAAGCACGGGAAAGGTGAGGGGGCCAGGATTTGATGTGCTGCTCTGTGCCCACTGCAGACACTGCCCCAGACCCCAAACAGTGATGGACCTGGGGGGGAAAGCTGGCAGGAGAGAGTTCAGGGCAGGTTCAGACCGAGCACAAGTCCCACCCCAGCTGCTCCATGACATTCCCAATGCCACTGGAAAGAGGGAAGGAAAGAGCAGGGAGACATTTGAGCCAAGCTACAGGAGATTATGGTAAAAAAGCCTTTCTGAGCACCACGATGCTGACAGAGCAGCACAGCTCGATGAGGAGAATCCCAGAATCCCAGAAGGGTTTGTGTTGGAAAGGACCTTAAAGCTCACTCCATTCCACCCCTTCCATGGGCAGGGACACCTCCCACTGTCCCAGGCTGCTCCCAGCCCTGTCCAGCCTGGCCTTGGGCACTGCCAGGGATCCAGGGGCAGCCACAGCTGCTCTGGGCACCCTGTGCCAGGGCCTGCCCACCCTGCCAGGGAACAATTCCTGCCCAATATCCCATCCAGCCCTGCCCTCCCTCAGCTTGAGGGCATCCCTTCTTGTCCCTGGATGTGAGGGATGCTGCAGAGGAAGGACAGCCACAGCAAAACCCAGCTCAGTTCCCAACTCCAGCATGTTCCTCCCACACGACCTTGGGCAAGGCATTTAATCTTTCTCTGCCTCATTTTCTTGGTGCTTTCCCTCAGAGGACTTTGGGGCTGGACTTCGTCTTACAAGGGGTTTGACTGCACTTGAATGCTTACTTTAAATTCAGTAATTGCCAATTAAATCAACATGCTTAGCATACTTTCATGAACTGTGCTTTTTTTTTTTCCCCAGCTAAACATGTTCACCTTAATTAAAGGAGTCTGCAAGTCATTGCAAAGCCATCATGTCCTGCCAGTTCAGTCTCAGCACTGAAGCATCTGTATGCCCACGAAACCAATTTTGTATGATTGGCACTAAGGGATGGGACCTTCTGTTCATTAGGGGCTTCTAAGTGCCACTAGGCAAGAAAATTAAATCTGATTCAGATGGGAGGAGAAGGATGGATGACAAAGACAAGA